>NC_080396.1:38839300-39148400 GCF_030265065.1 Corythoichthys intestinalis
ACACCACTCGGGTTCTGATGGGGGGGGTGGGGGGGTCTGTTCCTCCCAATCACGCCCACATGAGCACTGCAGTCCCCCAGGAGAACGAGGGGGTGCTTTCCAGCACACCTTCCAAGGACTCCAAAAAGGGTGGGTACTCTGAGCTGCTGTTCGGTGCATAAGCACAAAAAACAGTCAGAACCCGTCCCCCCACCTGAAGGCGGAGGGAGGCTATCCTCTTGTCTACTGGGGTAAACCCCAACAAACAGGCGCCAAGCTGGGGGGCAATAAGTATGCCCACACCTGCTCGGCGCCTCTCACCGTGGGCAACTCCAGAGTGGAAGAGGGTCCAACCCCTCTCGTGAGGATTGGTACCAGAACTCAAGCTGTGTGTGGAGGAGAGTCGGACTATATCTAGTGGGAACTTCTCTGTCTCACACACGAGCTTGGGCTCCTTCCCTGCCAGAGAGGTGACATTCAATGTCCCAGGTTAGCTTCTGCAGCTGAGGGTCGGACCGCCAAGGCCCCCACCTTTGACTGCCAACCAACTCCCTACGCACCCGACCCGTTTGGCCCATTCCACAGGTGGTGAGCCCATGGGAAAGGGAACCCACGTTGCCTTTTCGGGCTATGCCCGGCCGGGCCCCATGGGAACAGGCCCGGCCACCAGACGCTTGCCTTCGAGCCCTTACTCCAGGCCTGGCTCCAGAGGGGGGCCCCGGTAACCTGTGTCCGGGCAAGGGAAAACTGACTCAATTTGTGTTTATCATCATATGGGGGCTTTGGAGGCTTTGTCTGGTCCCTCACCTAGGAACTGTTTGTCATTGGTGACCCTGCCAGGGGCATAATACCCCAGACATCATAGCTCCCAGGATCACTGGGACACGCAAACCCGTCCACCACGATAAGGTGATGACTCACGAAGGGGCATTTCACTACCCCTGTGAGGATATACGGTTCTGAAGATGGATGAATTGTTGTGGCAGAATAAGCGAAGCCATTGCGGACCAAAATGCGACCAGGAAGCAAATGCAGTGCGAAGTAATATTGATCACAGGCAAGGTGTTGCGTGGCTGGCGGGGTGATGAGTCAGTGAATGCCTGTGGCAGGTGGCTTCGTTTGGACAGGAGGCCTTGCTGGGTGCGTGTCCTGAAGGTAAAGGAAGAATTAGTCAGGCGTTCAACAATCAGAGTCAAAACCATAGACTTAGTTGGCCGATGTACCAAGGTTGACAGGCAGAATCATGTGGCACCTGCTTGCTGCCCAGGCCGCTCCTTAAACGCAGTGGTGATTGCTGATGCAAAGCAGGTGCACTCCCAGGTTTGCCACCCCCAGCCTGCCAAGTTAGAACTGATACCACATGTCAACAGGAAGTGTTACAACAATAAAAGTCAGTAGAGGGGAGTGTGGACAAGGACCACCACATGAATATCAATATAATGCCTGCTGATTTTAATTTATTTGATTTTTATTTCACTATCACTATTATTTCTTTATCAACAAACATATTATATATACTATATTTCTGAAAATATTTGTCTTCTCTTCACCAGTTCCTCTCAAGTTTTATAGCAATGCCATTTCTAGATGTTCGAATATGTGACTCCAATGATGACTGCACGGTGACAGGCGCAAATGCTTAGCGTCTGAAAACAGTGATAAATGGGCACCAAAATATAATAAATGCTAATTAAATTTGACCTTCTCAAAGATGCAAGTACCCCGAAAATAGATGCTGAAAATGCCTGAAAGTATAAAAGCATTTGAACGTGACCTTCAAAGGTGTATGAACTCTTCCAATAAAAGTGGATCAGGTGCATGCTGAGTGTCAGCATGTCTTTGCGACAATCAGATGAGCGGCCTTCACCATTGTTATTTGATTTAATTATTGGACAACTCCATCACCTTTACATTAGATTTATCCTAAATGGCATGGATTGGATGGAAAAAGAAAGGGTGTCATTCCTTCTTCCCTTTAACCTTCAGATACATGAGGACAAGCACATACACACACACACACACCATATGATCACATGGGGATGCCTCCCTGATAAAGCTCCTCTTAATCCACTGGGGGCTCCCTCCAGCCAGTTTTGGTGCTCTAACAACCACACAGGCACACTCATACCTCTTCTGTGGTGTAACCTGACCAACGTGCACTCGACAGCTGCGCGGCTGTGCGGCTCCTTTTACTCTATGAAAGCATCACTATGTGAAGCAAAACCTGAGACCTCCCAATTAATACACACACACACTGCTTGGAATCCTTTTTGGCCGCAGGTACAGGGCAAACATGCAAATTGAAAATGAGGTGAACAGCGCCTAGCTCACTTCAAGATCTTTTTTCTGTGTTCGTATTGCACAAGGTTTTCAAAAGAGTCAAGCAAAAAGAGAAAGGCAGAGTTTCCCTGTTTGTCTAAATCTGTTGAAGGGTGTGTAACTAGTGCTTAACCGGGGAAGACCCACCCCCCTACACCCCCACTTCTCTCTCTTTTTTGCTCTGCCTCTGCAGTGAGCCTCACCCATGTGAGAGCCAATCAGCTTGCAGCTACATGAGAGGAGAGAAATGATGGGGGAAGCCATGGATAGTGATAGCCTGCAGGGATGGGCGTAGGCGTCCGTGTGTGTGTTTGTGCTTTCTAAAACAAGTATATTTCATATCCAGTTACAATGACTGCGTAGTTGTATTTTTGTAGCTGTAAAAAATAGAAACAATGGAAACTTTACTTATTATTTTATTTTTTTCTGTGGCTAAGCATGTGGCTCAATTTGTTGAAATACTCAAATACTAAATCCAATTAAAATGCCAGCAGTTACTTAAAGACCCCTCAAAACTACAACTACATTGTTTTTATGTACTTTAATGAAAAAAAAAAATCACATTTTATGAAATTTGAAATTATAATATATGTGAATGCTAATAAACAGGTTTTATAAATTGTAATTACTGTACAATACCAGGACAAAACCTTTATTTGCTTATGCCTTAAAGTGGAGGGACATACAGAGTTGTGAAAGGAACATGTCAAGTTAGTCTTTGGATGAACATTTGGATGTAGGTTTTTGCTATAACAGCTGCTCCAGAGTGTTTACAACTTATGTTTCATATTGTTCAATATTGTGCACAAACCATTGTGGCTTTACTCACTTGCTTTTCTTTCTATGATCAAATGTCAATTTCCAAGATTTCCCACCCTTCCTTTCTTATGGCCCATTATCACATACGCCTGTGCTCAAGTACAGTGGTACCTTTACATAAGAATTTAATTCGTTCCAGGACCTGTTTATGAGAAGAATAGATTATAATTCGATTAATTTGTACCATAGCCTAAAATGCCGATCGATCGGGTCCGATCATGTGATTTTCAAAGTATCAGAATCGGCAAAAAAATATCGGCCATGCGTTTTTTAAATATACAGTGGTACCTCTACATACGATCACTTCGACACACGATCTTTTCGACATCCGACGTAAAATTTGAGCCGCCATTTGTTTCTACATCCGACGAGTTGCTCGAAATACGACGACATGACAGCACTGCAAACGAACGCACGGTGGATTTTCTTGTGTGAGAAATCAACACAGTTTTCAAAAAAAGTTGATACAGTTGGAGAAACAAGGAAAAAAGTGATGCTTACCTTTGAAATGAAGATGCAAGTTATAGAAAAATATGAGCTTGGGGTGCGTGTCCCTGAACTGGCTCAACAATACAGCTCCGTGGTCCTCTTCCGACCACCGTTCGCCACTATTTATAAGTTAAGGTGAAAATTATCATTGTGGTAACATTGCCAAGGAAATCGCCAGCTTCGTCACGTTTTTATCATTTATTTAAGAACTTATCCAACACAAAACGCCCATTAAGCAGTTGACTGCTCTCAAGAAAACGAAAGTATTATCTCTACCGCACCGACCTATCTCACTTCGCGGTGCGTTCAGGGACAGTAAAAAGCCTGAACTGGCTCAACAATACAGCTCCGTGGTCCTCTTCCGACCACCGTTCGCCACTATTTATAAGTTAAGGTGAAAATTATCATTGTGGTAACATTGCCAAGGAAATCGCCAGCTTCGTCACGTTTTTATCATTAATTTAAGAACTTATCCAACACAAAACGCCCATTGTCTTAAGCAGTTGACTGCTCTCAAGAAAACGAAAGTATTATCTCTACCGCACCGACCTATCTCACTTCGCGGTGCGTTCAGGGACAGTAAAAAGTGTCCGCCATATTAGAATCCGATTCGTTACATTATTTACAGGAATAATTATTAATTATTCTTCTTATTATTATATTATTCTGAATTATTTATTTATAACTTATTTGTTTTTCTATGTTTAATTGCCATTTGTAACAGTGCCAGCAGTATTTATTAAGAATTTAGTATATGTTTTTAGGCTTTGGAACGAATTAATGGAATTATAATGTATTCCTATGGGAAAATCCTGCTCGACATACGACCATTTCGACTTACAAACAAGGTCCTGGAACGAATTAAATTCGTATGTAGAGGTACCACTGTATATATTTTTTAATTAAATCGTTTTCTAATTTTATTTATTTAACGTTACAGACATAATATGTTACACTCATCCAGAGTCTTTTGTTTAGGCTTAAGTTAGGGTTATTAAATTTATCCCAATAACGGCGGTAATTTAACAAAAAAAAAAGCATCACGTTAAAATATTTAACGCAATTAATGCATGCACTGCACGACCCACTCCCGCATTGTCGCGCTCAATCTGTAATGGCACCGTTTTACCTATATATAGAGGTAAAAGGCAGCGTAAAATGAGTAGAGTGAATTTTGGCAGCCTTTGGAGCCTTTTTTTAATTGGCTAAAGCGTTACAATCCCTCTCCCTATGATTAGAAATATCATGAGAAGCAATGTGGGGAAGCAAGGTAGCAATTGATCTTTTTCTTAACACCTTATGTTATTTCCCAACACAGAGAAGATATAGCAATTGGTAGCACTACGCACAGTTATGGTTCCACTTCCCATCATGCATTTGGGCATGCCTAAAGTATCATTTACTGAAAGCTCAACGAATACACTAGATGGCAATATTTAGTCACAATATACAAAGTCACAAGTCTTTCTATCCGTGGATCCCTCTCACAGAAAGAATGTTAATAATGTAAATGCCATCTTGAGGATTTATTGTCATAATAAACAAATACAGTACTTATGTACTGTATGTTGAATGTATATATTCGTCCGAGTTTTATTCATTTTTTTCTTAATGCATTGCCAAAATGTATATGATCGGAAAAAATTATTGGGAATGATTGGAATTGAATCGGGAGCAAAAAAAAGCAATAGGATCGGGAAATATCGGGATCGGCAGATACTCAAACTAAAACGATCGGGATCGGAGCAAAAAAACATGATCGGAACAACCCTACTAAAAACCTTTGCTAAATCCTTCATAAATACTGTAAAGGGGATGTAGCGCCCTGGGAAAATTTTGATATTCCATCATTTATCCATAAACGCATGCCTTTTGTATTCATATCATGCCACTTCGTGTAATTACACACAAGAAAATGAGAGAAATTTGGCTCGATTGTCAAGCTAAAACGACCGGCGCCCGAGATCTGGCAGATTGTGTGCGTGACGTCACGTCAAGTGAAGAGAGTGCCACCGGCCACTAGGGGGGCAGCGCCTGTCTGCATCAATATAATTCCTTCTAGTGTGGGGAGGATTAGGGGTGTTTTGAGCTGTTTATGCTGATGCATTGTGTTCGTCCTGCACATATTCCAGGTTCCCTCACGAAGAAACACCGCTCGTTGTCAATAAAAGAGAATTCAGAGTTGGCAGTGAGGGCTGTTTCTTCAACAAGAAAAAGGCTCAGTGCTTTAATACTGAATGGCGGCGATGATGGCAGACAATTTCGTTTCTAGTTTCAGCGACGAATCCGACGTAGAAGGACGTAACGAATGTTCATCTAATGGTGACGAGGAGAGTTGCAAAGCTTTAATCGGTGTTATAGGTGACCAATTTGAGCCCAAACGAACGCCAATGCAGCGTAATGAAACGGTCATTGAGGGGAGCAATGACACTGATGAAACATCGGCAGCAGATCGTGTGGGAAACACCAATGATTTGTTTAGCATTTCTTTTTGTGAAGCTGATACACCGTGACTGCAAAATAAAGGAATGCATAGAATAATTATAATTTATTGCGCTATCATAGCTTTTCGCTCTGCCAACAGACACAAATATCAGAGGATTTGTTCTATATATTTTACGAACGATCATTTATACATGTGTCGAGTCCTGTATCCAAAGGCGTGACATTTTTTTTTATTAATTATAAAAGAGTACTCACTCTGGCCATTTCAAGCTTGGCTGCTCCCTTCTTTGCGTAGCTTTAGCCTCCTTTAGCAGTCATCGTCTCTCTCTTGATATCTCGGGACATTTAGGTGGCTGTGCATCTATGGTCGGCACCGCATCTCCTTTGAGCAGCAATCTTTTAGCAAAACCCGATTTCTCTTGTCCATAGTTCGAGAAGCTTTCAGTTGGAAAATGCGCACCACAGAAAAGCGTGCCGGAGGCTGTGTCTAGAAAATTAGCCCTCTTTGCACGGACGAACTTTACCCATTTTCTGTGTAGTCCAGCTTTTTTTTTCGCGTTCAGGAACTCATGGATACTATATTCCGATAAACAACTAT
Organism: Corythoichthys intestinalis; assembly: GCF_030265065.1. Classification (NCBI taxonomy): domain Eukaryota; kingdom Metazoa; phylum Chordata; class Actinopteri; order Syngnathiformes; family Syngnathidae; genus Corythoichthys; species Corythoichthys intestinalis. The sequence goes on from NC_080396.1 coordinate 38,845,950, forward strand.
TTGTACACCACATAGCACAGCAGTTTTGAACCATTGTTGTGATGTTTTGGTCAAACAAACCCCAACGCTACTCTCTCGTCGTTAAAAAACAATGGCACCTAGCTCCGCCTCGACTTTCAATCACTTGTCGTGACGTCGCCGCCCCATTCGGCTGTTTCCGGAACACTTTCGGTAGTGTTCGTCATTTTCGATCTATTTTCGATAATTGCTCATTAATGTGATTGATTTTTTTGTTAACTTTATCAATATTTGTTATCTTGGCGCATAACGGTTCTATTGATGTCTCACACCCCCTTTGCCGAAACATCCCCTTTAAGTACAATTACAAATAGCAATTACTCATAGCAAAACAAATAAATCATGAATACAAATCGTAGTAATAATAATGTAACGAATCGGGTTCGAATGTGGTGCTTGTGTTTTGCATGCTGTTCCTGAATGCATCGTGTGACTGACGAGGTAGTGAGAGAGGTGCGGAAAAGTGGGAAGTTTTTACTTTCTCTTTTCATATTCTGTTGTTGTTGGGGTCGGTTACAGCGGACACTAGCAGTGTTGTGTTGCACAAGTTCTGAAATAAATAATTAAAAACCTGACAAAGCTGGCGACTTCCTTGTCGATGTGATAATATAATAATTGTCACCTTAACTTATAATGACTTGTGAACGGAGGCTGGAGGAGGACTGTCAAGATCATAGACAGATTCCGGCCGTATTGTCGTGCCTGTTCACTGATGCGCACACCAGGCTCATATTTTTCTATAATTTTCATCTCAATTTCAATATTAAGCATCACCTTTTCCCTTGTTTCACCACCTGCACTAACCTTCTTGGGACTCATGTTGCTTTCTCTTACAAGAAAATCTGCCGCATTTGCGAGAAAACCGTGAAATTGCGATGCTGTTGAAAATCACCATATTTCGAGCATGTCGTCATATGTCGTGACAAATGACGAGTCAAATTTTACGTCGGATGTTGGAAGGATTGGATGTCGATGCGTTCTGATGTCAAGGTACACCTGTATCACTGTGTGGAGGTATACCTTACATCACAAAATGGCTGTGCTCACAAGTGCTATAATTTTTTCCCTTGTTTGTTTAACCATTATTTAGGTATAGAAAATTCTCCATTTGCATATTTAAGTATTTTGAGGTACCATTTTTTAAACTAAGCAAGGCCTACAGTAATTTATTCTAGGTGTTGTCCGTCCCTTTAAGTCATCTTCAGTAGGCATGATCATATTGAACATGTTAGACAGTAGGTGTTTTCGTTTTAAAAATATCATAACTTTGTAAGTTCTTACTTACCTTTGTTTTTTTTTTTTTTTGGAAGAAAATTCAAAATTCATTTTGTTGTCATTTGCTCCACCTGGGAAAATGAAATAAAGGTAGAAAAAAGAAACATACGCTCCATGCAATGAACCCCAATGCAATCCTTACCAGAACGATTTAACTGCTTCAATTGCACTCTATTTGGCATTGCTCTTATGTTGAAAATAGAAATGTGGAAGAGGACCTTGAACCTGGAGCCCTCTGGGGAAATCTGGAGATAATCAGTGAATTCCAGAGCTCCCTGGCTCTGCCTCTCTTCATGATGGTCTCCGGGGACCAGGACTTGTTAGTGTACATGTGCGTGCGTGCACGTGTCTAATGTGTAAGGAATGGGCCATGAAGAAGGTCAGTGCACGATTAAATCCTTATTATTTTCCTCCAGCCCAAATTTAGAAAATGCCATAAGTGACCTATAAGGGAAGATACACATGACGATGGGTAGTTGAGTACTAAGGTTTGAGGTCCAAGAGTCATAGTGGTGAACTGCAGGGCCACTTTTTTTTTTTTTTTTTTTGATGTACTGGTCTCTCTTTTTCTCATAGCCTGCACTCTTCATCAGTCATCATCCTTAAGTTAGAAATTCATGAAGATATTTAATATGAAATAAATATATCTTATTTTATTATCCACTATGATTAACCAGTGGTTTGCAGGCATTGCCTTCAATGCTTTTTGTGCTAACATAAACACTATCATAAGAAGTTTTAAAAAATTTGAATCTACAGTACATTCTAATATGTATTCCATAAATATGTTATTATTTATTCCCAACTTTCTATAAAGCTTTCTTAAACAAGTGAGAGATTCTGAGATCCTATTAATGAGGTAATAATTCATATATTTCGTAATTTAATATTCATTAAAACTTATGGAATGTCTGATAACATTCGCACATAAACTTCACCATCAGTTGACAAGACAGGTCTCAAAAACATTGTGCCACACCTTCCTGTCGGGGGCCGACCCAGGCAGAGCATTTGGCTTTCACTGTGATAAACTCAAACACACGCTGTGTTCAAACGCCGTATTTAGGTGGAAAAAGGATGAAAGTTTTACTGCATACAAGAGGGCAGGAGTGTCTCAAGAGGGATCTGGTCGAGGATTCAAGGTAATATTTATATAAGACAGCCTAATGCATGCAAAATGCATGGAAAAAAATTAGCGTAACTTCAGCTCGAAATATTTACGTAAAATGAATGAGAACTGCCTGTTTGTTTGTTTGTTTGTTTTTTTGTTTGTTTTAACCAAGAATCTAGATTGGTCTTTGTTCATACCTCTGGAAATTGCAGGATGTATGCATTTATTTACAAGAATTTAAAACTCAAATAGCTCTTTGTTTTGTGATGACCGCCATGTTATATCCATGCACAGTTGCATAAGTTTACATTCAAATGATCAGGTCATTTTCGGCCAAATGCCCATTTTTTGACAAAAAAAAGTAGTAATTTAGACATTTCTGCGTCCATACAAAAAAAAATTAGCCTTTTATTTCATGAAACATTTCAGTCTAAAAACGACGAGGGCCAGACACCTGATAAAATGTGCCTTCTTGCTGAGGCAATTGTAACATCGGTATTCAATCTGAATAAATTATATTGTAAATTGTACATAGAAAAATGTAAATTTTGCTCTTGTTGAGTAAAATTAAGATGATTATGCATGCTTTGCTCAAGTATTAAACTTCTGATGTGAAAATTGAGTGATTTATTAGCTGTTGAAAAAAAAGTTACTATTTTGGGCAAAACTAATATGGTATGTTAAACATTGCTATTGATCCTGAAAACAGGTGATTATCTCTGCATTTGGTGATTATTATGCATCTAGTGTAAAATTTGAGAATTTTATAGCTATTTTAAGTTTTGGTATACTGGCATAAAAAATAATCTGGATTTTATTAGGGAACGACTTTCAACTTTTTGATGTCACTGTGAATGGAGACTTATAAATGCCTAAGGGAGGTGCCTGTTTTGGTTTTAGGTCGCTAGCAGCTTTGGTTATGAAAATATTTGAATTTTAAGTTTTTTAAAATAGGCTCCCTACGGATCGGCCCCTAGCCCCGTGTCCTGTCAACTGATATTGAAGTCTATGATTCGCAAAGTAACAGAGTTAAAAGATGGCCCTTTCAAAAAACGGAGAAAGGCAGAATAAGTAAATGTAGTATATTTAATTTTAAAATAATTAAAAATTAAAATGAAACGTCATTATCATCTCTTGTGCCTTAACGGATGAAGATAACCTAAACTTTTGAAGACACATTGCAATCCAGTCGACTTCATAGTCAGAGGGTGCATTGCAGTGTCAGTTTGTGGCTTTGAGCTAAATTTTGGGGCCTCAAATACTTTTCTAAATGAAATGTTTGCCTTCAGAGAGGCTATTATCGTACGATATAAGACCGATGATAAATGGCGTAAAATATTTGGAAAACTCCATGTACTCAAGTTTGCACAGGTTGGAGCAGAGTAGTGGGGCATGTAACCAAAAAACTAAGATGTCCAGGAATTTCAGGCTTTCACGAAATAACACGAAGAGGATGTGACAGCGTAGGATATCATCACTTTCTCTCTTTGGCAAAGGGGAAGTCATTAAAAAACACAAATGAAGTAGTTGGTTCTTGGTGAGAACACCAACTAAAATGGTGTTCTCACCAAGAAGAAGAAGAAAAATGACAAGAACAAAGTGAGTGAGAACTTGGTCAATCTCTGGGCGTTCTAAAAAGCTACTGCTAAAACGTAGTCTATTGTAAATTGCCTTGCATCTCAGCCTACAGATCAATTTTTTCCCCCCCAGTTTTCTGCTTGTATCACATTAATACAAGTGTATTGGATATTGACCTGGCCTTTTTCAGGATTTTATGTTGCAGAAAAAGCAAAATAAAAACAAACAGGACGTGTTTATCCTTTGATGCCCAGTGTACGAGGTTTTATGAATCTTTCTTCCATTATTTTATCCACATGGGAGTCATTTGGATTCGGAAGCTTGAGAAAAAGTATTTGGCTAGTCTGTACAACCTCTGGGATGCTTAAAAAATCCACTCTTCCATCTCCATACAATATTGTGCGTGTTCAAAGCTAAATGTAAATTATAATAATTGGAGAATTTGAAGTAGTTTATACGGAATCTGATAGTTTTTGTTTTATCTAAGCCTTACATAATCACTGCAAGCAAGGCATGCATATGATAGCCTTGGGTGAGTGGAAGTGGGTTAGCAGGCCTTTTCGTCCCTGAGCTCTTCCCCACCCTAATTCCATGGCTCCCTCCTGTAAATGCCTGCGGTTGCGGTGATATTGTGGCAGCAAGGATGGGCAGGGCTGGGTCCTGACAGCGGGCCAGATCTACAGGGAGGAGCGGAGAAACTCAATGACCTCCCCTGATGTGGCTGCACACACAGAAATGATTTATTAATGATGCTGTTAGTAGCTGTCACGAATCCAATATTAGAGAGGCATCATCAGTCTGTGTCAGTGAATTTGGATAGCAAATTATCTGTGCTGACAGAGTCAGACTGAGTAACAAACCATATCAGAAAATCCGTCATTTAATCACATCCATAAATAGAGCTAACTACTATACGCTAATACCTATTTCCCTACATTCTTTTCAGAAGGCAGCCTTACTCCCTAGTGGCTCTTTGTCATATACAAGCAAAGCTCTGGATGTGAATGACAAGCACACTCAGCAGGAATTAACAATTCTGCTGCTGATGATGCTTAGAGGGGGATGCAAGGGTGATACAAAGGTTCAGCAGGACTCTGCGTCATTGCTGCCGGCTCACATCTACACTTCTGTATCGCATCCCTTGTCTACGTCATCCTATCTCGGACGTCTTTGCGGATGATTCACATTCCCGGAGACCGGCATCACGACTCACCAACAGGCAGAATGAATGAATACGCTTCGGGAGAGGCTGTTCAGCATCACAAACGCACTCTCTGACGTCAAGCGTCATGTCCCTCGTCCATAATTCTCTTTCATACACACACAGACCCCCCCTACCACCCTCCACAAAAACACAAACACACTCCTTTCACCGTCATCGTCCTGTGCCGCGAGCACTGAACCAGCAGCAGCATTGATCAGCTGACTGTGAACGTAGCTTGGTTTTGTAACACTTCTTTGAACCACGTTGCACTGCTGGATGCATGTCCACAAGAACCTCAAAGAGAAATGAGAGAAAAGAACAGGTTTGATGATCATTTTTGAAGAACTGAGTGAACTGATCAGATGACAATAAGTGATGCAAACCAATTATGTTTTCACTTTATGCTTTTTTTTTTCACTGTATCAATTTACTTTGGTTCATGGATTTGACACAAAGAAGCTGAGTCCATGTGTTTCTAACTATCATAGGAGAAACAGTCAGATGATTAAACATCCCATTTACATGCTAAATTGATTTTTTTTTCATCAATGTCATGACATGACATGACATCTTATGATGCCTTTTTCATCGCATCTGGAGCAGGCAATGTACTGTACGGTATGTAGTGACTGTATCAAGGGTGCTTGTGTTCTATGAAAGCCCAGGAAGCAAATCAATGCAACTCTTGCCGTGCGCACAGGGTGTTACCAGCATGTCCCTGGAGGTTGGAGAGGTCACAAAAGGCAGTTCTCTGTCCTTATGGCCCTTAGAATAAATAATGAATAGTGTCAATATGACCTTTATGGGAATGGCTAGAGTGACGTCAAAACACCACTTACATACCGCTTATTGCTATGTTATACACCATGGCCGGCCATAAGGAACAGATTACGTTTTTCCATAGTAAAGATTTTTTTTCTTCTAATTTTAAATTATTTATTTATTTTTTTACAACTTTGAAAAAAATATGTGGAAAAAAGGTATCAACTACTACAACTCAGAGTTGTAAATGTGGGCTGGTAAGAGGAAGTCGGAAAACAAATTTTGAGTTTGAGCTAGCGGAGTAAATACCTAGCTAACGCAACCTTAACTATTGTTTATGTAGCTATTTTAGAAAAAGTATCCCTTGCTGACAACTTTAACTGATTCTGGAAATTTCCTTCGTTGATATTTAAGGTCCATCTAAGTACAAACTCAATTCTGGTTTGAAAGCTATGATGCCTTTGTTCTCAGGTAGGTGTGCTACCAACTGGCATAACAAATAACACTCTTTAGCAGTGTTATTTTTTGTGAGGTTTGATAAAACTTTTCTCCCAGGTACATTTTGTCATGAAGTGAAGGCAAGTCGCCTCACAGTATTTTATTTTTTACTTCATTTTAATAATTGGACTGTTCGACCCTTTGGCGAAATTTGTATTTGATTATAATGTAATATGTAATGATTTTAATAATACCATTTTTGTTTTGTGACGCATGCTTTTAGTAGCAGGTTAGTACTTTGGCACTCGAGTAAGAGCGCATGCGCACACGAAGAATAACATATTTGCGCACACGAAGAAGAACGCACGTGCACACATGAGGAAGAGCGTATTTACTCCCAAGTAGAAGTCGCGTAGCCGAGAGAGAGAGAGGGAAAAGATTACAGCTTATCTGACTGTCTAGCTGGGAATTAGCTCCAACGTCTTGCGAGGACAGTAAAATGACGTATAATACATATTTTTGGATAGTTATTTAGGGATTTAGTGGGTATTTAGGGGTGCTTTAAGGTATAATTTCGACTCACGCAAATTTGGTTTACGTCACCAGCGTAGGAACGGAACCTGTTAGTAACCCGGGGAACTACCTGTAATTACTTCTCAACATCTGTGATGATTCATCTGTAAAAGTTAACATTACCTAGGCTAACGTAGCTTCTGGTATTCACATTCACTTTAATGTAATTTTCATGTTTAGAGATCCAACTATCAGAGTCATCTCTTCTCCTTTATGTTCCCAGTGCACTCAGTCAACATCCATGCTCGTTACTTTGCCATCCACGCTTATTTTTTATTCTACTTCACGTGTTCCATGAGTTGCTTCACTTGATGCAGTGAATGACTGTGCTGTACATCCTGTATCATATGATGTGTGAGTGTGACTCAGAAAGTCCATGTGACTCGAGCATGTTCACAGCTAGAGGTAAACATACAATTCTTTCCAGTAAATACAGTGGGGCAAATAAGTATTTAGTCAACCACCAATTGTGCAAGTTCTCCTACTTGAAAAGATTAGAGAGGCCTGTAATTGTCAACATTGGTAAACCTCAACCATGAGAGACAGAATGTGGAAAGAAAAAACAGAAAATCACATTGTTTGATTTTTAAAGAATTTATTTCCAAATTAGAGTGGAAAATAAGTATTTAGTCACCTATAAACAAGCAAGATGTCTGGCTGTCAAAGAGGTCTAACTTCTTCTAGCGAGGTCTAACGAGGGCTAACAAGGCTCCACTCGTTACCTGTATTTGTGGCACCTGTTTTAACTCATTATCGGTATATAAGTCAGTCAGTCACACTCCAAACTCCACTATGGCAAAGACCAAAACGCTGTCGAAGGACACCAGAGAGAAAATTGTTGACCTGCACCAGGCTGGGAAGACTGAATCTGCAATAGGCAAAACGCTTGGTGTAAAGAAATCAACCGTGGGAGCAATTATCAGAAAATGAAAGACATACAAGACCACTGATAATCTCCCTCAATCTGGGGCTCCATGCAAGATCTCACCCCGTGGCGTCAAAATGATAACAAGAACGGTGAGCAAAAATTCCAGAACCACACGGGGGAACCTAGTGAATGACCTACAGAGAGCTGGGAGCATGCCATTTTGTTAGATTCGGTCTTCTGGTGGCATGTAAACAAACAGATTGAAAAGTACCGGGTGCGACCTGTGTTTCACACTGCTGTGGTCCGTCCACTCTAGCTAGCAGCATGCAGGCTCTCTCAGCGAATCAGCGCATCGTTGTCATAGAGTTGACAACAGTAGTGGGAACATGGAAGAGATTTGACCAAAAATGAAACAGAATTTTGCGATAGAATTGTAGCACTTAGCGATAGATCAGTGATTCATACAAATATAATTTTTTTGTTTTAAAAGTGCCATTTGATCTGTGTCTGGAGAGAGGTGTGGCGTGGTCCAGTCGTGGACCGCGGTCTGCTAGTTGAGGACCCCGGGTATATAGCTTTCACAAATCAACTCAAGGTAAAATTGTTACTTGAATGGGCTGTAGAATTACAGTATATCATATGCCTGAAAAATAGGCAACCCCCCCCCCCTTCAATAAAAATGTAATTCATTCCAGGACCTAGTTTGTAAGTCGAAATGGTCGTATACTGAGCGAGATTTTCTCATAAAAATACATTATAATTTGATAATCTTTAAGAAATACTGCAGGTACACATAGCAAAACGAATTATAAATACAAATCGTAATAATAATAATAATTAGTGATGCACGATAATGCATTTTTCAGCCGATACCGATAACCGATAATTTCCTCCTCGTTCCAACCGATAACCGATAATGTCAAGCCGATAATTTTATTAAAGATTTATGTAAAATTTTAAAGTATACACAAGAGAAAATATTGCTCTTTTTTTTTCAACATCAAATGTGAACAAGTAGTAGTAGTAGTAAATTCCAACATCTAAATAAAGACAGATTGTCTGACATTGTGTAATGGTAAACTTTTGGCAGCAATTACTTACAGAGTAAATACATAAATTGCACAAAAATGGCTTTAAAAGTATGCCATTCCTAAAGTATAACATTACTACACAGCAAAAACACAGCTCCTTAAGACTAGTTAAAGTCCCTTGTTTCCAGTGTAAATCTATTGGAAATAAGTTAAATTAACTGCCAGTACTTCAAGTATATTTCACTCAGATTTCTTGAAGTAAAATGGCCAGCTGAAAATAAGATTAACAGCCTTATTTTAAGCAATAAATTATTATACATAATCCTAAAAAAAAAAAAAAAAAAAAAAACTTGTCAGAAATGTTCAATGGTTCAAAACATTATTTGAAAGCATTTTTTTCTTGATTTAGGTGAAAATGACCTTATTTTTTTAGATGTTTGGGCTTAATAAGAACAAATTGCAATATTTAGTTCAAGTAAGTGGAATAATCTGGCGCATTCAACTAGTCTTCAACACTCAAACAAGATGGAGAAAATTATTTGACTAGATTTAAGAAGAATGATCTGATTAAGACGTCATAAATTTAAAGCGTACTGAATGCATTACTGACTGGATGACTTCTTTGTGTCGTTTGGTGCATGTTACAATTATCAACTAACCACTGTGCCGTCATGATAAACATGGTTTGTTGACATCACCTGTGTAAATGTCCGTGGTAAAACTGATGTGATCGGCATGTCTTTCACGAAGAATCGTGGTCGTATAAACTGCATTATTTTTTCATCCAGGGATTTGGCTATCGGGTCATTTCGGGAATTTCCTCCTGCCTGTGCCCTTCAGTCCGCCCGGCTGCCAAATTAGCACCCGCGCCAGGCCTCTGTCTTGAACCGGAGTGGCGGCGGCAGCTAAGTTCGTACCGGATATCCGCCCGCCCCGGCCAGCTCGCTGCGGCGCATTCGGTGCATGGCTCTGCTCTCATCCTCTACCCGCCTTGGGCGAGGCGGCGGCGGCCTGCCGGACCGGCGGGCTCCGTCGGAAGACAGCTACTTGTCAACTATCGATCTTGTGAGGTGTATAGCCATAGATGGGAGTTTACCACTCGCTTTGGGCTGCATTCCCAAACCCCCCGACTCCGGGAGGACCGCAGCGTCTCTGTATCGTCACAAGCCCCGTAGCTTCCTTTATAGTTTATTTGTTAACAATAGCTTTAGCATTCATGCTAGCAGCAGCCTCATATTCGTTCCAAAAATCATTGTGATGCAGTTTTAAATGGCTGCTGGGTTAGTGCTAGTGGTGTTCAATGAGGACGCTTTCTTTAGGCCTTGAGGAACTGTTTTGTAGATGGCGAGAGCATCGTTTATTTCATTTCACACACGGGAAAAGCAACGCACGCTAGTGAGAGCGCCTCAACAGTGTCAACACTGATGTGTAACACCGCCTCCTCTATGACGCCGTACTCCTAAACCCCTCCTCCCATAGGGGCTTCAGAGAGGGGAGGGGTTGAGCAGGCGGCAGTGAAGAAGTGGAGAAAACTGCTTGGTTGCGCACATTTGGAGGCTAAATCAAGTACATAATTATCGGATTGCATTATCGGTTGATTTTTTTATTATCTGTATTATCTGTGTGACTCATAATTGCCATTATCGGCCGATAATTATCGGTAGCCGATATTATCGTGTATCTTTAATAATAATAACATCAAATGTAAGTTTAAAAAAAAAATTTATATTGTCACCTTAACTTATAGAGACTGGTGAACAGAGATGGGAAGAGACGGTGGGTGCATGCGGATACGGTGAGTCATGTTCTGTCTAATTTAACAAATGCATCAAATAAGACACATGAAAAACAAATAAATTATGAAAATATAAGAAATAACAGGCCTTTTTATTGTCACCCTAATTTACTGGTGAACAGAGGTCGGAGGGAGCCGCATTTTCTAGCCAGTTCACTCATACGCACACCATGCTCATATTTTTCTATTATTTCCCTTAGTTTCAATGGTAAGTGTCACCTTTTTTCGCCACCCGCACTAACCTTCCTGGGACCCATGTTAATTTTTCTCACATGAAAATCCGCCATGTGTCCATCTTGCGGGAAAAAAATTAACTTGCGACGCTCCCATAAATCGTCGTACTTCAAGCATTTCATCATATTGCGAGACAAATCACAAGTTAAATTTTACGTCCGGTGTCGAAAAGATCGTATGTTGAGGTACCACTGTAATTCATTAACTTGAAAAAATTATGAAATTTTAATTATAAAGTTTGAATATGATTAACTTCACAGATTTTAGAATAAGTTTGTCGGCCATGCAAAGTATGTGAGAGACACACCAGAATTTTTTATGTAGAGGTGATGCTTAGATTGTGAAGAGTCAAGAGAATTGACAGTTTCTTGCAGAATGCAAGTCCTCAAGAGTGTTGCTGCTTGGAGTCAGATTTTGTCCTTTTTTTATTAGCAGTACCAAACCAGACTGCTTAGATGAGCAGCACGAGACCGATTCAATGACTGCTGTGTGGAAGTAGCCCAACAGCTCCTTTTCATTGTTCAATAACAAGAAGAGGTATAACCTGTATAATAAAACATGGTTGTCTAAATGTGGGACTGAATTCAAATTTTGTATCCATTGGTGATGTGCACACTTTTAACCTGCACAAACAGACACAAACATTCAATGAGATGAATATATTAAAAACAAATATTAATAGCATCATCCCCCACTTTTTTATGTTGCAATCAAATGGCAAATTCATGCTCAAACCACAGAACACATGTTTGATTGTTTGTGGCTTGCAATATTTTACGAGATACCTAAATGTGTTGAAATATTTATACAGAATAAATAAGGAAATGAAGTGCTCTAAAATGACATAATAACCACACTTAAAAATGATAGCTCAAGCCAACTCATTGTGTAGAATGTCCAATATATTATCCCGAACATGTTCAGACCGAGCAAAGAGTTTTATGAGGGTAAAAATATTTTGTACAATTCAGTCAGAAAATTTGGTTTTCCCAAAATCATTAAAATGCATTTAAAGTACAGAATTGGGAAAAGTAGCTCTAAAAGTGTAATGTGATGGACCATGGTAAACGATAACGGGATTCCTTTTGTATAGCGCTTTCCAATGGTCAAGGTGCTGAATGCGCTTTAAACATTGTCCTTTCACAGTGTCTGATGACACAGCATCAAGAGCAACTGGGGGGATTTAGTATCTTGTTCAAGGACAATTTTGCATGGTTACAGAGGCTCATGATCAAATCTAACCTACGGGTCAGGAGAAGACCTCTACCACATTAGCCGACTGTCCCATTCTTTGTTTTCTTCTTGAAGTTGCTCGAGATAATGCTTACTGACTCACACCCACACCTCCCACGCCCCCACCCCCACATATATATATATATATATATATATATATATATATATATATATATATATATTAGGGCTGTCAAACGATTAAATTTTTTAATCGAGTTAATTACAGCTTACAAATTAATCGTAATTAATCGCAATTCAATCCATCTATAAAATACGCCATATTTTGCTGTAAATTATTGTTGGAATGGAAAGATAAGACACAAGATGGATATATACATTCAACATATGGTACATAAGGACTGTATTTGTTTATTATAACTATAAATCAACAAGATGGCATTAACATTATTAACATTATTGTTGGAATGGAAAGATAAGACACAATATGGATATATACATTCAACATATGGTACATAAGGACCAGAGGTTGCGCTAGACTTTTTCGTTGTCTGTCATTTTGACTGACAGGGTCATAAAAATCCGGTCATAATCTATTTTTACCCGTCACTTAAATTTTTAAAATGATGATAATGACATTGTGGTGACCCTTTGTTTGGCATAATTCACCTTCCGTACTTGTGTGTCCATTTGGCCGAGCGCGTTAGCGGCTACGACACAGTCACGTGACAGAGACACTTAAGAGCCGCGCGCGTTCCGGCTCGAATAGAGAGTTCATAGAGAGCAGCAGAGCTACAGCGGCTGGACACAGCAATTCGAGCTAACAAGACTCTGAACATTGCATACCGCTTCAACATATTTAATAGTATTTAGTTTTCATTCATTTTAAATTAATATTCTGTCCGAACAAGCTTAACAGAGAATCCACACCGTGCCATCACACATCAAGCAGATGAATATGTAACTTTTTCTCCGCAGTGACAAAAACAGCTGACTGTGGTCCCAGTAGGTAGGCTACATTATGAAACAATGAAATTAACAGTTCACCTGCTGTGGCCTGAACGGAGTCTTACACCTTCCTCCTGGTGCGCATGGACTTGAATTGCGTGCCCGCTTGTGCAGTCCCTGTTTTTTCACCTCTTTTATCAACACCATCGTTGTTTTGGGGCTTTTTGAAGAAACTTCGGACACTCAGTCGCCTTGACATTTTTCAGAGTAAGGCCAACGACGTCATGCATCAAGCGAGACAATAGCTAATTAATATGCTCACTCGCCACCCTGTGGTCTGGGGTGTGAATTGCAACCTGTCAAAATGACAGGTGGACTTCAGTTTTTTCCGTCACCGTTTTAAAAAATCGGTCAACGACTGAAAATATTCGGTTAACGCGACCCCTGATAAGGACTGTATTTGTTTATTATAACAATAAATCAACAAGATGGCATTAACATTATTAACATTCTGTTAAAGTGATCCATGGATAGAAAGACTTGCACTTCTTAAAAGATAAATGTTAGTACAAGTTATAGAAATTTTATATTAAAACCCCTCATAATGTTTTCGTTTCAATAAAATTTGTAAAATTTTCAATCAAAAAATAAACTAGTAGCCCGCCATTGTTGATGTCCATTATTACTTACACAATGCTCATGGGTGCTGAAGCCTATAAAATCAGTCGTACCCAAGTGCCAGTAGAGGGCGACAAAACTCCATAAAACACAATTAACAAGTGGGCATTTCACTGTACTGTCATTTAAATCTGTCTGAGCGGGGCATGTGCGTTAATTGCAACAAATATTTTAAGGTGATTAATTAAAAAAAAAAAAAATTACCGCCCGTCAACGCGATAATTTTGACAGCCCTAAAATATATATATTATATATATATATAAGTATGCACAGGGCACAGAAAGGGATTGGCAATAACACCAGGGGAGCCAAGCACCAACTACTGGTGGACAGGGCAGTCGCCAGGGACTGCAAAGCTAGGAGCACCAACCTGTGCACTGCCTGGATTTACTAAAAGAAAGCCTATGACTCAATGCCACACACATGGATACTGGAATGCTTGAAGCTGTATAAAATCAACAGGACACTAAGGACCTTCGTCCAAAACTCGATGGGGCTGTGGAAGACAACTCTAGAAGCCAACTCGAAGACAGTTGCACATGTGAGCATCAAATGCGGTATCTACCAAGGAGATGCTCTGTCACCCCTGCTGTTCTGCATAGGCCTAAACCCCCTCAGCCAGATCATCACCAAGAGTGGTTTCGTGTACCGGTTCCGAAGTGGAACAACCATCAGTCACCTCCTCCACATGGATGACATCAAGCTGTATGCCAAGAACGAGCGTGACATCGACTCCCTGATCCACCTCACGAGAATATACAGCAATGACATCGGGATGTCATTCGGACTAGATAAGTGTGGGCGAATGGTATCCAGAAGAGGGAAGGTGATCTCAAATGAAGGGGCTGAACTACCTGAAGGCAACATAACAGATGTGCAGGACAGCTACAAGTACCTGGGGATCCCACAGGCAAATGGAAACCATGAGGAAGCAACTACAAGGTCTGCCACAACCAAATACCTACAGAGGGTGAGGCAAGTCCTCAAGACTCAGCTGAATGGCAAGAATAAGATCCAGGCCATTAACAGCTATGCCCTACCAGTAATCAGATACCCTGCCTGCTGGCCACTGGAAGAGATGCAGGCTACAGACATCAAGACAAGGAAGCTCCTTACAATGCACAGAGGGTTTCACCCTAAGTCCAGCATCCTGAGGCTCTACACAAAGCGGAAAGAGGGAGACCGAGGACTAATGAGCATCAGAGCCACGATCCAGGAGGAAACTACATTACTACAAAATTGCCCCCAGTGATGACCTGCTCGGTGAATGCCTCAGGCAACAGAAGCCCAATAAGGAGGAGGACCCTGAGGAGCTATCACGGATGGACAAGCCCCTGCATGGTGTGTACCACCGACAAATTGAGGAGGTAGCTGACATGGGAAAAACATACCAGTGGCTGGAAAAGGCCGGACTGAAAGACAACACGGAGGCACTGATCATGGCAGCACAAGAACAGGCCCTTAACTCAAGAGCAATAGAGGCTGGGGTCTATCACACCAGACAGGACCCCAGGTGCAGGCTATGCAAAGAGGCCCCTGAGACAGTCCAGCAAATCACAGCAGGGTGTAAGATGCTAGCAGGCAAGGCATACATGGAACGACATAACCAGGTAGCAGGCATAGTGTACAGGAACATCTGTACTGAGTACGGACTGGAGACCCCAGAGTCAAGGTGGGAGACACCTCCGAAGGTGGTCGAGAACAACCGAGCCAAGATCCTGTGGGACTTCCGGTTCTAGACAGACAAACTGGTGATGGCCAACCAGCCTGACATAGTGGTTGTGGATAAACATCAGAAGACAGCAGTAGTGATAGATGTAGCAATCCCGAGTGATAGCAACATCAGGAAAAAAGAACATGAAAAGCTGGAGAAATATCAAGGGTTGAAGGAAGAGTTGGAGAAAATGTGGGGAGTGAAGGCAAGAGTGGTGCCAGTAGTGATCGGGACACTAGGGGCAGTAACCCCCAAGCTGGGTGCATGGCTCCAACAGATACCAGGAACAACGTCCGACGTCTCCATTCAGAAGAGCGCAATCCTAGGGCCTCAAGCTCCCAGGCCTCTGGTAGAGGACCCGAGCTTGAAAGGAGAGACCATACCGCCCGGGTGGGCGAGACGACGATTTTTTAAATATATATAAAATAAAGTCTTTTGTGGATTTGTTTTAATATTTTTCAACAACCTTGTGTTAAATTTGGAAAAAAATAAATAAATAAATAAAGACTCTGCAAGCTTGGACTTCGGAAATGTCACAGCAATGACTATGGAAACTCATTAGTTTGTATTCGCAAAGCCGGGGAAAGTTGACTTAAGAATAGTAGGACGACTTGAGACTATTAATATAAAACATAAGACAAAAACAACACCCATCCCTCATTTTCAATGCCAGGAGTAAATCTAAAGAGACTCCACCCAGTACTGGTGACCAGTCAATCACAAGGCATTGAGTGGGAACGATCAGATGCCAGCTGCATGAAAGCTAGCCAGGGCTGGATTTACACTACCTGGATTGAGTGACACAATTAGGGCTTTAATTTTGTTCCCATGTGGCCCTGTTTAGAAAGGGCATGGCAGTGTAAAGCTTTTGAATGTCCTCATACTGGAATCAGACCTTTTTCAAACCTGATGTGAATTTTTAGTTCATAGATATATACCAACGTGATGAAATATAAATGAAGAGATAGGATATACCCTGTCAGTGTGAGCCTGATAAATACACACGCGCCACTCTTAAAGTGGTTTTAGTTTGCAGCGATGTCAACTGTACTACATCATAATGAGAGCTGTTCTGAATATTTTTGTTACCTCAAACGTTTACATGAGATAGTCATACTGCAAACTGCGACCACCATTATTTCCCTCATAATTATTGTTTCATATTTTTTGACATTGTCAATAAAATTTGAGCATCATTTAATTTAAACAAGAAGTGTTGGTACAGATTTTATATTCTTTTGTGCAAGTGGTGATCTATCATTGTAATTTTCCCTGAAGACTTTTCAGGTGTTTTAACTGTTGGTGTTTTTTTGTTGACTTAATTAAAAGGCTTTATCTCTAACTGTCTCACCAACAAGCATAGGCGGAGTTTGACTTTTGGGGCAGGGGGGGGCACAACACGTTGATTACCCCGAAACGCAGTATCAGCAATAAAATTTTCTTGCAAGAATATTAATAGTAATAAGTTGACAATGAGCATTTTTTTGTTTCCCATCATTCTAGAGGGGAATTCTAAATCAGGCTGCTTAGGCAATACTTTTCGCCAAGAACGTCATCCATTGAATATGGTACGCCTGCCGGTGTCGTGCCAATGTAGTTACCCCAGTCAAAAATTGCATCCCCTAGGCGGAGCCATATGGAGGTAGATTTGTGTTTTTATTATTTAATCAATAAAAGTTGCTTCAATCAAAATATATATTTTCAACCCCCCAAAAAAGTCGCTTCAATCAAAAATAAAAAAAATGTTTGAGTGCAAAAATAAATTTAAAACTAAAAAAAAAATGCATATGAAAGCTATTTTTCTTTTCTATTTATTTTTTTCTTTTTTCTTTATTTATTTTTTATTTTCTTTTTTGATTGAAGCAACTTTTTTGATTGAAGTAATGCTGATTTGTGTTTGGGCCACATTTTGGCTAGGACATATTTGTCTTTATTATTCAATCAAAAAAATAAGTTGCTTCAAAAAATATATTTTCAAAAAGCAAAATCACTTCAATCAATCAAAAAAAAAAAAAAAAAAATTCAATCATTGAAAAAGTTTTTTAATGCGAAAAAATATTTGAGATTGAAAAATTTGGATTTCAACACTTAATTTTTCATTGAAAGAGTTTTCTTTGATTGAGGCAATCCATTTTTGTGTTTGGACCATATTATGAGTAGGACATTTGTGTCTAAATCATTTAATCCCCAAAAAGTTGCTTCAATCAAAAAAAATATTTTCAATCACAGTAAAAAATCATTTGAAAAATCAAATTGCCTTTCCCTATTTTTTATTTTTTGAAAATTATATGCAAAGTAAATGACCAAGTTGCTAGTCTCATGATCTGTTCGGAAAAAATAATTTTGACCCATTATAAATTGTTTGTTTTTGTTTGTTTATTTCATTCATTTTCATTGCAGTTTTATTGCTTTACAACTTTTATATACTGTATATAGTAAAGTCATTTACATGCAATCACACTTTTTGGCCATCGGGGGGGCCTGGCCCCCCTTAAAATCTGCTTATGCCAACAAGTTTCATGTTTGTGCTAGACTCAACTCATCTGACTGTAGAATGCAATGCAGCCATTAATTCATTGGCTGTTGTTGATGGCTACAGACGTCCAATCCATTTTAACATGGTGGGGCTCGTCAAAATGGATTGGGCGTCTATCGCTGTCAAGTGCACTTAAACATGATCATTCACTGCCAGCCTCTCGCAGTTACAATGGATTGGACATTATGGCTGTCAATGGAAGCTGATGAGTTAAACTTATCACACAACTGATGACGATGACATCTCTGTGACAATACCATGTGCAGTTCATCTTCACTTCACTTCACTTTGGACTGTAGTTGTTATGAAACTGATTTGCAGTTTCACTCCAAGTCGGCGGTATCGCAATGGCTTCTATTTCTTAGCACACTACTGGCTGGAGTTTGCTCTGCATTTTATGGCAATTCCCGTCACCATTTTTACTTTAAATTTGGGGCAGACTCGTTATGTCGCAGTGTTGTTAATAACAGCATTAGATTATAACGGCGATATTATTTTCAGTAATGAATAATCTAACAAATTAATTTTCCCACCTTTGCAACCCCGTTACCATTAATGAAGATGTGAAGGGGCGCGTTACTTCAATTTGGTTGAGTGAAGCGTGAGTTGTTGACAGTTGATTTTGTTTCAGATTAGCTGCCTGGATAGAGCAGAGTGGGAGTGGGTAGGAGGGAAGGGACTGGTGACGCAGTTGCAAACGCGATGATGATTTGCTAGGTGAGCGGATCATGCCCTGCTTAGTAGAAATAAAACTCCCCATTATTGACAGCATCTTATCTCAACGGCGGGGACTATTGATGCAAACTGTCCCATCGAACAAATCTACCTCACGTTTTGACACATTTATATTAGATACTTCCTCTCTTGAAATACTAATAAGATCATGGGTAGTGGTGGGACAGTTTATCAGGCATATAACAGCTTGTAAATAATACTGAAGTAGCATAGATGTAGTGTATTTCAACAGGCTTATAACATCCTTTTTGGTCAGCTTTTTTCTGCAAGAAAGAAGAAAAAAGAAGTCCTGTGCTGAAGAGAAAAACAATCCCAATGACAAAGATTTTAACATGTACTGTATTTTACCTCAACGAATCTTTTTTTGTTTCTTATGAACTGTTTTCAAAAGCTTTATTGATGGATTTTCTCAAGTTAAAGTGCCACCCAGAAATTACAACATTTAATTGCATATTATTTTGAAAATTGACCTGATCCACCGTATTTTTACACGAGTGACTTCTGGTCTGCCCTACCTTGTTTAACTGATGCAGGAGGGTCGTGTCTCACGTCAAATAATAAACTCTGCCGTTCTTTTTGAGTGCGACGAGTTGAACCGCTTCTAGGACACATCTAAAACGCGGCTGCACTGCTACTGATGTGCACACGCTGCTTGACTATAACGGCTGCGTTTCACTGCGTTGACCCTGCGGCAACGCTTACGTATCGTAGATTACCGGGGTAAAGAACTGCACTTATCACTGGTGACGTCACCTATAGTGTTCGCCTGCTTCAGTTTGAAGCTCATGTCATGTGTTCCTCACGGCGTCTGTCAAGTCCGTATTTGGGGTATGTGGGCGGTCCATGTTCTTATGTCATTCTATGGGTGGGAACCTAAACAGGCAGACTCTGCAAAGATTCCGAGAGATCCCAGAAGTGCAAGTACCACCCCCTTATTATTTTATTTTATTTTTGGAGAGACATTTGTGGTACAAAATCTTCACCATCTGTGCAGTTGTTATGAACCATTTAAGGTATGTCCCCATAAAGTCCGAATTCAGTTTGAACCAGAATTCAGACAAGTTTGCTTTGATGGTGAAGTCAGCCGTTTCACAATACAGTGTCAATGTAAACTTCTCCCTTCTGAAACCAAAGGAGCCAGACCTAGTGGCCAATGGCAGGTATGGCAAGCCTTTTAAACACGGGACGTCATTATGAATGACGGGAGGTTAGGTCACGTGAGACAATGCGACAGTTGTCATGTTCGTATATGCTTCGCTGTCGCGGGAGTACAAAGAGGCCTTGAATATAAATAACAGTAAATACATGAGTATTTTCTCTATAGTAATTAGTATATCTCATTTGATGGGAAAAAATGGTTGAAACAAGTGGGAATTGAGAAAAAAATAAGTCAAGTCAAATTTATTTATATAGCCTATAATCACAACAGATTCTCAAAGGGTTCTCTGATCAAGTAAAGAAAAAATTAAATAAAGAAAAGCGTATGAAAAATGTTCAAATGCAAACAGCACATCTCAAATCAACTACAGGCTTATGTTAATAAGTAAAAAATGCTGGTCTTGAAAGTTGGGCTTGACACACTTTTGTATCAATCTTTATCATGGAATTTCATACGGTTTTTAATATAACGTAAATGATAGAATAATTTAATTGTAGGAGTCAGTCCTTTTCAGTCAATTATTTGAACCAGTTACGATTTTTTTTAAAGTGATGTAATTTCCTAGATGCCCTTAATGTTGTTTGATGAACACGTTGAGCAAAAGTGTACTGGTACAAATAGTGTAAACCAGGGGTGTCCAAACTTTTTGCAAAAGGGGCCAGATTTGGTGGGTAAAAATGTGGGGGGCCGACCTTGGCTGACGTCCTTTACGTAGAACAGTGGTTCTTAACCTGGGTTCGATCGAACTCCAGGGGTTCGGTGAGTAAGTCTGTGGTGAAGGTAAAGAAACGCAGAGCCCTATTTTCGTACATTAAATAATCTAGGCAAAGTGGCTTTTTAGACCAGTTTTTGGACTGGTTTACTCCTAATTTGCAGACTTAATGAATTTCTTTTAACTCCTAGTCCTCGAGAAGGACGTGGCTTGCTCAGTAGAAGGTTGACTTGATATGAGGGAATTCAACAGACCAATGGGCAGCATGGTCTCAAATTTTGATCTGTTTGTAAAACATGCTGCAAAAATGAAAATAATTTTGGCCAGGAATATGCTAAATTAGTATCTTGCTAGCTTAGATATATCGGTTTTGAATTAAAACAAAAAATTGCTTCATTATCTAATTCCGAAGGGTTCGGTAAATCCACATTTCAAACTTGTAGGGTTCGGTACCTTTAGCAAGGTTAAGAACCGCTGACATAGAACAATATATTTAAGCAAATTTTAGCAAGCCGTTCTGTGTGTCACATTTGCTTTATCATTATTTTTTAATTAATACTTTCAACAATCTCGCAACTAGCCTTTGTGGCGTTCTCTTTCGACTCTCGGGCTCTTGCGAAATGCTGCTGCTGTGAACTTAAACGAGCTTCAAGTTGCTTCAATTTATCGCTGCAGATCTTCACTGTAATCTTGCCGTACATGTCAGCGTGTCTTCTTTGGTAATATCGTCTCACATTGAACTTTTTAAAAACAGCGACTGTATCTGCAAATGAGGCAGACACAGTTATTGCGTATTTTAGTGAAGAAATAGTCCAATTTCCACCAATCCTTGAAGTGTCGGCCGTCGCAGTCAACTTTCTTTTTTTTGTTGATTGTCGCCATTTTAGAAAATTGGAAGGGTCACATGGGATAATGTTGCTTAGAGTACTGCTGCCTTTTAGTGGGTAAATTTAGTGTGTAAGATACTTCATATGCTGGTAGCAGTACTGATGAAAAATTTATTAAGTCTGTGTGCGGGCCAGACGTTATTATGACAGAGGCTGAGGGCTGGATGAAATTTGACCACGTGCCGCATTTGGCCCCCGGGCCGGACTTTGGACATGTCTGGTGTAAACCAATACAGCACCTTCCCAAGTTGTTCTTTGGTATGGGGAGCATCTTAGATTACGACATCTGAAAGTGAAAGAGAGATTATGGTTCACTTTCATTCTCGTTTCGAGTATTTGTTGTTTATGTAGGATGAAGGACTGAAGGATAGAGTGACACATGGATGACAGACAGAAAAGGGATCAGTGCTGGCTGGATGGATAACGCCACAGGGCTTCGCCTTCATCCATTTCTTATCCCTCATGTCTCAAAATCCAATTCCATTTAAGTGCCTTTAAGGTATCCTCTCGTTTGATCAAAGTCAAGCTCCTACACAAAGATGAGACTTCTTCATGTTGGAGATCATTGGTAATTGATGACTAACTATAACACTATTTGTCATCTACTATGCCATCGGCCATCAATGTCCTAACATACATTGAAAAGTACACCTTTTCCTTTGTTGGGAAAAAAAAATCAATTTGGCAGTTCACCATCCTATTGATCTACTTGCCTGTTATTCCTCCTTTTTTTGTTTGACAGACATGTTGATATGACATCTAGCAACAGCTCAGCCCTGGGGGAGTCTGTCAAATTTCACATGAAGGAAAAAAAGGCTTGTAAAAATAATAATAATGACAATAATAACACTTGGGTGGCACAGTAGTTGACTGGCTAACACTTCCGCCTCATAGTTCAGAGCGTTCAAATCCAGGCTCTGGTCTAACATGGCTTTACCCTGTGTATACTCGTTTCAAGTTCCTTTGGGTGGTTGCCACTCAACTCTGCCATCAGCAAATATGGAAACGTAGAATAAAAGGACAAGGTACACAATAGCATGATCAATACTGGTAGTGTGACCACGATATTTCTGAAATGTTAACAATGACATATTCGCATTGTTTCCATGAGTGCTACTCTGTGATCAAATCCTTGCATGTGTCTATTAGCCTGAATGTGTGTGTGTGTGTGTGTGTGTGTGTGTGTGTGTGTGTGTGTGTATTGATCTTGGAGGAAGCATTAGTTCTTTGCTTATTAATAGCCTGAGGAGGGAAGCCTAATGGGAGCTCTACTTCCTCTGGTTTATTCATAGCAGGATCATTACTACCATAATTGACCCCCTTCCTGCTCATCTGTGGGACTGTGAATCTCACTGTGTGAGTGTGTGGATGTGTACATTTGCAAAGTGCCACACTGTTCCTTTCTTTCTCTCTCTCAAACTCTCACTCACACACACACACTGAAACAAATGCACTGATGCTGAACACAAAAAAAAAAAACAATGTAATATTGCACTAACATATTATGTGAAAGGGGAAACATTAATAACGAAATTAATGTGCATTGAGTGTGTAAATCACCATAATTTTAATTCCAGTTGATCAAGATGGTGTTGATTTTTTCTCAGCTTTTTTCGCTTTATGCACCATTTGTGACAGCATTTCCTTCTGCGCCTTTCCAATATTGTGTTTTACAATGCAATGATCCCCACCCCCTCCATGAACCCCTTGAGGAAACAAATTATTTATCAAATGTTTCCTTGCTTCATAGATATGCTTTCAAAGAGCATTTCGTTGTCCACTATTTAAGCTGCATTAATGGCATTTGTACATGTACAAAGGCTGCATGAACAGTCACCAATTTGCTTTCTATACATGTATATATACACTCACCGGCCACTTTATTAGGTACACCTGTCCAACTGCTCGTTAACACTTAATTTCTAATCAGCCAATCACATGGCGGCAACTCAGTGCATTTAGACATGTAGACATGGTTTAAGACAATCTCCTGCAGTTCAAACCGAGCATCAGGGTTTACAGAGAATGGTCCGAAAAAAGAAAAAGAAAAAATATCCAGTGAGCGTCAGTTCTTTGGGCGGAAATGCCTTGTTGATGCCAGAGGTCAGAGGAGAATGGCCAGACTGGTTCGAGCTGATAGAAAGGCAACAATGACTCAAATAACCACCCGTTACAACCAAGGTAGGCAGAAGAGCATCTCTAAACGCACAGTACATCGAACTTTGAGGCAGATGGGCTACAGCAGCAGAAGACCATGCCGGCTGCCACTCCTTTCAGCTAAGAACAGGAAACTGAGGCTACAATTTGCACAAGCTCATCGAAATTGGACAATGGAAGATTGGAAAAATGTTGCCTGGTCTGATGAGTCTCGATTTCTGCTGCAACATTCGGATGGTAGGGTCAGAATTTGGCGTCAACAACATGAAAGCATGGATCCATCCTGCCTTGTATCAACGGTTCAGGCTGGTGGTGGTAGTGTAATGGTGTGGGGAATATTTTCTTGGCACTCTTTGGGCCCCATGGTACCAATTGAGCATCGTTGGAACGCCACAGCCTACCTGAGTAATTTTGCTGACCATGTCCATCCCTTTATGAACACAATGTACCCAACTTCTGATGGCTACTTTCAGCAGGGTATGGTGGTGGAACGGGAGAGTCGCATCATGGATGTGCAGCCGACAAATCTGCACCACCTGTGTGGTGCCATCATGTCAATATGGACCAAACTCTCTATGGAATGCTTCCAGCACCTTATTGAATCTATGCCACGAAGAATTGAGGCAGTTCTGAAGGCAAAAGGGGGTCCAACCCGTTACTATCATGGTGTACAGAGGGTCAAATAAATATTTAGTAAACCACCAATTGTGCAAGTTCTCCTACTTGAAAAGATTAGAGAGGCCTGTAATTGTCAACATGGGTAAACCTCAACCATGAGAGACAGAATGTGGAAATAAAAACCATAAAATCACATTGTTTGATTTCTGGCTGTCAAAGAGGTCTAACTTCTTCTAACGAGGTCTAACGAGGCTCCACTCATTACCTGTATTAATGGCACCTGTTTTAACTCATTATCGGTATAAAAGACATCTGTCCACCTACTCAGTCAGTCACACTCCAAACTCCTTTATGGCCAAGACCAAAGAGCTGTCGAAGGACGCCAGAGACAAAATTGTAGACCTGCACCAGGCTGGGAAGACTGAATCTGCAATAGGTAAAACGCATGGTGTAAAGAAATCAACTGTGGGAGCAATTATTAGAAAATGGAAGACATACAAGACCACTGATAATCTCCCTGAATCTGGGGCTCCGTGCAAGATTTCACCCCGTGGCGTCAAAATGATAAAAAGAACGGTCAGCAAAAATCCCAGAACCACACGTGGGGACCTAGTGAATGACCTACAGAGAGCTGGGACCACAGTAACAAAGGCTACTCTCAGTAACACAATGCGCCACCTGGGACTCAAATCCTGCACTGCCAGATGTGTCCCCCTGCTGAAGTACATGTCCAAGCCCGTCTGCGGTTTGCTAGAGAGCATTTGGATGATCCAGAAGAGGACTGGGAGAATGTGTTATGGTCAGATGAAACCAAAATAGAATTTTTTGGTAGAAACACAGGTTCTCGTGTTTGGAGGAGAAAGAATACTGAACTGCATCCGAAGAACACAATACCCACTGTGAAGCATGGGGGTGGAAACATCATGATTTGGGGCTGTTGTTCTGCAAAGGGACCAGGACGACTGATCTGTGTAAATGAAAGAATGAATGGGGCCATGTATCGAGAGATTTTGAGTGAAAATCTCCTTCCATCAGCAAGGGCATTGATGATGAGACATGGCTGGATCTTTCAGCATCACAATGATCGCAAACACACAGCCAGGGCAACAAAGGAGTGGCTTAGTAAGAAGCATTTCAAGGTCCTGGAGTGGCCTAGCCAGTCTCCAGTTCTAAAACCCATAGAAAATCTGTGGAGGGAGTTGAAAGTCCGTGTTGCCCAATGACAGCCCCAAAACATCACTGCTCTAGAGGAGATCTGCATGGAGGAATAGACCAAAATACCAGCAACAGTGTGCGAAAAGCTTGTGAAGAGTTATAGAAAATGTTTGGCCTCCGTTAATGCCAACAAAGGGTACATAATAAAGTATTGAGATGAACTTTTGGTATTGACCAAATACTTATTTTCCACCATGATTTGCAAATAAATTCTTTAAAAATCAAACAATGTGATTTTCTGTTTTTTTCCCCACATTCTGTCTCTCATGGTTGAGGTTTACCCATGTTGACAATTACAGGCCTCTCTATTATTTTCAAGTGGGAGAACTTCAATTAGTGGTTGACTAAATACTTATTTGCCCCACTGTGTGTATGTATATACAGTGCCTTGCAAAAGTATTCGGCCCCCTTGAATCTTGCAACCTTTCGCCACATTTCAGGCTTCAAACATAAAGATATGAAATTTAATTTTTTTGTCAAGAATCAACAACAAGTGGGACACAATCGTGAAGTGGAACAACATTTATTGGATAATTTAAACTTTTTTAACAAATAAAAAACTGAAAAGTGGGGCGTGCAATATTATTCGGCCCCCTTGCATTAATACTTTGTAGCGCCACCTTTTGCTCCAATTACAGCTGCAAGTCGCTTGGGGTATGTTTCTATCAGTTTTGCACATCGAGAGACTGACATTCTTGCCCATTCTTCCTTGCAAAACAGCTCGAGCTCAGTGAGGTTGGATGGAGAGTGTTTATGAACAGCAGTCTTCAGCTCTTTCCACAGATTCTCGATTGGATTCAGGTCTGGACTTTGACTTGATCATTCTAACACCTGGATATGTTTATTTTTTAACCATTCCATTGTAGGTTTGGCTTTATGGTTTGGATCATTGTCCTGTTGGAAGATAAATCTCCGTCCCAGTCTCAGGTCTTGTGCAGATACCAACAGGTTTTCTTCCAGAATGTTCCTGTATTTGGCTGCATCCATCTTCCCGTCAATTTTAACCACCTTCCCTGTCCCTGCTGAAGAAAAGCAGGCCCAAACCATGATGCTGCCACCACCATGTTTGACAGTGGGGATGGTGTGTTCAGGGTGATGAGCTGTGTTGCTTTTACGCCAAACATATCGTTTTGCATTGTGGCCAAAAAGTTCAATTTTGGTTTCATCTGACCAGAGCACCTTCTTCCACATGTTTGGTGTGTCTCCCAGGTGGCTTGTGGCAAACTTTAACGAGACTTTTTATGGATATCTTTGAGAAATGGCTTTCTTCTTGCCACTCTTC
This sequence comes from Corythoichthys intestinalis, assembly GCF_030265065.1. Taxonomy (NCBI): domain Eukaryota; kingdom Metazoa; phylum Chordata; class Actinopteri; order Syngnathiformes; family Syngnathidae; genus Corythoichthys; species Corythoichthys intestinalis. The sequence continues at coordinate 38,872,669 of NC_080396.1, forward strand.
CATAAAGGCCAGATTTGTGCAGTGTACGACTGATTGTTGTCCTATGGACAGACTCTCCCACCTCAGCTGTAGATCTCTGCAGTTCATCCAGAGTGATCATGGGCCTCATGGCTGCATCTCTGATCAGTTTTCTCCTTGTTTGAGAAGAAAGTTTGGAAGGGCGGCCGGGTCTTGGTAGATTTGCAGTGGTCTGATGCTCCTTCCATTTCAATATGATGGCTTGCACAGTGCTCCTTGAGATGTTTAAAGAGCATACGACACGAGAAAAAAAGTCTTAAATGGCATTATTATGTGAATTAGAATCATATTTTGAGACGATTCGACTATATACAACAATTTAGCAAAGCACAGATGACGAGAAATTTGTCTTTTAATCTGCCGGTTAGCCACCTCTACCATTATAGGGCTTTAGCGTCCCCAACAGGTGGATGACGTCAGCGGTAGACTGGGCTCATCGGTTTTACTATTCAGCCCATTGCGGGGGAATTATTCAGAACGAGGAAAACGCGACGAAGAGAGCCGCAAAATGTCATTGTTTCAGTTTCTCTACTCCAATATTTTTACAGGATATTCTTTTTACCCAAGTATTTTTCCCCAATAGCTATATAAATGGCTTGAGAAGGACCAGTCAGCCCGTCAAGGGGGAACTATTCACAACGAGGAAAACGCGACGAAGAGAGCGGCAAAATGTCAGTGTTTCTGTCTATTTACTTCAATATTTTTACAGGATATTCTTTTTATCCAAGTATTTTCCCCAATTGCTAAATAAATGGCATGGTCATGACAAATAACAGTCTTGTGCTGAACGAAATATGAAATAATAAAAATGCATTTATTCAGGACGACATGGCAAAATTACTCCATAATGGTCAAAACTGTCGACTTCACCTATACTGTCACACCTCCCGAACGATATTTTATGACACCTAAATCGGACATATATGATTTCCCTTCCCCGGCTTCAGAGAATTTAAACAAACCAGAAGGAGTGACAGCTAGCCGACATGCTAACCCGAACCGAGTGATGTTTCAAAGTCTTCAAAGCGGAAAATCACACATAACTAGCCTGGATTATTTGACATGACGACCCGGTTGTCGATTGTCTTCGCGGATCGGCAAACCACCCGGCGGAGAGCAATTTACAGTTCGTTCCCCGGAGGAGGGTGGCTGGAGTTGTTGTGCAGCTAACGTTCTGCTAATGAGCATGAGGAGAGCTTTTTACATGCCTATCAATGATCAAACGTAAGTAGTCCTTTATTTAAAGGAAGTTTGTAGTGTTTACTTTGTAATGCTGTATTCGTATTTGACATAATACAAAACAAGATGTTTACTCACTTCCTCGTAAGTCCAATGGTCCCACAGTAGTAGGGCTTGGCCAATATCCAGGGTGAATGGGAACCTTTTGAAACTCCAAAAAGGCGCATACACCTCTCCCTCATACAGAATGATTTTTCTGCAGCCGTTTGGCTGGCATGATGCGAAAAATAAATGCATTAATCCGCAAAATCAGCTGAATCCTTCGTCCTCATACACAACAGTACACTGTAGCGTGAAGAGGACGTCTTCTACCGTACACGTCACAGCGCCCTCCTCCTCAATGCAAGACCGAAGCCGGAAGTCACTCATTTTCATGGCGCGGGATTAAAAAAACTAAATAAAAATAGCGATCGCTTCCACACACATCCAAGCGGTCCATATCATTCAGGGGCATAAAATACCGCGTGTATTATGAAATAAACATGCTTTTTGGTGTCACAGGCACTTTAAAGCTTGGGAAATCTTTTTGTATCCAAATCCGGCTTTAAACATCTCCACAACAGTATCGCGGACCTGCCTGGTGTGTTCCTTAGTTTTCATAATGCTCTCTGCACTTTAAACAGAACCCTGAGACTATCACAGAGCAGGTGCATTTATACGGAGACTTGATTACACACAGATGGATTCTATTTATCATCATCGGTCATTTAGGACAACATTGGATCATTCAGAGATCCTCACTGAACTTCTGGAGTGAGTTTGCTGCACTGAAAGTAAAGGGGCCGAATAATATTGCACGCCCCACTTTTCAGTTTTTTATTTGTTAAAAAAGTTTAAATTATCCAATAAATGTTGTTCCACTTCACGATTGTGTCCCACTTGTTGTTGATTCTTGACAAAAAATTAAATTTCATATCTTATGTTTGAAGCCTGAAATGTGGCGAAAGGTTGCAAGATTCAAGGGGGCCGAATACTTTTGCAAGGCACTGTATATATATATATATATATATATATATATATATATATATATATATATTAGGGCTGTCAAACGATTAAAATTTTTAATCGAGTTAATTACAGCTTAAAAATTAATTAATCGTAATTAATCGCAATTAATCGTAATTCGAACCATCTCTAAAATATGCCTTATTTTTGTGTAAATTATATATATATTCTGTAAAATAATTTGTTGGAATGGAAAGATAAGACACAAGATGGATGTATACATTCAACATACGGTACATAAAGACTAGTGGGCATTTCACTCTACTGTCATTTAAATCTGTCTATGCTGTCCTCACTCCGAAGCGTCTACTTTTTCCAAAGCTAGACAGCTAATGAACGATGCCTTAATAATCAGACTTCTTCCTTTTTCATCTGATTGATTAATAAAATGGCCTCAAACCATTGTCCCCTTTAGACTGTAGTGAAACTACAAAAAAAAAAGTACACAAGCATTGCATTAGCAACAACGTTAGCTTAGCACGCTATACAGGTTCACTAAACATAAACAAAAAGCGTCTCATACAAAAAAAATAACATTTCGCTTACTAACATAATATGTACATTCTTTACAACAACCATACTTACGGACAAATCTTGTCCAAGGATCATATAAGCACAACATTACAACGTAGGCGTCAGCCCGAGACGTCGTGCAGCCATATTGAACTGGCAAGAAAGCAATAAACCATGTCGCAAAGCGACCACAAGAGTTCGTTGTTAGACAGCACAAAAAAACCTTGCTGTAAAACTTACCAAAAGGCAGAATACTGTCTGAGCGGGACATGTGTGTTAATTGCGTCAAATATTTTAACGTGATTAATTTTAAAAAATAATTACCGCGCGTTAACGCGATAATTTTGACAGCCCTTATATATATATATATATATATATATACACACATATATGTATATATCAGAGGTTGCGCTAGACTTTTTCTTTGTCTGTCATTTTGACTGACAGGGTCATAAAAATCCGGTCATAATCTATTTTTACCCGTCACTTAAATTTGTAAAATGATGATAATGACATTGTGGTGACCCTTTGTTTGGCATAATTCACCTTCCGTACTTGTGTGTCCATTTGGCCGAGCGCGTTACCGGTGTAGGTTCAAGCTCCTACACCGGCTACGACAGTCACGTGACAGAGACACTTAAGAGCCGCGCGCGGTCCCCTCACTATCCCCTCGCTCTCGCTATATGATTGGCCGAAGAGTCGAAATGCTCTCCCGTGAAATGCCTGTTTAAAAATGTTCCCGTTGTTACTTCTTGCGTTCGCTTATAAGTACCCATTTAAAAAGGAAAAGCGATGGATGATACTACACACAGAGCGTATTATTAACAAATGTTAAAGTTGTATAATCATATAGCGAGAATAAGAAACGTCACTGAGGCCCCAGTAGGTAGGTAGCCTACCATATGTAGCATATGGAACAATGAAATTAACAGTTCACCTGCTGTGGCCTGAACGTAGTCTCACACTTTCCTCCTGGTGCGCATGGACTTGAATTGCGTGCCCGCTTGTGCAGTCCCTGTTTTTTCACCTCTTTTATCAACACTATCGTTGTTTTGGGGCTTTTTGAAGAAACTTCGGACACTCAGTTGCCTTGACATATTTTCAGAGTAAGGCCAACGACGTCATGCATCAAGAGAGACAATAGCTAATTAATATGCTCACTCGCCACCCTGTGGTCTGGGGTGTGAATTGCAACCGGTCAAAATGACGGATGGACTTCAGTTTCTTCCGTCACCGTTTTAAAAAATCGGTCAACGACGGAAAATATTCGGTTAACGCGACCCCTGGTATATATATATGTATATGTGTATATATATGTATATATATATATATGTATATATTAAGAGTGTGATGATATTTTTATCCGTCCCCTCACAGTTTGGCACACAAAGTCAGATGCAAATATGTTTGAATGAAAAAGAATAACAATAAAATAATAATAATGTATGTCAGCGTTAGTCCTCCTTCAATCCAGATGGCGGTAGAGGTAATGCACCTAAACCAACAACTGACATTACGGCAAGTAAGTGATCAATACTATGAAAGGTTTGGCGAATGCACAGAGTCGGAACTATCAAATGCAGTATTTCAAAAAAAATTTTAAGTGTATTTTATATTTTCAAATCAGGCAATGTTTACTTTGAACAAGTTATAGGCTGAAGTAATTGAAATAGTGAGTATTTTTTTGCACTATTTCAAGAGATACTTGTTCAGTTATGGAACTATTTGCACTTATTAATTTACTATCGCCAATATATAAATACATATTATTTGGGAGTGTATGATCACTGATAATGGTACAGTTAACTGTGTGTAATCCAACAATGAAAATGGTTGTACCATATTTTCATTAAAAAAAAAAAAGCTACCAACGTTGCCAGCTGGAGAGTGCTACATGACTTGACTGTTACCTCAGTCGATCCTTACAAACAGGGTGTCTTGTCTATTTTTGCACATAAACTGTGAATTAAGCAATGTTGGGGCAGTAAAAAAACAAATTCACATGTTTTCTACTATTTTGCACTTTACTAAGAACTGCTTTTTAGTTTTAGCCAATAGAACAAACTTTAAAATGCTGTGATTAAAAAAAAAAGCCTTTTTATTTTTCCAGTTGTACTGAACCTGTACCGAACCTTGAATCGTGTACCGTTTTATATATGTTTATGTATGTCACAATTCCTCAGTTTGAATTTCTCTAATGGTTTTCTACAATTGGCTACACACTGACACCAATTTGGAAACAAATACAAGATGTGTGTACACATCCGTTGCACTAGTGAGCAGGTGAGCATATACCCACACAGACAAACAAGCAGCACACACGCACAGATGTTCATTCTTGAACAAATGTATACACACACGCACCCCCCACACACAGATACCCACCTTCCACACACACACACACACCAATACATACGTCAGCATGGCTTCCTTCCGACTAAGTCAACAACTTTGATGGGATTTTTGTGTTGGAAAAAAAAACACTGGAAAAATAGTCTCGTAATTTCCTCTGCAACTTCCACTCACAGGATGTTACTGCTATGGAGTGTTTCCTGTGGACATGCAAAGACAATGTCAGCATGAGGAGCCATTAACCTCTAAGTCAAAGTCACATCCATGTAAAGGACACGAGCTCCACTTCCACAACATGTTTATCCAGGATTGCTAATAGGATGGATTTTCCTGCAAGCATTTTGTGCACCCTTCTCCTCTTTAAGTTGATTCTTATGATATGGAAGTGGGGTTACTGCCAGTGTGCACTTTTAATTCAGTCAGTTGTTTTTGGCAGCCCTTTTAATTTTAGTCTTAGTCTAAATACTTATTAGTCTTAGTCATACAGTGGTACTTCGACATTCGATCGCTTCGACACACGAACTTTTCGACATCAGACTTAAAATTTGACTCGCCATTTGTTTCTACATCCGACGACAGGCTCGAAATATGACAATTTAAGACACTGCCGCAGTTTCTTTGTTTTCCTGCAAGATTGACGCACGGTGGATTTTCTTGTGAGAGAAATCAACATGGGTTTCAAGAATGTTAGTGCAAGTCGTGAAAAAAGGAAAAGGCGAGGCTTACCATTGAAATGAAGATGGAAATGATTGAAAAATATGAGCGTGGTGTGCGCGCCCGTGAATTGGCTCGACAATACAGCCGTAGAATGTCTACAATCTTGATGGTCCTCTTCCGACCTCCATTCGCCAGTCTTTATAAGTTAAGGTGACAATTATTATGATTGTAACATTGCCAAATAATCGCCAGTTTCGTCAGGTTTTCAATCATTTACTTCAGAAATTGTACAACACAACATGCCTATTGTCCGCCGCAGCTGAACATAAAAACTGAAAGTAAAAAGTACTGACTGTCAGGTCAGCCACGTGGTGCGTTCAGGTACACCATGCAAAACACCATTGCCATATTAGAACCCGCTTCGTTACATTATTACAGGTATTATTATTATTATTATTATACTATTATTTGTCGCAGTGAAGAAAGATCCAAAGATCTAGCATTATTATATTACTATTCCTATTTTTATTCATAATTTATTTGTTTTGCTCTGTGTAATTGCTATTTGCAATTGTACCAGCAGTATTTATTAAGGATTTAGTGGAGGTTTTCGGGCTGTGGAACGAATTAATGGAATTATAGAGTATTCCTATGGGAAAATCCCTCTCGACTTAAGACCATTTCGGCGTACAAACAAGGTCCGGGAATGAATGAACTTACAATGTAGAGGTACCACTGTATTTTAGTAATTTCAAAATGTGTAAGTTTCACTCGACGAATATTCAAGTTTTAGCTGATGAAAACTTTAAAAATGTTAGTCTAGTATTTGTTGACAGATTCACGAGGTTTTAGAAAGAAAAAAAATAAAGGTTTCCAACAATTTCGACCGAACATTGGCAGACAAGTAAACATTTATTTTCACAACACTGGCTTTATTTTGGTGAAATTTGCACAACAAATGCAGTAAAATAATATTCCTGCTGTACAGGAAGGTACTAGTCATATGTAGCTTACTACCTATAGGGACTTTAAGGATAGAGTGAATTACATGTGTGGAACTTACAATAGGCCCAACTCTGACAACTGTATAACAATACAGTACTAATAACTCCTGGCCCACTCAGAACAAGTCCAAATTGAATTGCACTGCAGTAACTCAACTATGGAAGCAGGTAGCCCGATACGCCCAATCCAAAGAGCAAGCACATTTCTATGGCACATTGTTCCAACGAGTCTGGCTTGTATTTAGACACTGTGGCAAAAGTTGCTGTACTAGACGAATGTATCCTGTTGTTCTTGTTCTCTTTAGGCATTTTGACCTCAGGGATATGGATGGGGGGAGAGGGATGCATCTACAAAACCAATTAACACATTCAGCATTATGTACATGACAAGAGTATTTGAATATTTACAGTAGTATGCATGTTGTACACATACAGTGTATCACAAAAGTAAGTACACCCCTCGCATTTCTGCAGATATTTAAGTATATCTTTTCATGGGACAACACTGACAAAATGACACTTTGACACAATGAAAAGCAGCCTGTGTGCAGCTTATATAATAGAGTTAATTTATTTTTCCCTCAAAATAACTCAAAATATAGCCATTAATATCTAAACCCCTGGCAACAAAAGTAAGGAGACCGCATGGGAACTACGTACATCCCCAAATGTCCAAATTGAGTACTGCTTGTCATTTTCCCTCCAAAATGTCATGTGACTCGTTACAGTAGTGATGTCAGCATTGCTGCAGAGATTGAAGAGGTGGGGGATTAGCCTGTTAGTGCTCAGACCATACGCCGCACTTTACATCAAATCGGCGTGCATGGCTGTCACCCAAATTGGAAGCCTCTTTTGAAGATGGTACACAAGAAAGCCCGCAAACAGTTTGCTGAAGACATGTCAACAAAGCACATGGATTACTGTAACCATGTCCAATGGTCTGAGGAGACGGGCGGGTTTTGCATCATTTATGTCAACATAATGCTCATGTTGTTTATCTACAGGAAATTCACCTTAAAGGGATCCTCTAACTTAAATACATATAGGCTCTTATAAACCACAATTGCTCTCTTGTACTAAAATTTGTTGTTAGAAACACATAAAATGTTAAATCAATGGCAATATTTTATAATATTTAGTCCATATTTTGACCGTTAGTTGGCGCCATGGTTTGCAGGCTCGCAGTGATGAAGCATTGGTATCTTTCGTGTTCAACAATTGCTTATTCCTGCCTAAACTCGCGAAGTAAAATGCCATGATGTGCTGCATTTGGATGCAATTTCCAGTCAAATGGAAACAAGGGGAGTGAGGTGAGTGGTCAAGGTGGAATTATTATTTTTAGTGAATAAATGTGCATAAGTGGAAGCTTCTCCCCCTTTTTGGTGCCTGTATGCACGTATCCTACCCACCACGCGTTACAACTAGCGCCCGAACATTTTTCCTGGATCCTCAGTCAAGTAAGGGATCCGTCTATTTTCTGGAGCTGTCCATTTTTTTTATTCGTCGGTCCCACAACGGCTTTTCGGATCAATCTATTTTGTGGAATCGACGGCCTAATCGTGGCTGCGACATTGCCATAGTATCGGTCTAATTCCTGGATCTTCGAGTGAGTAAAATACACGAATTTGGATTACTATTGCTATCCTTTTTGTTGACTATTCTTCGTGGGAGTTTTCCCCAAATCATACTAAATAATTAAAGCACTATGGCATGCTACAGTGACGACAGTGACTCTGACGTGGACCTTACAACAATGTTGGGAGTTCGTCAGGGAACGCGTGTTTGCGTACTGCTGAGCTCCCAAGTGAAGAGTGGTCAAGGTGGAAATATTATTTTTTTGTGAATAAATGGGCATAAGTGGAATCTTCTTCCCTTTTTGGTACTTTTATACACGTATCCTAGCTACCACGCGTTACAATGTACAAGACATGGATTACACAAGGTGTGCCCTTTGGCCTGTACTGTAAGCACACGACAGCTCTTGATGCTAACAATCTACATAATTATTTTGGGATAAGTTTGAAAACGCAATTTGTTTACCTTGAATATCTGCTAATAAAACCGGACAGCATACACTCTCGCTCCCAACCGGACTTCCCAACAGGACTCTCTCGCATCACCAGTTTTGCCCAACTTTTGTCTTATCAGGTATTTGCTGCACTCATTTTGCCCTGAAGCTCGTCTTGCGAACGACTGACAGTGCTGTCTTGCTCTTCACTTTTCAGATCTGGTTCAAATAGGAAGGGTAGAACTGACGACATGTTGGGAAAGCTAATGAGTGACACGCTGGAATTTCGGCAACGGGACCAGTGACGTCACGCACTGCGACGTACCAAGAATGGCGACCTAATTCTTAAAATAATTTTACAAACTTTATTAAAACAAAAACATTAAGAGGGGTTTTAATATCAAATTATTATAAATCATACTAACATTTATCTTTTAAGAATTGCTTGTCTTAAAAACAGAGGATCCCTTTAAAAATACAGGCGTTTTTAGATTGTGGTGAAGTTGGGTTGGCCAGATATTTCTCTCGTCATTTACCAGCAGAGCAAGAACATTGGCTGTACTTTTGCATAAAAACATTCCCTTTGTTCATACCAAAACCATTTCGGACACTGCTGGTAGGTCCATTATTGTTATGGGTCACATTTATGAGGTTAAAGTTGTCCTTGCGAATATATATGCGCCAAATTGGGATGACGAGGGTTTCTTTAAACTGATTTTTTTCATTGTTACCGGATTTTGCAGAATATAAATTAGTTCTGGGTGGTGATTTTAACTGTTGGTTAGATCCCTTATTAGATCGCGCCACGTTAAACTTAGTACCACAGTCGAAATCAGCTGAAACAATTGGAGCCCTTATGGATGAGTTTATTGTCTCAGATCCCTGGCGTTATTTTAATCCAGATAAAAAGGAATACTTTTTTTTTTCGCATTTACATCGAACTTTTACTCGAATCGATTTCTTTTTATTAGATGACTCTTTAGTTCAGACATGTCCAAAGTGCGGCCCGGGGGCCAAATGCGGCCCGTGGTCAAATTTTATCCGGCCCCCAGCCTCTGTCATAAGATCAACAACGTCTGGCCCACACACAGACTTAATAAATTGGTCAGCAGTACTGCTACCAGCATATGAAGTAGCTTACACATTAAATGTTGCTCCTAATTTACACACTAAAAGGCAGCAGTACTCTAAGCAACATTACCCGGTGTGACCCTTGACTTCCAGTTTTATTAAATGGCTACAATCAACAACAACAAAAAAGTTAACTGCGACGGCCGACGCTTCAAGGATAGGTGGAAATTGGACTATTTTTTCACTAAAATACGCAACAACTGTGTCTGCCTCATTTGCAAAGAGACAGTTGCTGTTTTTAAAGAGTTCAATGTGAGGCGATATGACCAAACAAGACACACTGACATGTACGACAAGATTACAGGGAAGATACGCAGCGAGAAATTGAAGCAACTTGAAGCTAGTTTAATTTCATAGCAGCAAGATCCCGAGAGTCGAAAGAGAACGCTACAAAGGCTAGTTGCGAGATTGTTGAAATTATTCATTAAAAAAAAAAAAATAAAGCAAATGTGGCACACAGAATGGCTAGCTAAAATTTGCTTAAATATATTGTTCTACGTAAAGGACGTCAGCCAAGGTCGGCCCCCCACATTTTTACCACACCAAATCTGGCCCCATTTGCAAAAGGTTTTCATACCCCTGCTTTTGTTACTGCTACCTCTGGGTGTACATACGACTCAATAATTCTATGCGACCAGGCTTTAGTTTCCATGAAGATATATTTTTGCAAATTTGTAAATGCACGCCCAACCTTGGCGCCTCAATAACCAACTTTTACTGGACAAGAATTTTGTTGATTATATGACAGAGCGATTGAATTTTTACTTTCAAGTCAATAAAACTCTGGGTATCTCAGCCGCAGTACTATGGGAATCAAGGAAGGCATTTATGAGGGGGGAAATTATTTCATATGAAGTACATCAAAAGAGAGCGACGAGGTCAAAGCTGGCCAAACTATCTTAGAATACAGCTGCGTTGGATTCTCAATATGCCATCTCCAAACTGCCAGAGATTTATAGGGAACGGATGTCTCTCCAGGCGGAGTACGATTCCATCACTTCTTAACATACTACCAGGCTTCTACTTCAGTCAAGGTCAAGGTTTTATGAGCAGGGAGATAAAGCTAATAAGCCCTTGGCTCATCAACTATGCCAAAGGTCATCCTCACAGCTAATTTCACGAGTGGCAACTCACTCAGGCATACATCGGATCCATTACAAATACACAAAACATTTTTGGAGTTTTACAAATCATTGTACACATTGCTCCACTCTTTTGATCTTGAACAATTTGAGCCATTTTTTAGCAAAATAACGCTCCTTGTTTTAAATCAAACCTTGAGAGAGGAGCTGGAACGTCCCATTACTGGACTTGAACTGAAAAAGGCAGCGAAATCTTTACAGAGCAGCAGAAGCCCAGGTTTGGATGGAACTCCATCTGAGTTTTATAAAACGTTTTGGGAGCCATTAGCTCCCTACTTGTTGGAGCTGTTTACAGAGGTCTTTGAGCTTGGTGCACTCCCCCAAACATTAAATCAGGCATGTATCGCTCTGATACTCAAGAAGCGTAAAGACCTGTCACAATGCAGTTCTTATCGCCCTCTCAGCTTATTGAATGTGGATTTTAAAATTTGGTCTAAATTGCTGGCCCTTCGACTAGAGCGAGTACTACCATTAATTGTTTCTCAAGACCAAACTGGTTTTATTCGTGTTAGACACTCATTCTTCAATCTTAAAAGGGGTTTTAATGTTGTGTATAACCCTTCATTAGAAGCTCAGTCAGAGACCTTGTTGGCCTTAGACGCTGAGAAGGCTTTATAGCAAGTGTAATGGCACTATTTATTTTTCTGTTTGCGAAAATTAGGGTTTGGAAAAAAATGTGTGTCTTGGATTAGGCTGTTGTACTCGTCCCCACAAGCGTAGGTTAGAACTAACAATACAAATTCTGAATATTTCCACCTAACACGATCTACCGGACAAGGCTGTCCCTTGAGCCCGCTGCTGTTTGTAGTGGCACATGGAACCCCTTTCAGTTGCACTGAAATGTTTCTCTGACCTAAATGGTACAGTGCGACATGGAGTGGAACTGAAAGTTGGACTTTATGCTGACGATCTTTTGCTATTTCTGTCTGACTTATCTCGTTCCATTCCTGCAGCACTCGCCGTTTTAAATTATTTTAGTAAAATCTCTGTATAAATGGAATTTCAGGAAGAGTGAAACATTTCCAGTAAATCAGCTAGCCAAAAGATATCAGTTAGGAAAATTTCCATTTAAAGTATCTAAATCAGGGTTTGTCTATCTTGGAATTTATGTGGCGGACACACTGAGCAACCTTCGTAGAATGAATTTTAAATCGCTGCTCGTACAACTTAAACAAGACTTTCATAGATAGTCCTTGCTTAACCTCTCCGTTCCGACTCGGATAAACTCAGTTAAAATGAACATTCTCCCCAGATTTCTTTATTTGTTCCAGTGTATTTTGATTTTTCTTCCCCTTTCTTTTTTCAAATCTGTGGACAGCCTTATTACAGATTTTACATGGAATAAAAAGAAACCTATGCTGCGTTATCAGACATTACAAAGACCCAAAGAATTAGGTGGAATGGCTCTCCCTAACATGTTGTACTATTATTGGGCAGCGAACATTAAAAACCTGACATATTGGCTCCGCTGCAAGAGTAATGATAGTACCCCATCGTGGCTCATTGTCGAAACCAACTCTGTTAAACTGGTGACATTGAAATTCTTATTGTTTTCACCGCTTCTGTCATCCACCTCCCCACGTTCACAAAATTCAGTGGTATTCTCGTGTCTCAGAATTTGGAACCAAATCAGGGGCTACATTGGTCTAAACAAATCTTCAATTTGTGCAAAACACAGTTTTACTCAGTGTAGAATTCTACACCGGGCGCATTATACCAACGCTTGGCTGGCCAAATTGTTTGATACAGTTTCCTCTACTTCTGATCGATGTAAGCATGCTCCAGCCGATTATGTTCACATATTCTGGTCATGCACTTCATTAACTTCATACTGGTCCGACATTTTTGCTGTTTTATCAAAGATCACAGCGGTAGACGTTGTTGCAAATGCCTTGACTGCTTTGTTTGGTGTAGCTCCAGCTGTACGTTCTCTACCTCCTCTGAAGAGGGACTTCATTGCATTCTCAACCTTGTTGGCTAGGAGGCTAATTATTTTGCGATGGAAATCTTCAGTCCCGCCTACGCAAGGCTATTGGATCAAGGAGATGCTGTATTTTCTCAAATTGGAGAAAATCAGACTGACCCTCTGTGGATCATTTGAGTCCTTTGAGAAAACTTGGAACCCCTTTTTGTCATATGTAAGAAGCACAGATTGTCATTTTGATGTGGATTCTTGAACAATGCCTGGCAAACTTTATAATGTATATGTGTACATATTTGTTTCTGATCGGTGTTCTTTTCCCCCTTAAAGGGGAACAATAATAATAATATATGGCTTTGGAGATATGTGCCATGGGTATTGGGGTTGGGTGGGGTGTTGGTTCTTCAATAGTTTTTTTTTTTTTGTTCTTTTTTTTTGGGGGGGGGCTGTTTTGTTTAGTTTGACAAAAAAAAAAAAAAAAAAGGCTCAAAATTTTTTTCTTTCCTATGTTCACGACAAGGTATGGACTCTTAATAGTTTGAAAGTTAGATATTCGAACAAAGGACTTTCTGTTCTGTGTTGTTTTTATTGGCCAATGGAAAAATTAAATTAAAAAGAGAGATGGACATCTTCATAGTCCATGGGCGATCAAGCTGACTTTTTGAAAACTGCAGTCGTGTACATAATGCAAAGGTTCTTAATTAATTTTTTTTTTTTTTTTTTTTTTTTTCAAATTAGAAAAAAAAATCTGTAACGGCGCCTTTTTAAATCACGTGGGGGCCCAACTCATGGAGCATTCCCTGCTTATGTGGTGCAGCTTCCCAGAACTGCTGCCCTTGCCACTGCCTTCTAAGTGCTTAGTGGAGTACATTCACACCAGTGTGTCCAGTTTGTGATCGCGCCAAAGACATGTCGGCATAGTGTAGGCCTCCAGGTTCTTCCATTTCAGGGCAGCTGCACTTCTTGCCAAATGTAGCATGAAACCGATTTTAACATTTTTACTCATACTGTCATACCTGCAAGGGTGCTTGGTACAGGACCAAGAAAGGTGCAAAATTTACAATGAGTGTTAAAAGATGTGTGGATAGGTGTGTGTGTGTGTGTGTGGGGGGGGGGGGGGGGTGCATGTGCCTGTGTGCACGAGAATGGCATGTTGTAGAGAAATGGGGGCACAGTGTGAAAGCATGGTGTAGAGCTATTTTTAACTCGCACAGACAGCCTAATAGGGCACGTCTATATTTAGTGGAGTGAATGCAGTTTGGATATCAACAGTGTGCGTTAATGTTAAGGGGTGCCCGCTTGTGCATACGTGTGTGTGACACAGTCCAGTTGAAGCAGGATACTGTTGGTTGCTATACACTCTCATTGCTAATGGTCATGGCAATGGTCACCACTTGATCTGATTTAATCCCTTCACTCAGCACACTGTCACAACAGTCTCACGTTTTCTTTTCTTGGACTCGCAACTCAAAAATGTTTCCTAGAAAGTTAAAAATAATTAAACTAGTTTAGTATGAATTACCATAATTTTGGGACTATAAGGCACAACTGATTATAAGCTGCCACTCACCAAATTTGACATGAAAGCGGCATTTGTTCATAGATCAGCCGCACCGACCTATAAGGTTAGCAATCTTCATTGTATTATGGGATATTTACACCAAAAGGCATTAATCGGTAACACTTTATTTGACAGTGGCGTCATAAGCTATGCAAATACGTGCCGATGCAATGAGATTCAACTGAACAATTTTGCTGTAGGTTGCTACTTAGCTGGACAGTTGCTTAAACTCCTCAAAATGTTGTTTCAGGAAAGAAATAAAATGAAAACAACGCTACCTTCTTTCTAAAATAATTTCTCTACTGCCAGTCATTAATAAAACAGTAGCTCTTAGTTGTAGTGCATTTCTACTTTCCGTATTCTGTTGTGTCACGCAACTTAAATTGGAGTACGCCGGTTAGAATACACTGTTTACTACTGCTGAGTAAACTGATTCCTGAGAAGTGTGTCCCCTCCCTTTTTCTGCATATTTCCACAGTATGTCATGTTAACGTATTCCACGAAGCTCTTTTCAGCGTAACATCTCTCTGAATTCGGATCATTCTGGCGTAAAGCAGCAACGGCAGCAGATTGCCACTGGCAGCCAGCAGTCTGCTCTTCTTTCTGCATTGTGTTGTTCATGTGATAGGGTGTTTTCCAGCCGAGTGGCCAAAGAGATAAGCCTCTCTTGCACACATGCACGCACATGTACACAAACACCCTCACGTGTGGACATACATGGGGATAGAAAGAGATGGAGGACTACATCTGTGCAAGGTAGATAAGGCCACTTCTGAACTTGAGCCACTCGCACTCGCTTTGCAATATCTTGCCTTCCTTTCACTTTCAAGCACACATGCATTCACAAACACCATCTCCAGCCCTCACCCTGCGAACATTCACATGCATTCCCACTGAAATTTCCACCAGCATCAATCTCGATTGCTGGTTTCCCCTCACGGGGTATCTTTAAACATTAAAGGAGAACTACTGTAACTCTCTGATAGTCATTGCTTTTTTTTCATTTTCATCTGGTTGTCATTGGGCAGTGGGTGGGTTGTTAGGCATTCATTAGTATATAAAAGATGTGTCATTGACAGTGTTGTTAATAATGGAGTTAGAATATACTCACTACTGAAGAAAATAACTCCGTTAATCTAATTAATTACTTTTCTCATCTTGGTAACGCCGTTACCGTTGCTGAGGCAGGAAAGGCGTGCGTTATTATGCGTTGCGATGTTGTTTGACTGACGCGATAAAAGTCTGAAAAAGACGGAGTCATGGAGATGAGAGAGCAGAGCTGAAGTGGGGAGGAGGCAAGGGAGTGTGACACCGTTGCAAACGCGATGCTACAATGCTAGGTGGCTCCAATAATACCTGACTGTAGCCAATAGCCTACGCCCACATGATGCTTCGGTAGATATCACATATATACAGAACTAGATGCAAATGACAGACACGGCGGCATTAGCAACAGGTATAATAAAGAACTAGATGCGTTATTAAACAGCCGCCATCTTAAAGCAGTAGACTTCTCAAGAAAGCTCTGTTGTAGAGAACCTTCCTAGCGAACTTAAGTAACTTTTTATCTAAAATACTCCTAAATCGGCAAAACTTAACTTAAATCTATCTTTAAATTATGAAACAGTTTTAAAACGTACACATTTCGAATAGACAGAAGGGAACTAATGCAATAACAGGAGCAATTTTAACAACTTTAATGGTTGAGTTACAACATTAAATGACTTCCACACATAGCAAAGGTTACTATGTAGTTATCCCAATATCCGCAATACCACTGTGTCTAGTTAAGTTTAGGGTAAAGAATTGGGCAAGGGCCAAATGTCCCAAAAACCCTTTAAACTTCACATTGTGTGGCCTGTTTTTTTTTTTTTTTTTTTTTTTTTTTTTTGAGAAAAAAAAAACATGAAAATTATCACCAGTTACTTTGCCAAGTAACTAATTACTCTTACTTTCAGATAACTGAGTTACTAGCGCAATTACTTTTTGGGAGAAGTAATTTGTAACTGTAATTAATTACTTTTTTAAAGTAAGATTAACAACACTGGTCATTGACTACAGAATTGTGTCTAAGGGCTCTCCTTTGAGGAAACTTCCTGTTGATGTGACCTTTTCTCCTTTTGAGCTTTTGAAAGCTCCCCGATGACTCAATGAGGCCTGTGTGAAGGAGGTTTCACTTTTAGCCACCCATTTGTTTGGCATGTTCAAACCACACACTGGCATAGATACCCTCCCAACCGTAGCACAAGAGCACCCCCTGTTTATTTGCCCCCAAAAGTCCCTACCTCATGCATGCGGACAGTGTTGGCATGCTCGTGTTCATTTCCATTCATGCAATCATTGGAATACATGCACACATGTAATGCTGCCTTTACTTGGAGAAAATAGCACAAAATATATGAATGGATTCAAAATGGATGATTGATTAAAAATGTTGCTTGAGGCATTTTCAACACTGTGTTCCAGCTGTAGTGAACTGTTTTGAAAAAAATATATTTATGTAGACTGTTGAACATAAATAAAGAGACTATTTGAGCCCTATGTTCACAGACTGTACCTATGTGCCCTGGTCTAAAGCTTGGCACATGTTTACCGTAATTTCTGCCAGTCCAGACCATGCTTCATGAGTTTTGAGATTTGGTAGATTGATCTGTGCCAAGAAAGATGTACCGGTGCAGCAAGGTTGTGTCATTGTGCACGTCCAGCGCAAGTGACAATTTCGTGGATGAAAGGTTCACTTTACATACGTAGCTAAAGAAGCGGTTAAGTTTCAGCACAAGGTAGACCACTGGTCTTGCGCCAAGATTCATGTAGACAGGTAAAGCAAAAGTGCGGTGTAAATGTAATCCCCTGTAGGGGCAACAAATGAATTTTTTTAATTGGGCATGTGCGCTTAGGTTCGTCTGTAGAAGGAAAAAATTTTGTGTGCCAGCAAGTAATTTATCACACAATAAATAACTGGAGCCATGAAAGGGTTAAAATGAAAATTATAATTGAAATAGAAACTATGTACAAATATTTACAATGTCTTTTCAATTCCTGCCTATTAGACCCGACTCTTTAATGTTCAGGAGTTCAAATTGGTACCAGAAAATAGTACTAAATTAAAGTGTACCTTCAAAATAAATGAAGAGTGTCCCAATTTATATGAAAATAAAACTACTGTTTAGTTCAGTTGATCCGATCCACTGCAAAAGCAGTTCGCAATCCTACCGCACTGTAGAGGTAGGAGTTTGAAGATTGTACTCCTTGTAAAAAGGAAGCAGTCAGGTCCGTCAATCAAGGGTTAGCTCGCCATCTCCCTCATCAGGGAGAAACCAGAATCCAAATCCAGTGCAATTCAAGGGTCATCAAAAAAGCTAGCCTGTATAAAACAAGGCTATTATTATCTAATTCTCTTTCTAATCCTTAAGTAATGTTATGTTTAACAACATTTATTAGTTTAACTCAATTTAATAATTGAGTTGAGTCTGTTCCCATTTAAATACATACAGAAACACTGATACAAAAATACATTCAACATTTTAAAGAAAAACTCAATGTTGCAATTGTCCACAATTTAGTATCACAGACAATAGGTTTCATGAGTGCATAATATTCAACTGCTGTGACTACATTTTTACACTTGAGTATAGTTAGCACATTTGCAGTAACTCACCAAGCTGCTTTCAAAGAGCTTTACAAACTCCAGGCTCAAAGAACTCCGGTTCCACTCCCTTCCCCATTCGTCAACATACAGGATGACAATTATTTTCCTAACTTTAGTCAACAAATTCTTATTAATGGCCAAACTGGCCAGCTAATGTTAATGTTAGCGCTGAGTAGCTCGATAGGCTAAACTTACCAAGGACGAGTAAACTGCACTTTTGCCTCACGCACACCATCTCCAACTTAGCCCACGCTGATAAGGCAGTGCTACAAAAGGTTAACTCACTTTTTGGAGGGATATTAACCGTAAAATGTTGAATAAATTCGCTCAGTGGCTCTCCTATGCAGCACCTCTCTGCTGGAGCAGCTCACGACGCGGTCAGTTGAGAAAAGGGGTTGGTCTCATCACGTTACTGGTAATTTTGCTTGGTGCTACAGCAGAGGGGTTGACACTCGTTTTATCTACTGTATAATTCCCGTTTTTTCAATTAGATCATCTGTAACTAAAATAATTGAAATGCAAATGATAAAATTAATAATATTAAGTTCCATCATGTTATTCAATTAAAAATGTGTATTCAATTATCTATTGGGTTACAGAAAGAAACACAGCAATGTTTTGAGGGAACATTACAAAACCTGCTGATTGGTGCAAAAAAAGTCAAACGTGTTCACATTGATTGCCGAGGCATTCTGCCCTCTTTCCAAATCGCATGCTTGCACCTGCGTAATAAATTTACAAAAACCTCTAAAACTCCTTTGCTTGGTGCAAACTTGAGCTGTTCTACATTTAGATGGCATATGAAAATAAACCCTCTGTGTTTTCTTCTCCTTTAAAAATGAAGATACTAAATTAATCACAAGCTTTTTAGTCACATGTGTAAAATTAATTGAAATATTGCAAACCAATGTTGTGCTATAAATCCTGAATTTTGCTCTCTCACTTTTTTTTCAAATAGGACTCAATAAAGAAAACAAAATAACGTACCTTTATTTTTGCTTTTATAAATTGATTGTTGCTGTGTTAGGTAAAGTTTTGTTGGCAATATTATAAACTTTGTGTACTGTATTTTCCGCACTATAAGGCACACCTAAAAGCCTTCAATTTTTTCAAAAGCCGACAGTGCGCCTTATAATCCAGTGCTCCTTATATATGGCTCAATATTGGTTAAATAGGACATAAAATTCCCATTAGGGCAGTTCTATCTAGTAGATGCATAATGCAACCCCAACCTCTACTACTACTGCACCTTATAATGTGGTGTGCCCTTTATATGATATACATTTTTAAAAAGGCCATTCATTCAGGGTGCACCTTATACTTCGATGCACCTTATAGTGCAGAATATATGGTACATTTGACATTGCTGGAAAAACTGACTTTTCAAATGTACAGTTGTACTCAAAAAGAAAAAGCAATTGGAAAACAGCAGATGATTTCCTCATGGATATAATACATTGTAAATTGAATGTTATTACTTGCATCCTTTTTGGCCTCAGCAATTTAGGCATGAGAAGGTGAATTTAGCTATCCTCTTAATTGCTGTTTAAAATGCAAGACAACATCTAGTGTAAATGACATTCATATATAAAATCTACAGTGGGGAGAACAAGTATTTGATAGACTGCCGATTTTGCTGGTTTTCCCACTTGCAAAGCATGTAGAGGTCTGTAATTTGTATCATAAGTTCTCTTCAACTGTGAGGGACGGAATGTAATACAAAAAAAAAAAAAAAAACAAACAGAAAATCACGTTTTATGATTCTTAAATAATAAACTTGCATTTAATTGCATGAAATAAGTATTTGATACATCACAAAAATCAAACTTAATATTTGGTACGTAAATGTTTATTTGCTATTACAGATACCAAACGTTTCCTGGAGTCCTTGATAAGGTTTGCACACACTGCAGCAGGGATTTTGGCCCACTCCTCCATGCAGATCTTCTCCAGAGCCTTCAGGTTTTGGGGCTGCTGCCGGGCAACACGGACTTTCAGCTCCCTCCATAGATTTTCTATCGGGTTCAGATCTGGTGACTGGCTAGGCCATTCCAGGACCTTAAGATGCTTCTTACGGAGCCACTCTTTAGTTGCCTTGGCTGTGTGCTTTGGGTCGTTGTCATGCTGGAAGACCCAGCCACGACCCATCTTCAGGGCTCTCACTGAAGGAAGGAGGTTGTCAGCCAAGATCTGGCGATACATAGCCCCATCCATCCTCCCCTCAATACGGTGCAGTCGTCCTGTACCCTTGGCAGAGAAGCAGCCCCAAAAAAATGATGTTTCCTCCTCCATGTTTCACGGTTGGGATGGTGATCTTGGGGTTGTACTCATCCTTCTTTTTCCTCCAAACACGACGAGCCGAGTTTAGACCAAAAAGTTCAATTTTGGTCTCATCTGACCACATGACCTTCTCCCATTGCTAGTCTGGATCATCCAGATGGTCAGTGGCAAACTTCAGATGTGTCTGGACATGCACTGGCTTCAGCAGCGGGACCTTGCGTGCGCTGTAGGATTTTAATCCATGACGGCGTAATGTGTTTCCGATGGTTTTCTTCGAGACTGTGGTTCCAGCTCTCTTCAGGTCATTGACCAGGTCCTGCCGTGTAGTTCTGGGCTGATCCCTCACCTTCCTCATGATCAGTGATGCCCCACGAGGTGAGATCTTGCATGGAGCCCCAGAATGAGAAAGATTGACCGTCAACTTGAACTTCTTCCATTTTCTAATAATCGCTCCAACAGTTGTTACCTTCTCACCAAGCTGCTTGCTTATTTTCCTGTAGTCCATCCCAGCCTTGTGCAGGTCTATTATTTTATCCCTGATGTCCTTACACAGCTCTTTGGTCTTGGCCATTGTGGAAAGGTTGGAGTTTGTTTGTTTGAGCATGTGAACAGGTGTCTTTTATACAGGTAACAAGTTCAAACAGGTGCAGTTACTTGCGGTAACGTGTGGAGAACAGGAGGGGTTCTTAAAAAAGAACTAAAAGCCGAAATATTTACTAGTTGGTAATGTATCAAATATTTATTTCATGCAGTTAAAAACAAATTTATTATTTAAAAATTATACAATGTGATTTTCTGGATTTTTGTATTCGATTCCGTCCCTTACAGTTGAAGAGAATTTATGATACAAATTATAGACCTCTACATGGCTTGCAAGTGGGAAAACCAGCAAAATCGGCAGTGTATCAAATACTTGTTCTCCCCACTGTATATGAAGCCAAGTGTTTAAATATGCAAATTGCAAATTTTCTAGACCTCTGAGAAAATAATATTGAAACACAAAATGAGACTGCTTACAGGTGAAGCCATTTTGTGATGTCATCTATACCCATGCACATAAACACAAACTTGAGCACAGTTGCATGTGAGAAAGGGTATTGATGAAATAACGAGGAAACGTGAGTAATTTGAAATACATTGATGAAATGTGTGACCCCTTTTCAGGTGGCCATTTCCTGCTTTTATTTGCATTTTATAACATTTTATCACAAAAATAAAATGGTGTTAAAAAAAAAAAAAAAAAAAAAAAAAAAAAGATTTTTTTCTGTTGGAATTACATGATCCATATGTTTTCTTAACCTTGATGGAGTTCACAAGAATTGGGCAATACAGTAGACAGAGTCTTAATTTTTGAAAGCAGGTCTAATTATGCTGTTAACATTCGTAATCGTAAACAATACAGTATAGTTTTTTAACAGGTTCATCAGACTTATAAATGACTGTCATTACTGAATGTTTAAGCACTGCCAATGGATTATTGCAAATGTTTGTGTTATATACGTAATATAGATAAATAGATAACATGAAAGGTAACACATACAGTAGTCACGCCCAAATGTATATCAATTGTGTTGCCTGGCTTATGTGGAAGACAAGTGTCATAAATTTAGATGTCAGAATGTGGGTAATGAAAAACGGAACGCAATCAGGCAAACTACAAAGAGGAATATTATTAAAGCAAGATAAAAATGCAAATTACTTTTGTTTTTACTTAAACATGTGAAAACAGAAGAAACCAAGCAGATGTTAATGTAAAAAATCCAATCTCAGCATTAGAGAATTGCTTACTGATTTATGACTGCATGGTATAAATAATACATTTATTTCTAGAGCGCTTTTCAAGCTACACAAATACGCTTAGGTTGTAGGTTGTAGTGCTTATCCATTGGTTGTATTTTAATTGATTTTAACTGGTTGGTATTGCCCTTGAGATTGTTTATCGGTAACATGTTGCTGTCAAACACAGCTAAAATGTTTATTGTCCTTTCTGAAAACGCTTCAGTCCTATAGTGCTTATTATAATAAACCTAAGCATTTCAATAGGCAAACAGCCTTAGAACAACAACAACAAAAAACAACCTCATATGTCAGAGATGCAAGCTCTTTTTCAAAGGCCCAGCAGCCTCTTCAGACACCACAATGAATTACGTGTGATTTAAGAGTCATACAACCGGGAATTCTTGTTGTTTCTGTGTGAGTACACTTATTCAAATATACACAGTTTTAATTTGAGTGAGCATTTGTGTGGATCTGAAAACCCCCTACCACTCATTTCCCGTAACATCACTGCTTGTGGTCTCTGGTGGCCAAGATGGGGAAAAAACTGAAGTGCATCTTCAGTGAAAGAGATGAAGGGGAACCACCAAATACTTCTATGTTGTTTTCAGAAACTAGTCCTCTTAATAGGTCATACATCTGTCAGATTCATGTGGCTAATATGACGCATTGAGGAAGATCCCCAGACATAATGTCAACAAACAGTATTCAGAGCACTTCCCAATTTTGGTTTATAAATGTTTGTATGACTTTATGCTATGAAATGGATGGAGGCTGTTTGTGTGTGAAAAAAAAAAAAAACATATAATATCTCAAATTAAGAATGAATTAATCATATTTAAAACACCACCCTACACTTCTGAGCCAAGATTTCCTGTCATTTTTTTAGATACATAACTAAATTCCATGACCTATTTTGCTGACCACAGATAAACGCGTTCAATAACAAATGCCTCACCACAGCACAGATCTCTTAATGGCTAAATTTATCATCATAGCTGTATCATCACTCTTTGACAAATGAAAAGAAATAGAGCTCTCAATCATTCAAC
Source organism: Corythoichthys intestinalis (assembly GCF_030265065.1). Taxonomy (NCBI): domain Eukaryota; kingdom Metazoa; phylum Chordata; class Actinopteri; order Syngnathiformes; family Syngnathidae; genus Corythoichthys; species Corythoichthys intestinalis. The sequence goes on from NC_080396.1 coordinate 38,895,977, forward strand.
CGTGTGTGCCTTGGAATGACAATCATACATTCTGTCAACATACCGGTATTAACTATTAACATTTTAAATATTATAATTACAATATGGAACAAAGACATTGAATTTTAGGTAAGGTTTGCCAAACGAATGCATAGAACAGGAGGTCTTATGATGTTAAAGTATTGTTTACTTTAAGAAAACAACAAGACACACACACACACTTCTGGTTAACTCCCTGTGAGTCGTCACCTTATTGTGATGAGGGTTTTGCGTGTCCCAATAATCCTAGGAGCTATGTTGTCTAGGGCATTGGGCCCCTGCCAGGGTCACCCACTTGAAAGTCCAGAGAAAAATCATTTTCTGGACATTTACAGTATGAACAGTATATAATAAACATTGATGACAACATGCAAGAACAAGCATTTTTTCCCCCTGAATAATTAAAAACTTCAGTGAGGTTTTATGGTTTAAGTAAAATGGGGAAAAACAGGTTTAAAAAAAAGATGAGCTAAGCAGGTAGCAGCTAACAGATAGAAAAGTCGAGGAAGGGTAAAAGAGAATATGATGGAGGGCTGTGAAGGTGAAAGGTGACAGAAAGAGAATGAAGAGGAGAGACACGCAAAGAGGGGGAAGGGTGCAACTGGTAGAACAGCTGCTGCTTAGTTGTAATTGCCTCAATTAGCTGATATGGCTGCCATGGAAACAGTGTTTGAGTGGTTGCCATAGCATGGATGTAGCTTCACCCCTGGTGGGAATTCATGGATGGGGGAGCTTATGATGATGATGATGATAGCAATAGAAGGTTCAGTGTAAAAAAGGCGAGGGATTAAAGGGTTGAGAATGAGAAGAATGAAAACACTGACTTCTCATGGAGACAGTACAGGAGAACATGAAGATTTACCACAGAGGCAAGAACACAGATGGGGATTGAGGACCGGTGTGACAACTGGAAGACAAGATGGAAAAGGTGGTCTGTCATTCAGGTGTGCGAAAAAGCGAACGTAAATATAACATAGTTAAGAGAGTCAAACAAGTGGCTTCTTTTCTCACTTCACATATTCGTGCAGACACTTAAGCCAGGCAGGATTCCAGGGGAACAATCATTTGTGTCGCAAAAGGGCAAAAATGGTGATATTACAAGAGTAAAAATGTGCTTTTGTAATGTAGAAATCAAAATTTCCACACAAACAAGATCAGCATTGATTTTTGTACTCTACACCAGTGTTTTTCAACCTTTTTTGACCCACGGCGCGTTTTTACATTGGAAAAAATCTCGCGGCACACCACATACCAAAAATGTTCCAAAATTATTTCTGTACAGTATATTCGATTATAAAATAATTTCTCAGTATGTATACTTACTCAGTGTGAAACTTGAGCATGTTTAGATAAAAACAAAGTTGATATCCTTTTTCTTCAACAGCTCTTAGCCTTTGTTTTTATTATATTTTTTTAATAGCAGTTATGCTTGAAAAAGCTCAGAATTATCAGCCAGGGGCACTTGAGCAATGTCTTTAACCACATCAGGGCCGAGCATCTCACAGACAATGGCTTTGTAGGCAGGTAGTATTAATGTCTCTGTCACGGTGGTGGACTTTTTGGATTTAGCAACAAGGTAACTGGCTTTGAGGGTTTTCTCATTTTCCTTCGCAGTTTTTATATTACAAAAAAAAGTTGCCTGTTTCTCTGTGTTTTCACGACGGCGAACAAAATAGTCCATCGACTTGTTTTGAAACGACGGGTGTTTCCTTTGGAGATGACGTTTAAACTTGCTTGGCACCATGGCGCTGTGCTGCTCGTGTCGCGTTCAAGAACTGCTCGGATTTTTAGCCATTAGCCACCTTGCTGTTCTCAACAATGTGTTGTAATATAACACAGGGGGAGGATTGACCGTCGTCACATATGGATAAAATAGAAAGGACAGTTTCATGTAAATTGACATATGACGAGTCTAACCAAATAATGTGCAGTAGACGTGTTGGGGTCCACATTGTCGTGGACAGCAAGGTCGTTGATGGCTAGAAATCCGAGCAGTTTTTGAACGCGACATGAGCAAACTTTGCTCATCTGCACACGACCGAGAACTTCCTACCTACTCCTTCCTTCCTTCTTCTACTGCAACTCCGCCCGACGACGTAAAAGAATACTGTAATAGCCCCAAATGGGGAAATAGAAACGAGATGAGTCAGCGATGGATGACTTTCCCACTTTATTGTGGCAACAATGGAAAATAATGAACAAAATAACTGCGGCATCCGCAACATGCGACCGCTAACTTGCTTGCTTCCTGCTACGTCACCACTTTGGAGTCTGATGGCCCCTTCCAGGGCCCGCACAGTTACCGACATTACAATATATAGATATAAATGCGACATTAGATAATTTCTCGCGGCACCCCTGACGATCTCTTACGGCACACGAGTCTGCCGTGGCACACCGGTTGAAAAACACTGCTCTACACTGTTATGCAAAGTCACATCCAAATGAAATTATTGAGGTAATGTTTAAGGAATGTCTCAGAGGCAGAGAGATGATCCCAAAAACTTTCTTCATGCTAAAGAGAAATGTGCAGTTCGAATAAGTTGGGGAATGTTTATGTGTTTAATGAGACAAGCTATAGAGAAAACAATATGTGGATGGAGGGAGTGGTGAGGTAGAAAATGTGAAGATGAAAGTGGGAGATGGGGGCATAGATGCAAAGGCTGATGGATAATGATGAAGCACTTTATTGTTACACTGCATCACTTCCTTTTTCCTCTGTGTGAAAGCCAGGCAGGAAGAATGGGAGTCATTTTAAATGAAAAACTAGTTTGGCACGTGTTTTGTAATGACAAAGCAAACGGTATTCGTCATTGCATAACGGTAGGCCCAGTATATACAAACTAGAGATGTCCCGATCCGATATTTGGATCGGGTCGGACGCCGATATGGGCAAAAAAATGCGCATCGGTATCGGATCAGCCAACACGGAAAAATTCCGATCCAGACTTCAGATCCATTTTTTTTTTCCAGTGCACCGATTTACATAATCCATTCCAGTTTTTGCTTCGGTTTTTGTGTTTTGTGTTTGTCACTGAATAAACAGGTCAGTTTCTTGTTACCAATTGTTGTGTGTTATTCAAACTCACCTATTTCAGCTGGCTAGTTGTTATCAAGAGTACTAAAACCTTTTTCAACATGAGTCTGACAACTAAGTAAGGTGGCTAAATAACTTTAAACTATAACACATGCTCAGATAGGCCGGTATCGGTATCGGCCAGTATCGGTATCGGATCGGAAGTGCAAAACAATATCGGTATTGGATCGGAAGTGCAAAAACCTGGATCGGGACATCCCTAATACAAACCTGTATAAAAATTATCCATCGTCTGTCTCCCTCCCTCTCTCCCTCCTTCCCTACCTACCTACCTACTGAAGAAGAAAAAAGTTGTAACAGGTTCTTTTAATTGTCTCTTAATGAACCGGAAATGATTAAACACAATTCAGGAACTAAAAGACAGCAATAATCGCCTAACCATTTATTAAGGCAAGAAAAATTTTAAAAAGCTGGCTGGCCAGGACTGAATCCCCTCTACAGCAGTGGTTCCCAACAGTTTTTTGCAACACGGACCAGTGTGATATGCGCCTTTTTTTCACGGATCGGAAATGTGTGGCAGAAATTTACAGTACATATGTATATAAAAACACGACAGGCCTGAACACGAACGTTAAGTGCAGGGATAATGTAAATCCCCATATGCTGAATCTCATAAAACCTGACGGCAAATATCGTTGGTCGCAGGCATCATATGCTCTTCTCCAATTGTGAAAGATTTCTTGGCTTTAGCAATATAGTTCGCCATGAGGTATGATGCTCTCAGTGCATTCGCTTTTGTTGCCACTAACTTTTAGCCACATAATTATGCAGAATGGACTTGGTTGTAGGTGGTTTATCCATCCATTTATGTATGGATTCATTCATCCTTCTTCTCGGGTCAGGTTGCAGGGCAGCAGACATAGCAGGGAAGTTCGGACTCCCCTTTTCGCGTGTCCATCTCTTCTATGGCATTCCTGAAGCATTCCCAGGCCAAGAGACATGAAGACATAGGATTCTACTTTCATGTAGTCTGTAACTAGTGGCCCAAAACATCTCCTCACACTGCAAAACTGTGCGAGGAGACGTTTTAAACCAAGTGTTTGTAATTTTGCAGGGGAACACCAAGGCGACGTTATCAAAGGAGAGCAGATTTCCATATAGTTGAACTTGCCGCCAAACAAGTATTTCCCATCATTACTTTTAAATGTTACACACATCTTGCAGGGACACATACTGTATCTGTGTTGAAAAGCACAGTGATTATTAAATTAAGTCCTTTTGTTTTCATTGCCTTACTGACATTTGTATCTTTTATATTTTCTCCAATACTTGCCATTGTGTTTTACAGAAACTTTTATGCATTGTTTTAAACAGCTGGATTGCATTTGAGTAAGTGAGATTGGACTTAATGTTTAACATACGGCAGAGGTCATGAATTAAAAATCCTCTGGGTCCGAAATTAAAAAATTACAACAATCTCGGGTCCTGAAATATTTTTAATGCTTCTTTTTTTCCAAAAAATACAAACGTATCTTTACGTGGCCATGCTGATAATTACAACATTCAAAAATGTAAATAATGTATAAAAGGTGCATAAAACTAAAAAGTGCTTTAATTGAATCATTAAATAGCAACATAAGAGCATGTTCAAGACTTTTTTTTTTTTTTAATTGTGGATGCTGACAGGGGGACTTGCTTTATTTTTTGACAGACCTCTTCTTTTTGCTTTCCATGAAGCAAACTTTCAGCAACTGCACTCATACAATCTTTGACAATTGGTTCGTCACTGAAAGACTTTTTGTTTTGACCCAATATCCACGCTATTCTGAGGGAGCATTCATTTGCGCAATGCTGTGCACTGAATGAATGAACCATGAGCCTTGAGGTGCGATCATATTGAGCCCTTAATTCCGCTTTTTTTTTTTTTTTTTTGAGAACGGATGGCAAAGTTCATAGGGAAAAAGCTGCGTGCTTCGTCTCATAGTGCCTTTTCAAATCGCTGCTCTTTACAAGCGCTACCGTCTCTGAACAGATGAGCCATAGAGGTCTTGTGCTGCCGCCATGTAAAATGAACAAAAATGTGTTGGTCCACTCCTCCTTTAACACTCTGTTTTCTGCATCAATCTTGCGTAGTTTTGAGCCCGCCATTTGCCGTGCCTTTTTCGCCTCTTCCTCCAACTTCATTCGGCTCAGTATTTGGCTGTCACTCCGCGGAGTCTGGAAAGCGAGTGTGAGACATGCTGTTCTAAAAATAACTTTCAAATGCTTCACTACCATTGGTTGACTCACGCGTGTCACCACTAAGGTTTTTGTTTGTGTCCCACCTCCGCTCTGCAAATCCACAGACAAAAATGATTTTTGTTGTTGAAACGTGTATTAGTCGCGACAGCTTGAGATCCGGTCCAGACGGCATGGGGGTCTGGAACCGGACCGAGGTCCACGGTTCCGTGACCTCTGACATACAGTATAATAATGTATAATATATGTATGTATAACCTTGCCATTTACTGAAAAGCTATTTATTAGAACGAGTTTGCAAATGTCAAAGTTGTCTGTTTTTGATCCAATTTTTAATATAGAGGACACTACCACTGATAACCATTAATATTTCACATACAAGGGGCTACTTAAGATCACTCTCTGTATTAGGCAATCTTCAAAATAGAATCTGCAGGAAGTTAAAGGTTGCAGGTTGTATGCGTGTGGTGTTCTTGAGGGGTCACTAATGCGGCTCCTCTCCAGCTGTGATTGGTCAACCCATGAATCTATGACCAGCAGCCCGAAGGGTGATGTGTCGCAGTGTCTAATCTGCTAGAAAATGGATGATGGTGATTCGAGAATAGCTGGAGTTTGAGTTTCAGTTTGCGTGTGGGCACTGGACCATGGTACACTGTCCTCCATACAGGCCTGTCTTATGTGGGCACGTGCTTTGGGTTGCGTGTGTCTGTGTGAGATCTCAACATCTCATACAGATAAGCAATATTCAGTTCTCTCATCAAGTGTGCAACAACTTTTTTCCTGGGTTTCCATACAACTTCATCTTATATGTTACGTAAAGAGATATTAACCTGATTTAGCAGTTTGGGATACTTAAGATTCTTAAAATGATGAATGTCACTTTTAAGTAAGATGTCAAAACTCTTGCGTTTATGAAGAATGATGACAGTACAGTATATTGCCACGGGGATTTGTATAGCTGACGCGCTTCATGCACCATTTTTAATTGTCACACAAGTGTAAAGATAATTTCTGTAAAAATCTCAAAACAATTTTAGTTTTATAACAGATGCTTGGTGATGTGTTGCTTGAAATGTGAGCCCACTTATTTCATGTAAATCATTCATTCATTTTTCATTACAGTTCGCTGTCTACAGTATGTCTAGGAGTTGTATTATACCAAATTAAAAAAGAACTTATGCACTGCTGTAACCCCCATCATTATTGATATTATAATCAAGCCATCATCTGAACACAAGATAGCTCTTTCTCAAGGTAAACAATGAAGCAATAGAAAAGGGGATGCCAAGTGCAATCATACATCATTGGGAAACCACCTGTCAAATGTGGCTGGTTAATAACATATTCGGAGTGTGGAGAACCACACAGACCTGAAAACAAACATGACTTCCTCATTCTGCTCGTTGTCCATGTTACCATTAAATTGTAGCCAGCTGCAGCAGTCAAACATAGTATACGTGTAAAGGAGGGGAAGGGTGGGAGGTTAAGGCATAAAAACAAAATACTGTATGTCAACACAGAATTAAGCCTTTATTCAGCAAAGAAACAACACATTTTACAGTCGGATGTATAAGAAAAGCTTCCATGAAAAATAATAAACTACAGCATAATCCTACAATGATTTATACTTAAAAGTCAACATAATTTAAATGTGATTTTGTATTATGTAAGAGCTATGATGTCCTGTAATAAACCACTTTAATCATCTAAGTGTAAAATGATGAATTTTAAAGTACTGTAATGAATGGCCTTTAAATAGTTCATTTAGGGCATGCATTTTCTATGTCAAATGGTCATTCTAGTGCTTAGGTCGCACACATATTTCATGGTTATTAATGAAAGGCCTTCTTTCTGCTGCTAGGGGCTCTTTCATTTTGTTAGTTGTGTGATTTATCAGCACGCCACGCCCTAAGGCTTTATACGAGGACAGGAGTAAACCTAGAGCAAGCATACAGTCGTGTTTCCACTCATGAGCTGCTCAGAGCTACAGTACTCACTCATTGTGTATACATGTATGCATGTTTGCATGTATGTGTTTGAATGACGGTGTCATTGTCATACAAACACATTCATAGAATCTTCTAAGTCACCAGTGACAGCTCACATGCAATTTTCTTTTCAGCCAAACAGGAACCATCCTCTGAAAAGACATTAAAAATACTGGAATCTGCTTTCCTGAGAAAGAAATTACATAAATCTCGCCATCATGGAACCTCATCACTTCTATCTTGAGCAGTGGTTCTCAACATTTTACAGCAAGCACAGTGGTACCTCGACATCCGATCGCTTCGACACACAAACTTATCAACATCCGACGTAAAATTTAACTCGCTATTTGTTTCTACATCAGACGACATGCTCGAAATACGACTTGACAGCACTGCAGACCGACACACAGTGGATTTTCTTGTGTGAGAAATCAACTCTGGTTTCAAAAAGATTGGTACAGGTGTTGAAACAAGCAAAAACGTGACGCTTGCCTTCTAAATGAAGATGCAAGTTATAGAGAAATATGACCGTGGGGTGAGCATCCGTGAACTGGCTCAACAATGAATCTCCACGGTCCTCCTCCGACCACCGTTCGCCTGACTTTATAAGTTAAGGTGATTATTATTATTGTGGTAACATCGCCAAAGAAATCGCCAGCTTCGTCAGGTTTTTATCATTTATTCCACAACTTATCCAACACAAAAGTTAATGGTGTTCTCAAGAAAACATTGAGAGTGAAAGTGAAACATCACGGTGCGCTCAGTTACAGCAAAAAACGTCCACCACATTAGAACCCGATTTGTTACATTATTACAGGAATTATTATTATTAGGGCTGTCAAAATTATCGCGTTAACGGGCGGTAATTAATTTTTTAAATTAATCACGTTAAAATATTTGATGCAATTAACGCACATGCCCCGCTCAAACAGATTAAAATGACAGCACAGGGTCATATGCACTTGTTGCTTGTGTTTTTTGGAGTTTTGTCGCCCTCTGCTGGCGCTTGGGTGCAACTGATTTTATGGGTTCAGCACCATGAGAATTGTGTAATTATTGACATCAACAATGGCGAGCTACTAGTTTATTTTTTGATTGAAAATTTGACAAATTTTATTAAAACGAAAACATTAAGAGGGTTTTTAATATAAAATGTATTATTTTGAGAACAACAAGTCTTTCTATCCATGGATCGCTTTAACAGAATGTTAATGTTAATGCCATCTTGTTGATTTATTGTTATAATAAACAAATACAGTACTTATGTACCATATGTTGAATGTATATATCTGTTTTGTGTCTTATCTTTCCATTCCAACAATAATTTACATAAAAAATATGGCATATTTTATGGATTGCTTTGAATTATGATTAATCATGATTAATTAATTTTTAAGCTGTGATTAACTCGATTAAAAATTTTAATCGTTTGACAGCCCTCATTATTATTATTATTATTATATTATTATTCCAATTTTTATTTATAATTTATTTGTTTTGCTATGTGTAATTTCCATTTGTAATAGTACCAGCAGTGTTTATTAAGGATTTAGTGTAGGTTTTTGGGGTGTCGAACGAATTAATGGAATTATGATGTATATCCTTTATATTTGTATTCCATTAACTTGTAGAGGTACCACTGTGCAACCTTTAATCATTACTCAGATCTTAAAATGTTAAACAACAGAACTGTACATAAATAAATGAATTCTAATGGATTAGTGGAACATCTTAACCAACAGTAATGTAGGAGCGAATGACGTATTGCAAACAACACGTCACTTTTGCTCATTAATAGTCGTGACGATAACAATTGTGGCTTGGCGGGTCAACCTCCCATTTGTCTCTAATAGTAAACGCATGGAAATAGTGTACAAACGAGATGTTTACTGAGCTAAACCTACCAATTCTGTCTGAAAATGATGTGCATGGTGCCAAATTCACTGGTAAAGATGTGGAAGAACATACAAATGTTCAGTTAGAGAGATGGCTTGAGTGTCGAGGGCTGAACAGAAAATCTTAATTCTATAATTTATTTACACTTCCCCCTTACTAAAGTTTTTTTTTTTTTTTTTTACAACAGAAAAGGTAACAACAGTGGCAGTCAGATATCATTTTAATTTTTTTCAGGTCATTCATTGTCAGACAGAAGCAGCACGGCAAAACGCCACGCTAAAAAATAAATAAAAATATCAAAATGGCTTACCTCTTCATCCTCTGTAAGACCATGGCACCCAACAAAATGTTAATGCATATAAAATGGGAATGGTTTCACCTTGCTGGCGTTAAACTGGTATTTTGGGTGTCCGCGCAAGTTGATCCATTATTTACATTTTTTCCAGTTTTTAGTTTTGGGAAACGTATGTAGAAAACATCCTTCATATGTCGTAATGTCTAGAGTCGTTTCTACAAGTTCCATAGCGGCAGTGTTTCCTCGGCATGTTCGTTTTTGAAAGATTAGCGGAGAAAACAAGCAGAAATAACATGGATTGTATGCGAAAGCATGTCTATGATGACCCACTTCCGCGTTATGATGGCGACGTCACTGTCTAAAAATAGCATTCGTGTAGTACGCTATTGAGCTATTGTCCAGTTTGCTTTGCTTGTTGCATGTTGTGATGTCACGTTGTTGGTGGTAGGAAAGAAAGAGTACACTTTAAAGTTGGGCAGTTTAGATAAAGCCAGCTCATGTGGAAATGAGACATTTTTTTAACCAGCAGCGGCAGCTGAACAGCAGCACAACAGTACATAGATTATGTTCTTTCTTTTCATTTTTATTAAAATGTTCAAAGACAAAGTCGTCCTGTAATTGTCTCCTGTGTCAAGACTCATCGCTTCCCTGGCAACAAGGTGCTTCTTTGAACTGTCGCACCATTTAGCACAATTTGAAAAAAAAAAAACTTCCCTGGAACACAGGGAGGCGCCCATATAATTCAACTTGTTACTCTAAAGTGTAGCTTGTACCACTGAGGAAGTAATGTTACTATTTTTCCAGTAAGTGTTTTTTCCATGCATACTCTCCTTAATGTTTTTGAGAAAAGAAAGAATGTGGAAAGATGGTTGCTAAACTGGTTTATTATGTGGTTGTAAACAAATAAGCCTATTAATGCTCATTAACTCATTCCGATGTCACCGTTGATTGTTAGCACTTGACTAAATTTAGTTTCTACTTCCTAATCTGTACTCTTATACTTGGATCTCTCTTTCATATGTAGCCAACATATCTTTAAAGGAAATTGAATATCACATGAAGTTGGCCAAATAACAGCCGCTCCCTTCTGGGAGTAATTTCCAGAAGATTTCAATGACACCAGACCTGAGAAAGAGCCTGATTCAAAAGGGAAATCTACTTCCTCCTTGACAGTGGTGCCATAATATTGTAGTTGAAAATAAAATAGCAATTTGTGATTCCCTAAATATATGAAGACCATCGATAACAGTCTCTCTTTGCAGTGAAGTGGTATGTGCGCGTTTCAATCGCCAGGTGTGTAGGTGTGAGTCTTCGACTGTTATCCATTGGCAAATGTCCATTTCAGTCACATGCAGATGTATGGTGGGTGGGCAGTGAGTCTACGGTGTTATGGTGAGTTCAAAAGCCATTGACAGCACAGCATATACAGTAATTTACTGTGTTACCCCAACAAATGACAGCTCCAAAGTTCCAAGAATTGGTAATTTTCTGGAGAAATATTTTTCAAAAGTCAAATAAAGATGTCAAAATGCCATGCAATGAATCCAATCAATAGAATATTACATTTATGAAAAGGTTAGTTAGTTAAAATATTTTGTGGCCATAAAAAAGATTAATTGTTAAAAACGATCCAAAAGGTGCTAAACCCTTACCTGTTTTGTCCAAAATTTAGTCTGCCATCATTTTAAAATCAGGCATTTCTTTGTGCCATTAAATTACCGTTACAATTATTGTCAAAGTGGATTTAAAACAAACCTATAAAAACGGCTTGACTTTAGAAAATCTACTGCATTGAACAACTTCTACCACAGCAACCTCGATCAGCCAAAAATAGGATTTTTTTCAATGATTTGATGAAATCAGTTTATCTTCCCTGACTAAATTGGTGCAAGGATCCTTTCTGGCCTTTTCCTTAATACGACCAAGTTAGTAAGGCTCTGCTGGTAAATTAAGATTGTTAAATAGCTAAAGAAAGTGATGGAATTTTGGACCACTCTTCTTTTGCAAACTGCTCCAGGTCCCTCAGATTTGAAGGGTGCCTTCTTCCAACGGCAATTTTGAGATCTCTCCATAATGTTCAATATGATTTAGATCTGGACTCATCAATGGCCACCTCAGAATTCTCCAGTGCTTTGTCTCCAAGTTCCAACCATTTCTTGGTGCTATTTAAGGTAAGTTTTGTGTCAATGTCCTGTTGGAACACCCATGACCTGATGCAGACCCAGTTATCTGACATTACATCCTACATTGTCAAATTTTTTTGGGCGGCAATCTCCAGATTCCATGACTCCTGTCACACTGTCAAGGCACCCAGTGCCAGAGGCAGCAAAACAACCCCAAAATATCCTTGAACATCCACTATGTTTGACGGTAGGCTCTGTGTTCTTTTTTTTGTAGGCTTCATTCTTTTTTCTGGCACTAGGTGCCTTGCCAGTGTGCAAGGAGTCATGAAATCTGGAGAGTATCAAAATGTTTTTGGGCTGCAATGGACGGTGTAGTGTCAGAAAACTGCATCTGCGTCAGAGGTCATGGTTGTTCCAACAGGACAATGACCCAAAATATACCTCAAATAGCACCAAGTAATGGTTGGAGACAAAGTGCTGGAGAATTCTGACGAGGTCATTTATGAGTCCGGATCTAAATGCCATTGAACACTAAGGGGAGATCTCAAAATTGCTGTTGGAAGAAGGTACCAAATCTAAGAGACATGGAACAGTTCGCAAACGAAGAGTGGTCCAAAATTCCATCTGAGAGGTGCACAAAACTTGTTGATGGTTATATGAAGCGATTACTCTGTTTTTTCTTCCAAAGGATGTGCAACCAAATATTGAGCTGGGGGTGCCAACAATTTTGTCCAGTCAATTTTTTGTGTTTTGTTTAAAATTGTGTCAGTTTTGGCGTTTTTCCTCAGCTTTTTGTGTTTTTCCAACACATTCATACTGAAAACATTTGTAATTGCATTCATTTCTGTGAGAAATGCTGTATTTTATGGGAAAATTCCAGGTGTGCCAATAATTTCTTCCATGACTGTATAAATATGCCTCTTCTGTATACGCGAATCATCCTTGAACAAAATAATAGCTGTCTTTTCAATTCTTGTACTGTACAAATAAACAACCTGAAATAATGTTCTAAATAATACCTCTTCTGTAGAAAATCCATCTTTTAAAAAAGCTCTTTTCTCTTTCCAGTGAAACAATGCAAATCAAAAACCCGTCAGTTCAGTCTTTAGGTTTTTTTGTTTAGGTTTAGCACATGGGGGGGATGATGGAACACTGCTCTGATGTCTGTTTTCTCTGTTACTGAACACAGCAAAACCAAACGCTGGGGAGGCTCTCTGGGAACACGTCACAGGCAGCACAGTACCATCATATCCTTTGCAAAGCATCAGTCATTTTCAACACACTCTAGTTGAAAAATAATGAAAACAGGACATTTTCATGAACTTATAAAACCCTGTAGGATGCCCCAGACTTGATGTAAAAAGTGGGTTTGTCTGGGCAAAAGAGGACTATTGGTCACCTTATGATATACCCATCTCCTGTAAAATGTAGCAACTTGGAAAACTGATATTGTATAATTACACTAATGTATTTTTGTAATGAAATTTGAACATTAAATACCATGAACACTTTATCAACCAGCACTAAAATCTTACATTTTTCAGTTCATGACACCAGAGCATGTACGATTTGGCCATTTTCATCTCTGAAGCAGATATTTTTCAAAATTTTGTAGACCTGTGTTATTAGCCCCACAATTTACAGTATTTTGACAAGTTTGATTTCAGCTTATTGCATGGTTTTAAATGGAAAACATGAAGCATGAATCCCCTTCTTATTCCATTATTTCACTAATCACCACTGAGGCCTGCGGCCCATTTAACGCCAACGCAAAACGACGACTAAACATTTCCACTGATCAACCCAGCCTCTTCCGTTACACACAACCCATCCCCCACAGCACATCCATCAGCACATCTTACACACATACGTATATCCATGCACTTCATACATCCACACCCCCACTCTTATTCGGCTCCCGCACCGATACCCTCTTCATTGGCCCTCCCCCTTCAATTGGCCATCATCACTCTCTGCCTTCTTTAACTCACTCGCTCATTGCTGCAGTACTCCTCCACCCCCACTTCTTTTCATCCCTCCATCATAACCCAATCTGACAACTACAGCAGGATTTCTACTGTGTTGTCCAACAATATGAGAGTGGAAGCATGGCGATCAACCAGAAATGCTGACTGACAAGATCATCAAAAGGCTGACTGCTTTCACAGATCTATCGATCGATGGATTGTGAGAATGAGTGCTCATCTGAAAAGTATTGTCAACTGCCAGTTTTAAACCGTAGTCTTTAAAAAGACACATGACAGACAAAAGTAAGTGAATGTGCCTGTATTTTTCTTGGTGGAGACATTTCATCAAGTCTGTTGTTGTGAAGGGCAAAAATGGACTGGCTGATGTCTGCAAACTGCAAATACTTCCATGCCATCAGATGATAGATGAACACAGTGGTTGCCTCCATCTTGACAATTTTGCCAAAAGTAAAAGTAAAGGTAAAATATTGACGGGCATGATTTAAAATACCGTACATAAAGTTTAATGTAAAAATGTTGACAAATGCTCAAATATATATAGAAAAAAAGAATTTATATATATAGAACTGATACTATCCTAAATTAGTGGACCGCAGTCCACGACCGGGCCACGACACACCTCTCTGCAGACCCATGGACGAACGAAAGAACGAGAAAATAACAAACTTTTTTTTCAACATATATCATTTGTATGACTCAACGATCTATCACTATGCGCTGCTATTCTGTCGCTGAATCTGTTTCATTTTTAGTCATATATCTTCATGTTCTCACTTCTGTTGTCATCTCTATGACAACGATGCGCTGATTCGCTGAGAGAGCCTGCGTGGATGCGCTGATTGGCTTAGAGCGCATGCATGGATGCGCTGATTGGCTGAGAGAGCCTGCGTGCTACTAGCTAGCGTGGACAGACCGCAGCAGTGTCAGCAACCTCAAAAATTAGTCACACCCGCCACTTTGCAATCTGTTTGTACATGCTGTCGTGTACTTTATTTTTCATTTAAGAACGTGAGTCATACTGTGAGCAAACGTGATTTCCCCGTGTTACCCCGGCACTCTCGCTGCATGCTGGCAACGTTCAAGATCACAACATTAAGTAACATTCACTAACACCGCACATGCCACCAGTAGAAGACCGAATCTAACAAAATGGCATGCTCAAAGTTGACCAAGAGGCGAAAAGTGGACAACGAAAATCGCCATTTCAATGACGAATGGACTGACAAATATGCGTCCATTTTACCAACCGCAAGTATCAAACCTACAATGCTACTTAAAAGACAGTTGCTCTGATAAAAAGTGAAAATGTGAAACGCCATTATGTTACAGAGCACAGCTCTTTTGAAGAGAAGTTTCCTCCTAAATCAGAATTGAGAAGGCAAGAAATGAACAGGTGTAAGCAGTCATATTAAGAGTCAAAAAAGGTTATTGTTAAATCTATGACACAACAACAAACTGCAATGGAGTGCTCACTCAGAGTGTCGTGGGTGTTGGCCAAAAATAAGAAGCCGTTCTCTGATGGAGAAATAATAAAAGAGTGTATGACTGAAGTGATGACAGCAATGGTCAAAGGGAAAGAAAAGGAGGAAATGACAACAAAAATCAAATCTCACTGTCAAATTTTTAAACCCCAAGTCGCACTGAAGTACTGGCTGATGATGTGAGTAAACAGCTTTGTGACCCGCAATTTCCATGTCTCTTATTGAGCAGTGTTTTACAGTTAACGTTACTGTCAATAATTGTTATGTTTGCACCTTAATGACAAAGGCTGTCATTTGTGTTCTGAACAAGTGAATATGTACTGTACTACTCGCACATGTTTTCTTTTTTGTCCAGCAGTGTTTTACAGTTAAGAAATGTACTGTCAATTGTTATTGTTTGTACCTTAATGACAGATCTTCTCAATTATTTAGTGTACATGTGTAAGCATTGTATTTGAATGTTTTTTTGTTGTTGTTTTTTTTTTAATTTTAAGTCAAAAAATTTTTTGTTAATTTATTTTTATTTAATCAGAATGTACATTGTATTTTTGTTTGGTCAAGAAAACCACCTTTACCACCTTCGACCTGCCTTGTATTTGACCGACATTAATAAATGGACTCCTGCTTGTATGAAAAAAAATAATCCTTATTAATAATAATCCTAAATAAACCTTTAAGATTTGTATTTGAGGACCCCTGCTATATAAATAGAGTATATAAAACAAATACATCACAAAGATGGCCTCAAGAGATGAAGCACTCAGTGAATATCTCAGGCACTGGAAACTGGAAAAGGAGGTGTTAAAGGAACCATCATGGCCCATGGGAGGAAGAACCTCTGCATGGGATGTACCACCGACAGATAACTTAAGTGGCAGATCTGAACAAGTCCTACCAATGGTAAGAGAGGGCTGGACTGGGAGACAGCACAGAGGCTCCAATCATGGCAGCACAGGAGGCCAGTGAGTGACAGCTGCTTATAGTCTGGTGCGGCTTATCTATGAACACATGCCGTTATCGTGTCAGATTTGGTGGGTGGCGGCTTATAGTCACGTGCGCTTTACAGTCCGAAAATTACGGTATATATATTGGTTGAACCACAATAAAATTTAAAAGGACTTAAGAACCTGGTTAGCCAGATTAGTCACCTTTACTAGAGGCACGCTACTAAAAGTAAAGCCATCATCCTTTAAGAGTAAACGTTTTTTTTAGTTGAGAGTATTTATTTGAATGTTTCCCCAATTGAATATACACATTTATTTTTGTAACATTTTTTTTGTCATTTTTGGGCAAGTGAAGCTTCAAAATATAAGCACTGTAATGCACTCATAGGTCTGTTAAATTAGCTAATTACCGATAAAAGCTTCTAAAAAGAAAAAATAGCACGTTATTCTGACAACAAAGCAAGGGGTGTGCGACCCTACACATATGAGCATACTTTACACATACTTAACATAGAGTGTATTGTGTATAGAAGCGTGACAGTGGTCAAGTGCATGAGCAATTAGCAGGTGGCCTCTTCCTTGAGGAGCTGACACACAGAAAAAAACACCAAACACGGTCTTTGAGACTCAATGGCCATCAGGGACTGTGCATGCAAGTGTGTCCACATCCCTCTAAACTCCCACTCCCCCAATCTGTTTTATCTCGCCATTTTTACCCTCTGCCCATCGCCTGCACATATCAGCAGAAAAACCAACATGCACATTTGTGTGCATGCACGCTCTCCGAAGCACATGCCAAGAATGATACACGCACATCTTCAGTCCGTGCAGTTATTAAAGCCTCAAGCATGCAGTTTGTGTGATGAAAAGGGTATAAAACCTTTCTTTTTTTTTTCCAGTTGTTCATCAAGTGCTCAATGCAGCTGCAAAAGGTTTGCCCCAGGGCAGCGCTCTGTCAATCCAATCACATCTCTGCCAAATGAAAGCATGTGTTGATATCTGAGTGTTACATGTGCACATACATGCCCTAAAGGATATGGCGCTCTAAGAGGACATTCTATGGACATGTATAACAGGAACGTGAACATATTTCTGATTAGCACCGTTTGTACATCCTCTTCATTAATGTGCTACACAGGTCAAATAGCACACAAAAGGAGGTCACACAATGAGCAGGGATGATATGATGACGAGATCAGAGGATGAGCAGGAAATTTTCTCAAGGATTGGCAAGTGAATTTTATATATTGCACAATTATACATAAAGATGAGTCAATGTGCTTCATATATAGTAAATAAAAGAGCAAAAGAAAAAAAAAGCGCTCATACATGACAGACTGCAGCATCTTGTATGGCTAAGCAGTGTCGGCCACGCTAGTTTTACCACTTCTTTCGCCTACAATTAGACTGTTCTTCAACAGCAACTTATGCCGATAGAATGGAGGCAGCTGCAAGGCAAGCCAGTCACCCGATGGCTCGAAATTGTTGCGGGTGACCTCATACAACATGGAGTTGCCATGGAGGGTGTAGAGATGCTGGCAACAAACAGCACCAGCACTGGCAGGAATTGGTTTACGTGGTCAGCTAATTGCATCAGGTCAGCACACTGCACCGCTTGTAGGAATCCTAATTAACAAGCAAACTAACTAACTGACTAACCTTTGGCTGCCCTCAATCGAAAGGAAACTGTACCAGTTGGGTTTATAAAAAAAAACAAAACGTTTTTTCTGGACCAATTAGAATGGAACTGGACAATTTAAGGTACTTAAATATCTTGGAAGAACAACTTTCAAGTTTTTTCTTTTTTTTTTTGTTACTTGACATACTTTTAGAAGTAAGTCTAGTACTTTATTATTTTTCTCTCTGAACATACATTGCACAATATGTGTGGATACTTATTATGCTGTATCTTATACCAACAGTGGAAATGCGGCATGCGAAGGTGGCAGAGGTGGCTGAGCGGGGTCGTCCACTGATTGAATAATCAGGCTTTCGAATTCAGCTTCCACCTGTTCCCATTTGTGCCCATTGTCGTTGTATTCATGGGCAAGATACTTCACCCAACCTGCCTGTGTGAAAGTTGTGTGAGAATGAGTGGTTGACACCGATGCTGCAAATTGGCTGCCTCGCTTCGGTCAGGGTGCCCCAGGGCAGCTGTGGCCACAATAGTAACTTAGAACCATCGAATGCGGAGTGAAAGAATAATGCAATGTAAAATGTCATTGAGTGTCCAAAAAAGCGCTAAATCCAATGCATCATTATTATTATTATTATTGAAATAATATAAAACAACAACAATATACTTACACAATAAATACAATGCAAATTAGTCGTGGTTCACAATACAGAAGGCATAACATTTAAGAGAGTTCTTAAAAAACATTTGAAGAAATAAGGTGATCCAGCTTCAGGGGATTTTGTAGATTATTCCTTTTGTGAGGGGCACAGAGCTGAAAGTTCTTCCCCTACAAACTGAAAAGAAAGCTGAAAAAAACAAATGGTGCCCCCTACCCTGATAACAGTTCACAAAAAAACTACACTTTTGACTGTAGAATTATAATACATCTAGTTGGAAATTGATAGTATTGCTTGCTGTGATCTGATTGGGAATACACTGAGAAAGTGACATCTCAGTTCCATCAAACTGTATTAATGCAAGCTGACGGTCGTGAGAAGGATCGTTGCTTAAAGAATCTGAATATATTTGTGAGAATTATGACAATGGAAAAAAATAATGTTCAAACACACAAAAAGGCAAACTCCTCAGGGCTTGGGCTGACATTTTTTGACGAATTACAAAATACTCCCAAATACCTTTATGTCAAACGTAATTTACCGGGTGTCAGCCAGGATGTCAGAACGCAATACAAGGCTGCAGGCTGTTACGTTTTGGACCACAGGACACATTTAAATGGTGGATGAACTTCCTTAGTTCAAGCAGTAAGTCTTTCTTATGTATTTTTTTATGTACTAGGTGCCAGACCGGCTGCTGGATGCAGCCCAACAGATCATCGAGATGACGATTGGATTTAGTATTTTTATTTGCAGAAGAATCAGCATACGCGACCAAGAAATCAATGCTATTTCTCCAATGGTGCCAATGAAAATTGGCTGACAAAGGACAACGCCCGTCCCCATTGGCTCACTTTACACATCAGGCATCTAGCCTTATACTGTTAATATGATATCTATGCGCTAGTGCACCCGAGGAAACAGTTGTGTGGCTATATCATGATGAGAGGAGGGAGGGAGGCGAATGAAAGCTGTCTGTTTATTTATTACTTTACTTGTTCATACTTTATTGTCTGAAGAATAACATAGCATGGGTGTGTGTAGAAAAAAGCAAATGTTTGACGCCCTTTGACCACTAGGGAGCCCGACACGCGAGGCTTAATTTGTTTATGTGGTGTGGCCGCACTGTATGCTGCTTATTCTTAAGAAGGTCTGCTCATAATGCAGGGCACGAAGAGACAAACAAACAAACAACACACAAACCTATGTACAATTTAGAGTGTTCAATTACTCTATAATGTTTAAAGGATGTGGGAGATAACCGGAAGACCTGAAAAATTGGATAACGTAAACAGCGTACAGGCAGGCCAGTGTTGAACTTTTTATCTCAGAAGTGAAACACATTGTGCTAACTTGTATACTGTGTAGCACCATAACGGACAGAGAACTGCTATATTGATATTACTGTAATTCCAATCCATAATATTAGTAAGCCTACAGAATCTTCTTGTGCTCAGTGAAAAGCAGTACATAATGAGTTAGGTTAGCCTGAAGGCTTGCAGCTTGGCCTCAGGCACAAATGTTGTTTCGCTCTCAACTTTATTCCATTTTATGTAGCGACTTAAAAGGAATGGGCGCATATAATAATTATGTACGTATTGAGGAATGCCATGTTCCCTCAAATACCCCACTCGGATTCTTTTCCACCATTCACCCCACCCCACAGACAAACTGTCTTGATGAAGCTCGTGTGCTGGTCCAGAAGATCAAGGCAAATAGTCCTGCAGTGAATAAACTGATTTACATACACTAGCTGCCAGAGGGATTTGTTTCCCTCAAGCTGGTGTTATCTTTTTTCTTCTTCTGCTTTGTTTTTTCTTAGCTATTTCTCCCACCATCATTCTCGTTATTCCTCCTTATGGTTAGGGGCTCTTCATGACTCACAGGGAGTAAGTTAAGTGCAGTGATAACTAGAGGGAAGACGTTTCGCACAAAGGGTTAGTTTTATTCCAAACTCCGCTTATCATCATCATCAATTATGCACATTTGCACTTCATTTGCCATCCCCGAATCGTCCATCCATTCTTATTTTATTATCTGTTTGTTCTCATTAAGGTTCGAGCGGACTTTGGAAAGACTGGCGTACACCCTAAACTTATATGCATGCGTTAAAAAAAAGAAAAGAAAAAAAAGCACTCATATAAGTGAAAATTAGAATCAACATACAATTTTGTCAAAAATGTTCTTACTAAAAATAACAATAAGGGGTTCAACCGTCATGAGTTCTTGCTCTCACAATCACATGAAATAAATTGTTCTGAGGCAGATTTATGTTATTTGAAGTTTAGTTTTGATGCCTAATTGAGGCGCCCAGTAAAAACGTCAGTTGCAAAACATCCTTGTATTGGTTGTTAAGGGCTTTCAAGTTTGACATTGCATAGCAACAAAACTTGAGGCCTTGAATTACAAACTTTTTACCACTCCACAAAGTTATGTGAAAATCTTTAAAGCAATTTTCCTTATGCTAAATTAAAAAGTAACTCAGAAATTGAGCAGAATAATGTATGTACTGTATTTAATGTTTCTCTTACAAAAAAAGATTTTGAAAGAAAAGCTCTACATTGTACATTGTTTGAATTTGATTTACAGTACTTACAAAAAGTCAAGTCATCACTCTTCACAAACATTAATGTCCTGCCACCAGTGTGTCTTGAGGTAAACATCCAAATGTATTCAGACAATATAGTGCTATAACATACATGGACCAACGAAAGCAGCAGTGTCAACTAAACTTACAAATGCACTGGTCAAGATCAATGATTGTCTAAACCAGTGTAGCCTCCAATTAAACATTTCTAAGCCAGTTGGCATGTTTTTTATGTTTTTGTTTGTTTGTTTGTTTTTGACTAAAACGCACAACTCTATGCTATAACATACATGGACCAACGAAAGCAGCAGTGTCAACTAAACTTACAAATGCACTGGTCAAGATCAATGATTGTCTAAACCAGTGTAGCCTCCAATTAAACATTTCTAAGCCAGTTGGCATGTTTTTTATGTTATTGTTTGTTTGTTTGTTTGTTTGTTTGTTTTTGACTAAAACGCACAACTCTACACTAAATCCAAATATTGTAGTATCTGGAGAAAAATGTTTGTACGTTTCTGAATTTAAGTACTTTGGTATACTCATAGATTCGAATCTCAAATTTAACTCATATGTCACTAAAACTGTAAAAGTAATCCTATTTGATTAATCAAGTTTTAGGAATATCAGAATATGTCCACCCAACCAGCTAAAATATACTAGTACAGTACATGCACTTAATGATTTTTTTTACTCAAGATTAATTGCACACCATCTGATCCTAGGACAAGCACACCACTGTTAAACCGCTACAGTCCCCTTTATAAACAAACACTTATACCCCTTTCCCACTGTCCAAAAAACCCATGTCAACCCACAAACCATCGGCTTTTGGTGGCAGTGGGAAAGGTGCAGCGACCCGCCTCGACCCGTGTCAATCAACCCGCCAAGCGACCCGCGTTAAAATCACCTCGGCTCTGATCGTCATGCAGTGTGAAAGCAAAACCCCGGGTCAACAGTCAACACCCTAATCTAAGTGGTGACGTAGGCACTTACGTGATACGTCATAACAACGTGTCAGTCGCCTCCCATTCAACACACCCCACAACCGTAGTTACATCGATGCTCACAACAAAGCTAGTAGAAGAAGAAGGATCCAGTAGCGCACCACATTGAACAACATGTCCCAGCATTGGAAAGATGATGAGACCTGCCAGCTCCTTTCCATCCGTGGAGAAGAGGAAATTCAGCGACAGATGTCTGGGACCGTGCGAGACACAGCAATTTATAAAAAATATTGCTGGTAAATTAAAAGCTTGAGGCCACGACCGGACGCCAAGGCAGATCAGCAACAAACTGAAAGCATTGAAAAAAACATATCTCTCCGTAATGGACAACAATAACCGGAGTGGAATGGTTCATCGTGACTGGCCATTTTACGTGCTATGCAACAGCATTTACCTCTGCTTTGGCTAACCCCGTGAGGCTAGCTGGCTCCATGGCCACGTCCGCTGCACCTGCACCGTCCGCCCCATCGTCCCCATCCCTATCCTTTCAATTTCAAACCAAAATTCACGTCGCCTACATTGCCTCAGCACAAGCAGAGTGTTGATCCTTTGCTGCATTTCGACCATTTTGAGGGTGGTAATAAGCATGAAAACAGAACACAAATGGAAAGAGGCTTCCATGTTGCTCTGCATTGTTTACTTCCTTGAACTGAATGAATTCGGTCGCACTTGTCGACCCGCATCTTAGCGTGGTGACATCACGTAACCTTACGCACGGTTGAGGAGGGGTGGGGGCTTAGACGGGTGAAAAAAAAAAAAAAGACACAGCTTTTTTTGAAAGGTGTCAAATGTGAATTGCTAGTGGGTTGCATTGGCTTGGAAAAAACGCACGTTGACCCACTAGTTTCAGTGGGAAAGGGGCATCAAAGTGCTATATAAGAAGCCACGTCATTATCATCACTGTAATGTTTTGTCCCAATATCAATTTGTGAATTGGGAAAATCTTAAGTTTATGAAAATTAGCCTAGCATATAAAATCCTCCATGGTCAGGCTCCTCCACCTCTTACTAACTTTATATGATGAGGTCTAATAACAGTCACCACACCAGAGAAACATCTCGAAGTTACTGTGTGATTTTATTACAAAAAACAGAATTTAGTAAATCAGCCTTTTCTGTCAAAACCTCAAAAGTATGGAATAGTATTCCCGCGCTATTCGGAGAAATCACCACTTACTGTTTATTTCGCTAAAGGTTTATATGTTGGCTTCTTAGTAGACAGACCTGTCAGCACTGAGCGTTCCCACAGTCGTCTGTGCAATCTTGAATGGGATGGGTTTTTTTCTCCTTTAATCTTTCTTTCTTTGTCATTTTGTGCTGCCTTGACTTTTTTTTGGGTGCGTGTGTTTTACTTTTTAACAAATATTTTGTAATGTTTTCTACTGTGCTTTTTATCATGTGATTGTTATTATTATTACTACAGACCAAAACTAGTCTTTTGCCTAATTCTGGCATATTTTACAGTGAGTTGTAATGTTAGTATGCACTGTCCTTGAAAATAAGTTAAATAAATATAATAAAACGTGATTTTTTTTTTTTTTTTTACAGAATGTCAAATTCATGATTGTGTTAGGGCAAAAAAACCTTATACGTCTATTTGCACAAGCACATTACTGAAAAATTGGCTAAACCAGTTACAGTTGTTTTTTCTTTGTTTTTTTTTTTACTTTCGGGTCATCCACTTTCAGTGGTGCTGTGGCTTCTTGGAGTCGTGCTGTGGCTTCTTGCGTTCGTCTCATGAGCCATTTGCATTCGTGTTGTGGCAATTTTGGCAAGTGGGAGTGGTGTTGTGCCAGCTTGCATTCGTGCTTTTTTTCTTTTCCAAAGCGTTTGCAATCGCTGTTCGTGCTTTTTTCTATTTACAAAGTGTTTGAACTTTGCATTTCGGCTGACACCTCTTGGCCACCGAAGGAGGCACCACTAATTTTGCTACTGAAAGTCCGACCGTCATCAGAGTTAGCATGACATTAAACTGTGTGAACTTGCTAACCTGCAAAGCTTGAATAGGAAGCTGCTTAGAGGGAAGTATCGTTTTGTTTCGGTTTTCTACTGTTAAACTTAAATAAACTGTTAGAAATGTGGTGAGCTCTGCTGAACTCTGAACCAGAAAAACTCAAGCAAAAAGCTTCTTAGAGAGAAAGGGGTGCTGCCTAACCTCATATGTTGCTCAAACAACACTATATAAGTATAACACCAACACCAACAACATACACACAACATAATCAGAATTAACTATGTACATTTAAAAACAATTGTACGTCGCAAGATACCCACACTAGCATTGCGATCAACATAATGAGCACCCAATTTAGCCTATCAATTAATTAGGTTCATATTCATGAGAAATGTAGCCCTAACCCACGTTCACCCAAAACCGAGCAAAAAATGTACATGCAGGTTACGCTGTTATATCGTCCCTACCAATATTGAGACCAAACCTGCACCCTTGGATTTTAAGCTACGTTTACAGTATGTTACAACACCCGGGTTTGCCCAACATACTTTGATGTGGGATTTTGGCCATTTTCCCTCCATATTCAAAATTTTACTTAGTGTGGCATGACAGTTCTTGTACACAAGATCAAGGGTACGGTACAGTTTTTTTTTTTTGCTCATTATATAACATCTCTCTCTCTGATAGAAGTACAATCACATAACAGTAATCATTTACCACCACTAGGATTTTGCTTGCTTTAGAAGAGTTGTAGGTAGCTTATTTAAGATGCATGCATAAGAATTATTTTCACTCGCAATCGGGTTCGCCTCAGAGTTATGTTACACCTTTATATGCACCGTCAGTTTTGTTGCATTCAGTGTTTTACTATGACCGAACTAAGGTTCTCATCAACACTGAGACTTCACTAGCAAATACGAGATATACTAGTACTTGTGGCAGAGGATGTGACCTAGAATTTTGACCATCACTTCGTATTTTGACAATTTAGGCCTTTAATTTTCTACTGCAACTGTCAAGTTGGCAAAAAACAGACCATTGTTACACCCCGGTCTAGGGGTTTCAGGACGTAACATGAGGTGTGTGCTCCTCCCGCCCAACCCTCACCCAGAAAGGCCAGTGAAAATGGAAAATCAAGAGCAGTTTATTTGGCTCAGAGGGAGAACTTTGCCAAAATAACAAACAAAATCTAAGAAACCCCTGCCTTCCCTAACAAAAAGAAAAAGGTCAAATCATCGACATTTCATTAACCTAATAACCAAAAACAGGAGAAAACTAAAACAAAAAGGCTTCTTCCTCCTACATTAGTGCTCAACTACTTATACTATATAAAAAGATTATACAAAGAAGGAATCACTGCTAGAGACCAAACACAGACTGGCATTTCTGAATGCAGGTATGGGCGGAGAGGAAACAGAGTGCTTGTTGCAGGCTTCTTAAGTAGGCCAGGAAACCCACACCTTAGCCAATCAGATGGCACCAATCAGGAGCGGCTTAATCAGCAACACCTGCACCTAATTCATTCAATCAGCCACCCAACGCATGCACACACACACGCACACATTAGTGGAAAAAGCAAAACAAGAAAAACTACCTACTACTACTACTACTACTGCTACTACTAACTAACTCACAACTACATAACAACCATCGATGTGTAATGTGGAGTTTTCAAATTTTGTGTGCCTGCAATTAAATTTGAAAATGAATTTTTTTAATACCCATATTTGAGATCTGATCAGAGTGACTAATAAAGAATTAAAACCAGTGTAACATTCAACAAGAATGTTTTTTTTTTTTTGCTGTTCAGAAACACAATATGTGCCCTATTGCTGGCAACTTTCTGATGTATTCAGATTTTGGAAACTCTTTTTCCATTCCTAACCAACCAATGAACCATGCCGCATCATGAATCAAAGCAATAGCTTTTACTTTTGCCTTTGGCAAAGGAAAACAAATACTGTACAGTA
The DNA here is from genome assembly GCF_030265065.1 of Corythoichthys intestinalis. Taxonomy (NCBI): domain Eukaryota; kingdom Metazoa; phylum Chordata; class Actinopteri; order Syngnathiformes; family Syngnathidae; genus Corythoichthys; species Corythoichthys intestinalis. Next base: position 38,921,791 of record NC_080396.1, read on the forward strand.
TGTGTCTCATCTTAGGCTCACAAACAAACAAGATATAGTATATCAGTTATTTTGGACTGTACATCCAAATCTGGATCATCAATTAATTGTCTTTATTTATTCATGTTCAATGTGTGCATTTGTGTGTGTGGGTGTGCACGCGTGTGCATGTGTGTGGGGGTGTTCATATATTTGTATGTAAATGTGATCCAACACATCCTCTGCATTAATCCGTTTGAAATAAATGCTGGCAATAGGTAGTGCATTTTCCTCTGACAGTATCATTGCACTACACTCAATTAACACTGCATTAGACGTACTACTTTTCCCATCTCACATGAAAAAACAAAACAAAACAACAACAACAACATTAGACGATGATACCGTTTATCAAAGTGTATTTGAGATTTTTAAAAGGGTTAAGAAAATTCCCTTCATGTTAAAATTTAATCCAAACAAGATACACTCCTGACACACATGCTTTAAGTAACGACAAGTCAAAGGCTAAACCTAACATTGTGGTCTGTATTGATTTGGCAACAATTGATGAGGTTCAGGGCTTTCAGTATGAGTGTGACAAATGTGCAAATGATAATGTTACCCCTAAAAATCAATTCAATTTGTTGCTTGGTTTGATGCAGTCATAGAGCCCATTCTGTGTGTATAACTCTGAAACTGGGTGTTTTTATTCAATTTTGCTTTACTCAATCTTCAAATACACTGTCAGTTACGACTCTTTTTATTTTATTTTAAACCTTTAAATCAAGTGTGTCTCTACATTTTCCAAGAACGACTACATACTTTCCTACCTCAAAAATGCTTGTACAATAGTAGTTTTAGCAATTGAATACATCGGGTACAGTATTTACCAGGGCTCACTGTATTACGCTCTACATTTGTCTACATTTGTTTGAAAAAAAATATTTTCAAAAATGATTTTTTTCTTTGACCGAAAATTTTTTTTTGATTGAAGCAACTTTTTTGCGGATTGAATGATGTATACACAAATGTCCTAATCATAATATGGCCCAAACACAAAAATAATTGCTTCAATCAAAGAAAACTTTTTCAATGAAAAATTAAGTGATCAAATGCAAATTTTTCAATCTCAAATATTTTTTCGTATTCAAAAACTTTATGATTGAAATTTCCTTTTTTTGATTTAAGTGATTTTCTATTTTAAAAAATATATATAATATATATATATATATATACTATATATATACTATATATATATATATATATATATATATATATATATATATATATATATATATATATATATATATATATATATATATATATATATATATATATACTATATATATCTATATAGGGAGTTTTTTGTTGAGTTTCAAATTTATTTTTGTATTCAAACACATTTTTTTTTTTTTTAATTTAAATTGAAGCGACATTTTTTGGGGGGGTTGATCTACCTCCATATAGCTCCGCCCAGGGGATACAATATTTGACTGGGGTAACGTTGGCACGACACGGGGGGGGGGGGGGGGTGCCATATTCAATGGATGACAATCTTGGCGAAATGTATTGCCTAAGCAGCCTGATTTAGAATTCCCCTCAAGAATGATGGGAAACAAAAAACACCCATTGTCATCTTATGATTATAAATATTCTTGTAAGTTAATTTTATTGCTTGACACTACGTTTAGTGGCCATCAACATGTTGTGCCTCCCCCTGCCCCAAATGTCAAACTCCGCCTATGGTGGCAACTATCATATGCAATATTTGTGATTTCCCCAAAGCCAGATTTAAATGATTCACCCATGGGTGTCTGCTTGCAGTTCCTTTTAAACATACTTTGTGTGTTTTGAACTATCAAATCACTTTATTCTCTTGTAAAGTTTAGCTGTGTTTTCTCACCTCATCAAGACTGTTGAGTGCAACAGTTTTAAAGGGGATGAAAAAATCTGTTGTAACAGGGTACATATGCATTGGGCATATTCACGCCTACACCGAGCATCCCGCCATCTTTCAAAGCTGCAGGGTTGACACGCTTGTCACTGCTCTGTTAGACATGGTTGCATTTTGGTTTAGATATCTGCCGGATAGAAAAATTAGTTGCTCTGAGTCAAGCATTCGAGGGAATTTTCCAATCTCGACAACTCTCATTCTGTTGTTATTAATCCTCTTTAATTATTTGTGCAAAGGGAATTGTAGTTACAGGGCAGCATAATGAGAAGCAGGGAGGAGCAGAGTGGAAGGTTAGTATGCAAGAGTGTGAGCGTATACCTTGCTGTGGGATTGCTGTCTATCAGTGCTTATATAGGCGTCTATGATGCACTGAAGGAAATATCGTTGCTCAGATGTCATTATTGATGTTGGCAATACGGACTGAACATCTTTTATGCTCATTGTGGGTGTAGTCTGCGTGTGCGTACGTGTGTTTTTGTGAGCGATGGGGGAAGTGTGACCATGAGAAATGAATCGTTCAGTTGTGATTTCACAGTATGCATCCATAAGGTTCCAACACGCGTGTGCATGCATGTGCCATTCCACATGCATGTATGATGAGCCCATCAAACATAGCTGTTAAAAATGTAAATTCACTTTTGCCTTTATATTCCCTGTCACACTGTCTCATTAGTCGCGCATAATAAATCGGCAGGCAAATTAGTTTTATAGGCTGTAATTTTTCCTAAGGAATTGCCAGCATGCATATGGCACTGCACCTTTCTGCTGATTTCAACCACACCCTGAAATATTGATCATCCTGGATCTTTACACTATGGAATGTAATTGATTTTTTCTAAAGTAATGAAGACTTCATAGAGTTTGCTTTGCTACCTGTTATTAAGTAGGTATACATTTCACAATTCAAACTCAAGGTTACAGTTAATTTTCCTGGGATTATTGAGGTTCCAGAGTAAATGTCAGGACTCTCAACAGTGGGATAACATCAAGTAATCCCTGATGAAGTGTTAATGTGGAACACTTGTGTCGTTTCTTACTGCAAACTCTGCTTTTACCATCTGGTTATATGTGTGCCTGCGAAGAAAAACTGAACCCAAAGAGGTTATCAGCGCCATGATAAAAAACAGGTAATCATTGTAGTCACTTATATTTTTCCCCAATTTATATTGCATCTGACACATGCAAACCTTGCATTCACATGTTCAGACATTAGGACAACGAAAGTGGAACACAAAAAGAGTCAGTTGTTGAGGATTTGAAGAGAAACTGATTCATGTGACGAATGTAGAGCTGTAATGTGCCCCCTCCCAGGCTTTATCCACTCCCCTGGGAACTACACCCCCCCCCCCTCCTCTCTCTCTCTCTCTCTCTCTCTCTCTCTCTCTCTCTCTCTATATATATATATATATATATATATATATACATATATATATATACATATATATATATATATATATATATACATATATATATATATACATATATATATATATATACATATATATATATATATATATATATATATATATATATATATATACAGTGCCTTGCAAAAGTATTCGGCCCCCTTGAACCTTGCAACCTTTCGCCACATTTCAGGCTTCAAACATAAAGATATAAAATTTTAATTTTTTGTCAAGAATCAACAACAAGTGGGACACAATCGTGAAGTAGAACAAAATTTATTGGATAATTTCAACTTTTTTAACAAATAAAAAACTGAAAAGTGGGGCGTGCAATATTATTCGACCCCCTTGCGTTAATACTTTGTAGCGCCACCTTTTGCTCCAATTACAGCTGCAAGTCGCTTGGGGTATGTTTCTATCAGTTTTGCACATCGAGAGACTGACATTCTTGCCCATTCTTCCTTGCAAAACAGCTCGAGCTCAGTGAGGTTGGATGGAGAGTGTTTGTGAACAGCAGTCTTCAGCTCTTTCCACAGATTCTCCATTGGATTCAGGTCTGGACTTTGACTTGGCCATTCTAACACCTGGATACGTTTATTTTTCAACCATTCCATTGTAGATTTGGCTTTATGTTTTGGATCATTGTCCTGTTGGAAGATAAATCTCCGTCCCAGTCTCAGGTCTTGTGCAGATACCAACAGGTTTTCTTCCAGAATGTTCCTTTATTTGGCTGCATCCATCTTCCCGTCAATTTTAACCATCTTCCCTGTCCCTGCTGAAGAAAAGCAGGCCCAAACCATGATGCTGCCACCACCATGTTTGACTGTGGGGATGGTGTGTTCAGGGTGATGAGCTGTGTTGCTTTTACGCCAAACATATCGTTTTGCATTGTGGCCAAAAAGTTCAATTTTGGTTTCATCTGACCAGAGCACCTTCTTCCACATGTTTGGTGTGTCTCCCAGGTGGCTTGTGGCAAACTTTAAACGAGACTTTTTATGGAGATCTTTGAGAAATGGCTTTCTTCTTGCCACTCTTCCATAAAGGCCAGATTTGTGCAGTGTACGACAGATTGTTGTCCTATGGATAGACTCTCCCACCTCAGCTGTAGATCTCTGCAGTTCATCCAGAGTGATCATGGGCCTCTTGGCTGCATCTCTGATCAGTTTTCTCCTTGTTTGAGAAGAAAGTTTGGAAGGACGGCCAGGTCTTGGTAGATTTGCAGTGGTCTGATGCTCCTTCCATTTCAATATGATGGCTTGCACACTGCTCCTTGAGATGTTTAAAGCTTGGGAAATCTTTTTGTATCCAAATCCGGCTTTAAACTTCTCCACAACAGTATCTCGGACCTGCCTGGTGTGTTCCTTGGTTTTCATAATGCTCTCTGCACTTTAAACAGAACCCTGAGACTATCACAGAGCAGGTGCATTTATTACACACAGGTGGATTCTATTTATCATCATCGGTCATTTAGGACAACATTGGATCATTCAGAGATCCTCACTGAACTTCTGGAGTGAGTTTGCTGCACTGAAAGTAAAGGGGCCGAATAATATTGCACGCCCCACTTTTCAGTTTTTATTTGTTAAAAAAGTTTAAATTATCCAATAAATGTTGTTCCACTTCACGATTGTGTCCCACTTGTTGTTGATTCTTGACAAAAAAATTAAATTTCATATCTTTATGTTTGAAGCCTGAAATGTGGCGAAAGGTTGCAAGATTCAAGGGGGCCGAATACTTTTGCAAGGCACTGTATATATATATATATATACATTGGGGAGAACAAGTATTTGATACACTACCAATGGGTTTTCCCATTGGCAGTGTATCAAATACTTGATCTTCCTGAGGCTTTTAAAAACTCCCAGCCTGGTTCATTACTCAAAACCGCAATCATGGGCAAGACTGCTGACCTGACTGCTGTCTAGAAGGCCATCATTGACACCCTCAAGCAAGAGGCTAAGACACAGAAAGAAAATTTCTGAGCAAAAAGGCTGTTCCTAGAGTGCTTATCAAGGCACCTCAATGGGAAGGAAAAAGTGTGGCAGGAAACACTGCACAACCAGAAGAGGGGACCGCACCCTGAGAAAGATTGTGGAGAAGGGCCGATTCCAGACCTTGGGGGACCTGCAGAAACCTGGAAATGGGCTACAGGTGCCACATTCCCCAGGTCAAGCCACTTTTGAACCTGAAACAGTGGAAGAAGCGCCTGACCTGGGCTACAGAGAGGCAGCACTGGACTGTTGCTCAGTGGTCCAAAGTACTTTATTCAGATGAAAGCAAATTTTGCATGTCATTTGGAAATCAAGGTGCCAGAGTTTGGAGGAAGACTGGGGAGAAGGAAATGCCAAAATGCCTGAAGTCCAGTGTCAAGTACCCACACTCTGTGATGGTTTGGGGTGCCATGTCAGCTGCTGGTGTTGGTCTACTGTGTTTAATCAAGGGCAGGGTCAATGCAGCCAGCTATCAGGAGATTTTGGAGCACTTCATGATTCCATCTGCTGAAAAGCTTTATAGAGATAAAGATTTCATTTTTCAGCACAACCTGGCACCTGCTCACAGTGCCAAAACCACTGGTAAATGGTTTACTGACCATGGCATTACTGTGCTCAATTGGCCTGCCAACTCTCTTGACCCGAAACCCATAGAGAATCTGTGGGAAATTGTGAGGAGGAAGTTGAGAGACACCAGACCCAACACTGTGGATGAGCTCAAGGCCGCTATCGAAGCATCCTGGGCCTCCATAACACCTCAGCAGTGCCACAGGCTGATTGCCTCCATGTCATGCCACATTGAAGCAGTCATTTCTGCAAAAGGATTCCCGACCAAATATTAAGTGCATAGCTGATATAATTAATTGAAGGTTGACTTTTTTTGTATTGAAAAAGAATTATTTTGGATTGGTTCTTTGTATTGATGAAATATGCAAATTTTTTGAGATGAGGATTTTTTTTTCCTTCACTTTTTTGCCAAAATCATCAATATTAAAACAATAAAAAGATTGAACTACTTCAGTTGTGTGTAATGAGCCTAAAATATATGAAAGTCTAATGTTTATCAGTACATTACAGAAAATAATGAACTTTATCACAATATGCAATTTTTGGGAGAAGGACTAGTATATATACAAAGTTTAGGATCCAAGCGACCCCAAACCTTTGAACCATAGTGATGAGATGAGATGAGATGAGATGAGATGAGATGAGATGAGATGAGATGAGATGAGATGAGATGAGATGAGATGAGATGAGATGAGATGAGATGAGATGCGCATATTGATGCTGCTTTCTTGTGATGTCTTAATTATGGTAAATATGGTAATAAAATAAATGTTTTAAGAAGATTTATTGTCTATGTAGACATTTTTTTAACGCTAGCATAATAACGTAGTGCCCACTTTTGTATAACTCTTTTTTTTTTTAACTAATTGTTCGCTAAAATGTTCGGTACAAAGCAAAATCATACCCTCTTCTTGTTGTAGTAGATGAATCAATAGGTCTAAAACAGTTATGTCCATGCAACAAACCAAAATGAAGTCCATGTGTGCTGTTTATTTTTTTGTTATAACAACAAAAGCCAATTAACAGAATGTACTCATAATTACCAATTTTGTATGTCAAAGTAGAGTTATGATAAGGTCAATCTTTCCCAGAGTATTTGAAAGCAGCATGACGTAATACACCGGAAATAGTGGAAGACGAAGCCGTACTGACAAAACATCACTCTATCCATTTCGACATTAAACGCTAGCATTATTTTGTGTATTTTTCCTAATTTTTCCAAAATAAAGTCTTTCAACAGTTTTGAGATATTTTAATATCTCCTGCAATGTGTTTGTTTTCTTACCGTATTGTCCCCTCCCTCTGCTTCTACCAGCTTCCAGGAATAAGAGAAACGTATATACTGACGTCACAGACATGCGCAGTAAAGACTGTTTGTTACGAAATTTTGTAATAAAGTGTTTTCATACACGCAGGCCAGATTTTACATACATACATTTTCGAGATAGGGTTGCTGAGGCAGCAGCTTCAGCAGAGAAAACCCAGACTTCCCTCTCAGCCACTTCATCCAGCTCTTCTTGGGGGATCCCAAGGTTCCCATAGTCTCCCCAGCGTGTCTTGGGGTGGCCCCGCAGCCTCCTCCCAGTCTCACCAGGGAGGCACACCTGAGGCATCCTGAACAGATGCCCAAGCCACCTATCTGGCTGCTCTTAATGCGGAGGAGCAGCGGCTCTACTCCGAAGCCCACCCGGATGTCTAAGCTTCTCAACTGATCTCTAAGGGAGAGCCCAGACACCCTGCGGCGGAAACTCAATTCAGCCGTTTGTATCCAGGATCTTTTTCTTTTGGTCATGACCCACAGTTCGTGACCATAGCTGAGGGTAGGAACGTAGATCGACCGGTAAACCGAGAGCCTCGCCTTTTGACACATCTCCCTTTTCACCACGACGGACCGGTGCGAAGCGGTCAGGATGAGAATCAGCACCTCCAAATCTGAGACCATAGTCCTCAGTCGGGAAAAGGTAGAATGCCCTCTCCGGGCCAGGGATGAGGTCCTTCCCCAAGTGGAGGAGTTCAAGTATCTCAGGTTCCTGTTCATGAGTGACAGATCGGATTTTTAATCGACATAAACAACCCCTTTCGTTCGGAAAAGAATCTCGATCGGAATGGGCTGGATCGGGTTACAATACTCCGAAAGGGGTGTGTACACGAAGCATTTTTATTCCGGTCAGGCTATCAGACTGAATAAAAGTGTTAATGTAAACGTTGCCATGAGGCAGACCTGGGTGAACACGAGACAGAACAGAAGCTGACTGGTCAGACCCGAAAGGAACTCCGTGAAACAGGTGTGACTATGATCATCACAAATATGAAATCAAACTAAAAAACAAAACCCCAAAATCCTAAGTTTTTTCACAAATAAATGAATGTTTATTTATTTTATTATTGATTGATATAATTTTAGATCAAAATGATAGTGTACACACAAATAACATGAGCGGCAAATAGACTGGTCTGCAGCCTGTAAAAAATATATCTGTCCTGAAGCCTTTATTCGTGAGGTTTATGTTAAGTTCAATCAACACTCCAAATTGTTCAATGGTGTCAATACAAGTGTGAATCTTTGTTTATGGGCATACTGTACATATCTTCTGATTGGCTGGTATATTTGCCGATGTCAGCAGAGATACTCTTGCTTACTCGCACCCCTGATGAGGGGTGCTGTAGTAAATGAATGGATGTATACTGCCAAACAAGATTTTTCAATCACATGAACAGCAAAAATGAATAACTTGCACAGCTGTTTGGCGCCACTCCTACCGTGACATATTTCCCAACTACATTCATAGTGAATTTGTGCCATGGCATTGTTGTTACAATTCTTGTGGTTTACAGACCAGTCACAACACATTTTTTCCTTCACTATTTGTTTTTTAAGCCCTTCCGGAAAACCACGTCTGGCCTTATGTGTCACATCCTTCTGACCCACATCTACGGCTCCTCTGGTTCCCTTTTCCCCACGCTCATCCCATCTGGGAGGGTTTTCACCCAGGGAATGATTTCATCCCCGAACCACGAGACCATACCTCACCCTTCCTCTGAATCATAGGCTGCAAGGAGGTGGAAAATATCCAAAAACATGCAGCTGTGGCACTGTAATCATATGTAGTGTGCACATGTGTTTTGTGTTGCCTGCAGTCGGCTGCAAGTAAAAACGGGCACAAATCGCCCCTGTAGGCTCTGACTACCTGCAGCATGAATGACTGTCTGACCCAGATGAGCTGACTGGCAGGTTGACCATTTGGCTGACCAATCTCATTTACAGCTGACAAGTTCAAAAGCTAATGGTTGTTAACTTTACAGTCCAGCCCATATGACAGAAATCGGTGGCTGCCTGTATTTAAACATTTAACATATTATGCAGAATGGACTTGATTGTAGGCTCCTCTTCTGGCTCAATAGGTAGCCTTTCCCCGTAAAAAAGCTGTCCAAAGATATCGCCGCCCGCAGCAGACAGCCAATAGCAGCTAACGTTACTGTTTACATTGACTGACGCTGTGCTGCTATAGGTGTGCAAACACCCCAGTACTGGTGGCCAACAACTAGAGAATGATGGACGAAATCTGTACTCAGATTAGTCAAGAGGCACAGGCCAAATTGCAGTCGTTAATTAATTATTTATTATTTCTCTGCTGCCCGGTTGCAAATGCGCCATGGACTGGTACCGGTCCCCCGGCCCGATAGTTGGGGATGAGTGCTGAGTTGGTGAGACTATTGTATGACAAAAAGATTACATAAAAATCATCAAATTTAGACCGGAACACTAGGACCCATAACCCGTCCAAAGAGCATGAGTGGCTTTTAGTGGAGAAAAAAACATTATCACCTCTGAATGGTGCAATAGAGTCATGTGTTTATTGTTGCGATATCTCATTGGTGAAAGAGGTAGCGCTACTGTCGTCATCTCTGGCAAAAATAAAGTCAATAAAGTGGGGCAAACAAGTATTTAGTCAAACACCAATTGTGCAAGTTCTCCTACTTAAAAAGATTAGAGAGGCCTGTAATTGTCAACATGGGTAAACCTCAACTATGAGAGACAGAATGTGGAAAAAAAAAATGAAAATCACATTGTTTGATTTTTAAAGAGTTTATTTCCAAATTAGATTGGAAAATAAGTATTTAGTCACCTACAAACAAGCAAGATTTCTGGCTGTCAAAGAGGTCTAACTTCTTCTAACGAGGTCTAATGAGGCTCCTATCGTTACCTGTATTAATGGCACCTGTTTTAACTCATTATCGGTATAAAAGACACCTGTCCACCTACTCAGTCAGTCACACTCCAAACTCCACTATGGCCAAGACCAAAGAGCTGTCGAAGGACACCAGAGACAAAATTGTAGACCTGCACCAGGCTGGGAAGACTGAATCTGCAATAGGTAAAACGCTTGGTGTAAAGAAATCAACATGCTGCGGTCCCACTGCCCCAAGCCAAGCTCTCCTATTTTAATGCATACATTGCACTACCCTCCCCTCACACCCCCATCACGGTGCTGGGTGATGGCTGCCAGTCGGGAACCTGGCAGCCACAGTAATAGGGTGGTAGGTGGGTCCCACACTTTTTCTATATGGCGTGGCTCCCGGGGTGTGGCCTCCCCTCTGCCTTGGCTGCCGGCCGCGGGAGTGGGTTGGGGGGTCGGGTCTCCGATCTTGCATCGCCCCGTGGCAGTTCCTGGGCGTTCTCCTGCCTCCGCCTTCCCCTCTCTTCTCTGGCTGGGCATCCGTCCTGCGCTCCGTCGCGGGTCGCTGGCTGGGCGCCGGTGTATCAGTGGGGTGTCGCCTGCACCGGCGGGGGACCCTGCCTTGCCTGGGGCTTGGTGGGCCGCTGGGGGTCCCGTGGCATGCCGTGCCGGTTGGGGGGCTGTGGCTGTGGCTCGTGGCCCGGGTGGGCGGGCGGGGGTGGGTGTAGGCGTCGGGTTGGTGATGCGTCCCCTCCTGCCATCCCTGAAGGCCGGTTGATGGGCGCGCGGGTGGCCCGGGGGACCACCCTGGGTCCCGGGGGGGGGACGGTGGCTCCTTTGCTGGGCGGCGGGAGGAGGGATGGGCTGCGCATGCCCCCCGCCCCCCGCCCGCCCTCCCTCCCCGGGCTGGCTGGGTGGGGGCCCTGGCCCTGGGTTGGCTCTCCGCCCGTCTGCGTGGCTGTCGCGCGCCCGGTGGGGCTTGCGTGCTGCTGGATGTGGTAGGGCATGCTCGGGTTGGGGGTTCCGGTGCCGGGATTGGCGATGCGGCGGCGTAGGGTTGGTCGCCAACGGGCTTACACTCATAAGAGATTCACACGATTACTGGGTTCTAGATCACAGAACTGATTTGTGTACACTCTACCCCTTTCAGTCACTTAGCTTATAGTCTTATAGACACCCCCACCCCCATTCTCCTCTTTCACTGGCCAATTGGCCCCCACATGGTGTAAACCGGAAATACATCTCGCTGACGATAGCACCAGCATATTAGTAACTAGTTTAGATGTTCAATGTATTTCTTGTTGTTGTTTGTGTATGTTTCTTTTCTTTCTTCTCTTGTATTTCTTTTCTTCTGTCCCCCCATAATCCCTTCCTGTTCGCTGCTTTGTCATAATAAAAAGGTATTTTGAATGATCACAATGGGAGTATGTCAGACTCTCCATGTGAAACATTAAAACTGTTCAGAATCCGGGCACTTAGACTTCCATTCTCTGTGTCAAACAGCTGAACAGGACAGGTTTTAAAAAAAAAAAAAAAAAAAAAAGAAATCAACTGTGGGAGCAATTATTAGAAAATGGAAGGCATACAAGACCACTGATAATCTCCCTCGATCTGGGGCTCCATGCAAGATCTCACCCCGTGCGTCAAAATGATAACAAGAACGGTGAGCACAAATCCCAGAACCACACGGGGGCACCTAGTGAATGACCTACAGAGAGCTGGGACCACAGTAACAAAGGATACTATCAGTAACACAATGCGCCGCCAGGGACTCAAATCCTGCACTGCCAGACGTGTCCCCCTGCTGAAGAAAATACACGTGCAAGCCCGTCTGCGGTTCGCTAGAGAGCATTTGGATGATCCAGAAGAGGACTGGGAGAATGTGTTATGGTCAGATGAAACCAAAATAGAACTTTTTGGTAGAAACACAGGTTCTCGTGTTTGGAGGAGAAAGAATACTGAATTGCAACCGAAGAACACCATACCCACTGTGAAGCATGGGGGTGGAAACATCATTCTTTGGGGCTGTTTTTCTGCAAAGGGACCCAGATGACTGATCTGTGTAAAGGAAAGAATGAATGGGGCCATATATCGAGAGATTTTGAGTGAAAATTTCCTTCCATCAGCAAGGGCATTGAAGATGAAAAATCTGTGGAGGGAGTTTAAAGTCCGTGTTGCCCAACGACAGCCCCAAAACATCACTGCTCTATAGGAGATCTGCATTGAGGAATGGGCCAAAATACCAGCAACAGTGTGTGAAAAGCTTGTGAAGAGTAACAGAAAACGTTTGGCCTCCGTTATTGCCAACACAGGGTACATAACAAAGTATTAAGATGAACTTTTGGTATTGACCAAATACTTATTTTCCATCATGATTTGCAAATACATTCTTTAAAAATCAAACAATGTGATTTTCAGATTTTTTTCCCCACATTCTGTCTCTCATGGTTGAGGTTTACCCATGTTGACAATTACAGGCCTCTCTAATATTTTCAAGTGGGAGAACTTGCACAATTAGTTGTTGACTAAATACTTATTTGCCCCATTGTATGTAAAATATAGAGGAAAAATGTAATAACTCCACTGTACCCCAAAGTAGCTGAGTAACGGAGAGTAGTGTTTCTTCTTCACAAATCTCTTCAAGTAAAAGTATAGTATGGTAAAACTACTCTACGAAGTACATTTTTTCAAAGAGTTACTCAAATAAATGTAACTGAGCAAATGTAACCCGTTACTACACACCTCTGCTATCGTGCAATGTTTCATAAACTAATCTTCTGAAATTGAGGTCTGAACTTTGAACTATTTTCATTTTGTTTGGAAAATTTCAAACACAACATTTTATAACTGATTCTCTAAGAACATTTTTTTAAAACATATTTTTAATTGTTTGGTTGGAAAATTTCAGAGATCACTAATTGATAATTACCTTGCAATAATGATATAGTAATGTTTTAGACAGATTTGTCGTTCCACTAAAGAGATCACGTTATATGGCCAAGGCCATGGTTTCATGCTCCCCCGCATAAATCGAGGGAATAGCTCACATAAAGTTAAAAGCCCATTTATTTCCCAAAGGAGCAGGGCATTGCAGCAAGTGCTCCTCAAACAAGAGGAAATGATAAAGTGTCACTATGGCAGAGGGGAATGGGGGTGGGAGGATGAGAAGAGAAAGACAAATGAGAACCGTAAGAAATGTGAGCATACTGAGTATTGACTATTACTCCGTTAGGAGTGATAATGTTCCAAAGACAGCAAAAAGGTTTGGTGTGGATGCAGGAGGAGGATATTTGGATGCCTGTGCTTTCATGTTGACTTCCACAGAACACAATAGTAATGAATCTGTGACCTACTGGTTAATTCTGTATAGTCATTACTCTCATTTTGCTCTTGTTTGTAAGAATTTGTACAGCAAAATCTCTGATTAGGAGATACAGTATATATGTTTATATATATGTTGTCCCTTTACCCTGTGAATCCTTTAATTTTATTTTGAAGATTTAGGGTAAAATTAATAAACTTGAGTTACTGCCACTAATGTCCTTCCTAAACTGAAAACAATGGACTCCCCAGAGAAGTATTTGCAAAGTGTACCCAAGATATGTGGATTTTCACGAATCGCTGGTACGCAAAATCAAAAATAAAGACAATTGCTTAAATTACTTACTTAATTCTAGATGCCTGAACTGACCTAAAAAAATCCGAATGATCTGCAGGTGACCTTCTGACGACGTATGGGTGGCATTGAATAGGCGAACGTTATTATCCTCCAGGCTTCTCTGAAGCCAGCTCGTCACTGGTGTAAACTCATGATTATTTACTTCTAATACTGAGAAGAGAGCCAAGTTCTGTCTTCTACTGTATCCCTGGCACCAACAACAGATCTAAATCTATTCAAGGGAATCTGTTGCAGAGAATCTGGATGCCAGGCTGGCAAGCCTAATTTATTGTCTTTCGTTTTTCTTTTTCTTTTTTTTTTTTTAATTTTGTGTTGTCACCATTTTTTTTGTCAAGTTACACGAAGGAAAAATAGTGATTGTGCACAAGTGCTGTGTTGTGTATATGCAACTGTACAGTTGGACGTACTATAATTACAGGGTCTCAAAGCACAAAGCTAATTTGATAAATCAGATTAAAGTACATTAAATAGCATATAACAAAAAATGTGGGCGTGTTCTGTGGTCCACTGTGCTTGTTTACAATACATGTGCATACAGTCAGTACCACTGCTTCGATGGATGCATGCATGCATTGGTTCCTGTGTGGTTTCACAATGATTCTCACACAAACATTTTCATGTATTGCCTTAGTTAACCAGAACAGTTCTCAGGAGAGCATAGTGCTCCCCTAAGGTTAAACGATACCAATTTTAATCAACAGGAAACTGGCAGATGCTAACAATTATGGAATGCTGCTGATGTTATAAATTATAGTTCATTGACATGTTTCGTAGATATTTTTCTGAAGCCAGTTTCTTCTGCAAGTTCCAAGGTTGAGACCTAGATATTGGGGTGATCGATCATTTGCGGTTGCTGCCCCGAGGTTGTGGAATAGCCCCCTGCCCCCTGAAATCTGCACCATTACTGATCCAGGCCTTTTTAAATCGTGGTTAAAGACACACTTTTTTAGACCCGCTTTTTCTCCTGACTAGGGTAGTCTGGTTATATCTTTTAAAGGTTTTAATGTGTACGGATTTTTATCTGTTTTATTGTTTTATTTGCTGTATTGACTTTTAGCGCATTGTTTTTTGTTTTTCCCAATTTTATTGTATAGTACCCTTCTGCCTTTTATTTTTCAATTAACTAAATTTTGCTTTGTTGTAAAGCATTTTGAGGACCTCTCGGGTTTTTGTAAAGGGCGATATAAATAAATTTGATTTGATTTGAAGTATTTTTTTTTTTATATATATACTGTATATATATATAGATTGGGTGCGACTTATACTTTGGAGTGACTGATAAGTGAAATTATAAAATGGAACCCTGACTGAAATGAGGTCTATATTATTTTTTTAATGTTAGTAATTCATCTATAATATACAACCTTTGAAAATAATTCACAGTTTAATGTAATATTAAAAACTTTATTTCAGTGTATAAGTCGCCATTGTTGTTTAGGTCGCAATGTCTTCTGGGTAGTGACATAAAATGGTGCCGCCAGCTGTAGCATTTATCAGTAGCGGTGCTCTTAACTTTTCAGCCTTTCCAGTTCGATCCAATGTAAAATGAAAATCATGAAGACTGACCGAGACGGATGTGAAAATCGAACTGAAAATCTAGCAAAATGAGGGAGAAACCTTTTGTTGATCACGTTCAGTGGTGTTTTGTGGTAATGTTCAACGATATCAACGCAGATTAAGAGTGCTGTAAAGAGCTCTACATTATTTCTGTCCACGTCAATTTAGGCTACTTGTTTGACTTTAATTGTTCCATACATATATACTACATTTGATTTCAGCAGTCGTTTGAAACCAGACACACCAGTGAATGCTTTCAGAAACTCATGGGCAAGGTGATGTAAAGCCTTGAAATCATCTTGGTGCGGGCTCCAACACGGATCTCTGAGAAGCTCGTCCAACTGCATCCTCTCATTTTTTCCTCAACCTGTTGTCTTTACCTTTTGTCTTTCCCTTTATTTCTTCTTGCCTGCAAAGTGCATCTAAAAGCCGTGCAGTGTGGCATTGTCAGGCGAATTTGGCTTAATGCCTTCACCCGACAACAAGGAAGAGCGCATATCTATGTCATCGCCCTAGAATGCATTGCGCACTTGAAAACATGGCGCAAAAAAACCAGCTTATTTTTATCTCCGGAATACATGTTTATAAAATTATAACACCATATGTTAATAGTAAAGGCCAGTGGTTTTGTTATTACACTATGTTACATAAACATACCACACATGTTCTCAGTACATTGTTTATGCATCATGAAATGTTAGCACTACACTTACACTTACACTAACAGGTATTATGTCTGTTGTTTTCTATTCTATTTTTATATTAATTGCCTTTAAAGATTACATTTTGTTCTTGGTGTTGGATTTTAGCAAATAAATTTCCCCCCCAAAAACTATACTCTAGTCTGACTTATGGTTTACATGTTTTTTCCTTCTTTATTAGGCCACTTCATTTTTTAGCTGGAGCGACTTATACTCAGGAGCACTTTATAGCCCAGAAAATACGATAATCTATAGCATACAATTAGTAAAACATATAATTTGATGTTTAATACACATACAGAGATTCACCTGACAACCAAAAGTCAGGTTAATGTAAATTCCTATTTGACATATCATACGTGTATTAGCATGAAGGCATGTAAAGTTTGTGTGTATATATTTTGTTTGCAGTGGTAGCTGTCGTTAAGGTTTATACTATGTTCTTATTCAATGAACTATCAATCAAACACACTTTTGGTGCCTTTAGGTGTTCAAATCAAAACGGTGGATGTTGAAGAAATGAATGATCACTGTAGGACTTCATATTTTGTTAGAGATGACTAAATTATGACATCTCACGACAGACAGAGCTGGGTGGGCAAGAAAGGAGGAGAGCTACTCACTCCAAATATCGGAGGGAAACAGATGGCGATGGTTGAAGAAGAGAGGAAGAGAAAAAGGTAGCTGCTAGACATTGTAGCAGATGGTATCAGAGGGAAATGGAGTCATTCAGGGACAGCACAAGGCAGAAGAATGAGTCAAGCAGCGTTGGAACGTACGAATGAACTAAAAAACACTCAACAGCTTTAGGCTGCTAAGAAAGACCACAGAAAAGCTCTGAAGTTCAGCTAAGGTAATGACAGCGGAAGCCACTACAATCACAAATATGACAACAAACACTGGTTCTGTTGAAGCAACCATACTGTATGACAACAAGTATACATATAAAGTACTCATTTGACCTTGAGATATTTGTGTACCAATCAAGACACCTAATTTTGTGTTGGTGGTGTACTGCAAGGATATCAATACAAAGGAAGACTGAACAAACTTTTTGGTGTTTGTTTGTTTGTTTGTTTGTTTGTTTGTTTGTTTGTTTGTTTGTTTGTTTGTTTGTTTGTTTGTTTGTTTGTTTGTTTGTTTGTTTTTTAGGACAGAAAAAGCTTTTGAAAATATAGGTGCATGCCAGATATATCACCTCTATCACTTGCGGGGCATCTGAGTTTCATATTCCCAATGAACAAACATCAGGCGCACTAGCTTTAGCGATCAGACCACCTCAAGAATCATTTTGTTGGCGCGGGGACTGGGACTGGCAATGGGAAACGAGGTAAACTAATGAAGTGAAGCTCCATATTCACCGAAATGTCATGATGGTAATTTGCCTTACCAAACAACGAGAGACTTATGGACTTACAGTATGTATGTCTCACTTATGTTAGTCTTACGTTATGTCTTTCATAGGAAGAGAGAAACGCAATTTAGTTTTCTTTTTATGTATGTGCATATGAAGAAGATGACAATAAAGCTTACTTATGACTTAAAAAAAAGTTCAGTTCACAAATATTCCAATCTACTGCTTCAGTTGATTGTATTATTTGTGGATTGAACTCTGAAGTACTTAAGTTCATCTCCTCCGTAATCCGTTACCTTATCGTGTTGGAGAAGTTTGAGTGCACTAATGACCATGGGGGCTTTGGCCTCTGGTAGGGTTTCACATGACAGATTGGTCCTAGGTGAAGGGTCAGTCAAAGAATGGTTCAGAAGACCCTGATTGATGGAAACAACAGGACTAAGTGCACCCAGCACAGACGAGTACCGGGGCTCCACCCTGGAGCCAGGCCTGGGGGAGGGGTCGGTGTGCGAGCGCCTGGTGGTCGGGTCTACGCCCATGTGGCCTGGCCGGGCACAGTGCATACCGGATATATGGGCTTGTTGTCCCGTGGACCCACCGCACGTATGATGAAACCGCCAGTGCAATGTGGACCTGGTAGCAGACCAAGGCGGGGACCTTGGCGGTCAGATCCCCGGTTGTAGAAACTGGCTTTTGGGACATGGAACGTCACCTCTCTGCCGGAGAAGGAGTGGGAGCTCTTGGAAGAGGTTGATAGATTCTGGCTGGATATAGTCGGCTTCACCCCAACACTCCAGAACCCAAGTCCTCGAGAGAGAGTTTGGACACTCTCCTTTTCTGGAGTTGCTCTGAGGGAGAGTTGAAGGGCGGGGGTGGATTTTTTTTTTTCTTTCTTTCTTTTTTTTTTTTTTTTTTTTTTTGATAACCCCCTGCCTCTGTGTTAGACAAAAGGGTCGCTTCTTTGCGCCTTATGGTCGGGAAACGGGTTCTCACTATTGTTGGTGCATATGCACCAAATGGTAGTGCAGATTACATGCCCTTTTTGGTGTGCCTTGGAAGGGTACTGGAAAGTGCCCCAAAAGGGGACTCAGTTGTCCTGCTGGGGGAATTCAATGCCCATGTGGGTAATGACAGTGTGACATGGAGAGGAGTGGTTGGGAGGAACGGCCTGCCTGATCTGAACCCGAGTGGTTTTCAGTTATTGGATTTCTGTGCTACCTAGAGTTTGGACATACCAAACACCACGTTCGACCATAAGGATGTCCATCAGTGCACATGGGACCAGGACACCTTAGGCCACCAGTCGATGATCAACCTTGTAGTCGTATCATCAGACCTGCGGCCATATGTCATGGACACTCAGGTAAAGAAAGGAGCAGAGCTGTCAACTGACTACCACCTGATTGTGAGTTTGATCAGATGGTAGGTGGAGATGCAGGGCAGACCTGGTAGGCCTAAACAGATTGTGAGGGTCTGCTGGGAACACTTGGCGAAATAACCTGATTTTCAACTCTGGCAGAACTTTGACCGTGTTTCAGGGAAAGTGTGGGACAATAAGTCCGAATGGGCCTTGTTTGGCTCTGCCATTGTTGAGGTAGCTGCTGAGAGATGTGGCCGCAAGGTAGCTGGGACCAGTCGTGGCGGAAATCCCTGAACCAGACGGTGGGCACCGGAGGTGAGAGGGACCATCAGGCTGAAGAAGGAGGCCTGCAGGGCATGGTTGGCCTGTGGGTCTCCTGAGACAGCTGACTGGTACCAGTGGGCCAAGTGGAGTGCAACTGTGGCGATCAACATGGCAAAAACTTGGACGTGGGAGGAGTTCGGTGAGGCTATGAAGGAAGACTATCGATCGGCGCCAAAAATATTCTGGCAAACCGTCCGGTGCCTTAGGGGCGAAGACGGCATCTCGCTCAAACCGTTTACAGTGGGAGTGAGGAGCTACTGACTTCAACTAAGGACATTGTCGGCGGTGGAAGGAATACTTTGAGGAACTCCTTAATCCCACCAACACCCATTCCACGGAGGAAACAGCCGAGGGGCCTTGGGTTGGATGGGTCAATCACTGGGGCAGAAGTCGCCGAAGTAGTGAAACTACTCCGCGGTGCCGGAGCTCTGGGAATTGAAGAAGTCCGTCCAAGGTATCTCAAGGCTTTGGATGTTGCGGAGCTGTCTTGGCTGATGCACCTGTGAAACATTGCGTGTTCATCGGGAGCAGTACCTTTGAGTGGTAAACCGGGGTGGTGGTCCCAATCTTTAAGAAAGGCGACCAGAGGGTGTGTTCCACCTAATGGGGGATCACACTCATCAGCATTTTCGGTAAAGCCTATGCCAGGGTACTGTAAAGGAGGGTCCGAGGGTATGGGGTGGATGGCCCCTTGTTAGTGGCCATCCAGTCCCACTACCACAGCAGCATAAATCTGGTCCATGTGGTCGGCAACAAGTTGGACCTGTTTCCGCTGAGGGTTGGGACTCCGCCAGGGCTGTCCTTTGTCACCAGTTCTGTTTGGAACTTTCATGGACAGAATTTCTAGACGCAGCGGTGTAGTGGAGGGGGTCGAGTTCGGTGTAGAAGGATCTCATCTCTTCTTTTTGCAGATGATGTGGTACTCTTGGCCCCATCGCGCAGTGACCTCCAGCTCTCGCTGTGGCGGTTCCCAGCCGAGTGTGAAGAGACTGGAATGAGGATTAGCACCTCCAAGTCTAAGGCCATGGCTCTCAGCCCGAAAAGGGTGGATTGATTCATTTAAAACAAAAACAAAAAGCATTATCTTAAGACAGTCAGTGTCCCAAGCCATGGATAATGCTACTACATTATTTTCAGTGAGTTAACAGTACAAAGTGTTTTTAGCCAAGGCTGGTGACAATTCTTGAATAATTCAGGATACTTTTTCATTTGCTGAGACAGGTGGAGTGATGCTTTAAACCCCTTTAAACAAAACTTTTCATTTAAAAAAAAAAAGTATATTGCCAGCTGTGGTAGTGCAAATTCAGAAATCTGAACTACTGCCGTCATCCATAAATCGTTAGTTCACTCAGTCACTGTCACTGAGAGAATTTGACAAAGCCTTGGGTTGTCAGAGTTTTCCAAGGGGGCGGGGCTTTGTGATAGGTCCATTGTGTAATTTCATTCATTCATTTTCAAAAGGGGACAAAGTATATTATCTTTAATTGAAATATTATTGTTGTTGTTGAATAATTGTAGGTCTAACAAAACCTGGTACTCTTGCATAAACAAAAAAACGAAATCCACTCATTGGTATAGAAGGAACTCTTTCAGATAAATGTTTAGAAAGCCGAAATACTCTATGTTCAGTTTAAGGTTGCCCAAAGTATGAACTAATGTATTTATGTAACTTCCATTCATTGAACCTGTTCAGGTACAACAATGTGGACTCACTAATACCGTATTGGTCCGAATATAAGACGGTGTTTTTTGCATTGAAATAACACTGAAAAAGAGGGGGTCGTCTTATATTTGCCTGTTTGTTGTGCACTGATAGCCAGTGCTTCCTTGTTGTTCTGTTTTTTCATTTTTCCTTTCAAGTCACTTTCTTATTATGTCTCCGTATGTACGGTATTCTTTTCCTCTTTGTTGGTGTGTGTGTGGGGGGGCACTATGGAACCACTGTGAGATTCCGTGAAACAAATCATATATATATTCGCGGTCTAGACATTATACCCATTCACGACGCTACATGGCGCCAGATATCATTGAAGCGATGTTCTGTCATGACGGATCTCAGCTACTCTTTTTAGTTTAACCAGTTTGCATTGTTTTATTGCAATGTTTTTCCTTATTCAGATTTGTTTCAAGACTACAGTTACAGTTAGACTTCACTTTGATGGTTAATGCAGTTATTGCAATTTTGTTGTTTTATCACAATAGATTGGTTTATTTACATTTCAAAAACCAGAAGCCATTCATTTACGAATGTGATTGCACTTTATTTTACGTATTTAAATGTTCAGATATTAAGATTTGAATTAGACAATATTACATGCTTTTTCTCTCAAATATATTGTTATAATCATTTGTTTCGGATGTACTGGAATTATTTTCTGTATAAAAATTAATTTGGTGTTCAAAATTTTTTTTTTTCAAACTTGAGTCTTGAAAAAGAGGGGGTCGTCTTATAATCAGGGCCGTCTTATATTCGGGCCAATACGGTAAATAACTAAATCTTATCTGTTCATTTTATGTTTTGTTTTTTGTTGAGCATTCGGCACATGACATTTTAATTTAGACTTTTGATTTTATTTTTTTATTTGTTTTTTCTAAATACATAGTCATGCCAGCATATGACTCGACAAGCCTTGTTAAGCCTCAGATGCACAGTCAGGAAGGATAAATTAGCGTGACACATCTCTTATGCAAATAGACTCCAGGATGCAGCTGTAGAAAACTGCTGCATTGTTAAAAAGAAGCCAGCATATATGTCCGGCATTGGAAACAAACACACACATATGTGCACACACCCCATTCCTTGCTGAAATACAACAACTGTCCTTCAGAAATACAACAACTGTCCTTCATTATTGTCACCAATGGTAGTTATTACCTAATAAAATATGTTTGGTTGATGTGTCTCAATGTGCATGCATTGGAAGTTGCTATGATTATTTTTTTAGTAATGACTACACTTTACGTGATCAGGAGTTTAAGGTCTGCTCACTGATCAGGAAGTTTAATAAAAGAGCGGTGGCTGCATTTCTTGTAATGTATTTGTACTGCTCCTCCTTATGTCTCATTGGCATTTGGAAAAAAACCAGCATTATCATTGTAACTTACCAGATTCTAACAATCATTTAAAAAGCAAACCACAGGTCAACATAAAAAAGGAACTTAAGTTTCTTAAATTCTGTGTTTTGTGTTTTGACTTCACAAAAAGTAATACTTCACAACCTAAGCTTTTAAATCTTTTTGTTTGTTTGTTTGTTTGATTTTAATTTTGATCCACATTTGCATTGGTTCATGGTCTATGCAGTCTTTTCTTGTGCCTACTACTTTCCTGTTGCTTTGCATTCTGCCATGAGTAAATCAACTCCCACACCACCAGACTCACCAACGGCTTCTTCCATCAAGTGTGAAACTGCTGAGCTCTCTCCCTGCCCACAGTAGCTTAGGAACACTTCTACCTGCTCACACCTCTACCGCTATCTATTTCCCAACTTTTGCACTTATTGTTATTAGTATTCAAATTATACACTGCGCCAAGGCACAGTACCTCTTCCCTGACATATATTGTTTCTTTTTTTGCACACTGTTGCACACTGTTGCAAAGATTGTTTTAGATTTTATTTATTAGTTAGTCTTATCTTGGATTTGACATGTTTCTGTGTGTCCTGTCTATATCTGTCTGAGAAACGAGGAATACAATTTCAATTCTTTTGTATGGCAATGTATATGTGGAGAATTGATAAATAAACCTTTGAATCTTGAATTTATATTCCCAATCTACTCATGTGGACCAGTTTGAAGGACCTCCGCCATTCCCCGCCGAGTGTACTGATAGGCATCGTTCAGAAAGAGAGTGGGGAGCGAGTGTCCATTCCTTAAGAGTGTATAAGGAATAATGGCCCTGGCAGCCCCTAGGCCAAGTTATGCTTCTGCGGCAGACCTACGCCGTCAAGGCAGACCCGATTTACGACTCTCCACTGTAGCCTGACGTGCACCTCCACAGATTAGGCTTCACGTCAACGCGTGGTGACGTGACTGGCCAGACTGTTGCTTCTGGTTCAGCACGAAATCACCGCCATTTTCAAACATTGTTGTGCTACATGCAAAAATGGACCAAGCCGACGAGAGGATCATCGAAGAAGTCCGAAAGACATAATAAAGATTGCCAAATGGCAAACAATTCGTGGGAGGAGATTGATGAAAATATGGGGATCGCATTAAAAAATGGAAGAACCTCCGAGACAAGTGTGTGTGTGTGTTCGGAAGCAAATGGCCACACGAAGCAGTGACACAGACGTTTTTGTCTGTTAATCTTCAACAACAGACAGTTCACACACTTGATACATCATGACTGATTAAGAGAGCCTCGGTTCTTTTATGATAACGTGTTAACCATTAAGGCTTCCAACATAGTTTTGTAAGTTCCATAGCCGCCAGAAATCTGCTATGGCTTCCCACTGGTTGGTTGTTGGACACGGCAAAAAATCAGGCTGGAGGACTGTCCACAATACTTTGCAGACCTCAGACAAAACACTGGCCACAATGCTCGACGCCAGTTTTTGAAGCTAGGCACTTGCTGGCTTCCATCCGAGGCTTGAATTCGTAAGGTAACTGCCAGTCTATGTGCGGAATCAACAGTCGCACAGACCTCCTCCGCAACCGTCTTCTGCGTCGCGAGCGCCTCAACATTTGCATGATCAGCATTTGTTGTTCAATGTTGATGACCTGAAGATCCACGTTCAAGCGTTCCATCTCCATTTGCATTGTTGTGTAACCAGAAGAAAACTAGAGGAAGTCGACAACAGTCCCCCAAAACCATACAAACACAACGCCACACCCTTCTAGTGGCTTGGTGGTCAATTACAGAGCAATGCCTTCCCTTGCCACAGAACTATCAAATGCTCATTGACGCCGTAGGGTCTACATCGTCACCACGCCGTCACTGCAACTCAGAAGCATGACTCAGGCTTAAGAGGAGCCCGGGATCCCTAGTCCAGATATTTCTGTAATATATAAGCAAAAATCATGGGAAAATGATGTCAGAGATATACATATTAACAATATTTCTTCTGGCTTTTAATCACATTTATTTATTTAAATTTATGTTTTCGACATAACAGCAATACAAGATTATTTTGAAACTGAATAGATGGATGTTGCTGTTTATTAAAGAGGACACAGAAAGGCAGGTGTGTCTCACGCTATCAAGATAAACTGCTTGAATCTCAAGAAGAACACAGTCATAGTGAAAGTGAGAGATGATTCATTTCAGTTGTAAAACTCAAGAATTATCATGACTTTTAGGACATAGAGCAGAAAGGCTCTGACAGGAAATTCAGCCGTCTTTTTCTGAAATGACCTCTCAGCAACTTAGCTTTGAACTGTGATGCAAAACAGTCCCAGCAAGTTATTCCTGATCAATCCAAGTATAGTCATAAATTACTCTTAATCACCTCTTATTCTCTCTGACAGTGACAGCAAAATTGAATTATGAGATTTCCATTGAATCAAAAGAAACCCAGCCTGGGATTGATTCCAACTGTGATTCAAAGGCAGTTCTGGTAAATCCGGACCAAAATCCCCAATGCAGCTGCTCCTCACCTTGAGAATTTCACAGAAAAGACGAGGGGAAGCTGCGGCCAAAGGTCGGCATGTTGTGTTTTTGCATCTCTGGCAGAGAATATCAGCTGTGCTTATACAGCGAAAACGGGGGTCAATGCGTTTGTGGGCGGGGAAAAGATTAATCTGAATGCATTCCTATGAGCGTTCGAATCAGCTGTGTTTGGACTAAGTGGGGCCAACATGAGGGTGCAGCTTGAAGCAGATGAGGCCTTGGAACAGACCCACTGCTTTGGGATGCTGTGTCTTCCTGGAAAGAATGTAACCTGCAGCAACATGCATGGGAAAAGACCATTCGATAACACCTCCCCTCCCAATATACCCAAGCTTTACCTCTGTTTAACAGGGATGATTCAATGGAAAACAGTTGTGTTTGCAGAAAATATGTATATTTATAAACAGTGATCTCTCGCGACTATGTTGTTCACGTTTTGCGGGATTTTTATAAGTATTCATCAAAAAAAAATAAAAATAAAAAATACAAGTTGTTTTATTTTGAGGTGCATGAGACATTGTTTCGTAGCAATGCAGACATGACTCAGGGCCTTTGTACATACCCACAGGCTGAGTCATACAAGGCATGTGATTGGTTCCTGCTGTGAGATTGACACATTAGAGCACCACTGAGCACCATTGCAGCCTCTCCAACCGATGAGACCGCCAGTAAGAATGGTTTCATCCCATGAGCTGATTGGCTGCGTGCCTTCGCACCCTCCCCTACGCTGATTGACAAACCATAGAACAAATTAGAGTGTATTATCTCATGAGCTTATTGGCTGCACACATCATAGCCTCGCTCAGCCTCTTTCCTTGTTTTATCTCCAATCTCACGGGCCAGTTTCAACAGGAAGACTTCCCGGTTTATTTTCAGCGATACTTTTCTCCGTTTTTACCTACTTTGAGCGCACCTAAAGCCCGTTACAAACCTCCTCAACGGCCAGGGGAATTTGAAGCTTTTTTTTTTTTTTTAACATTTTTTAACCCGAAAATGGAACACTCTATCCTAACCCGAAAATGGAACACTCTATCCTCGCCAAACACCTCCAGGACCTCTGACAGGGTATTCAGCATCAGTGTTGTTAAAAATGGCGTTAGAATATAACAGCATTACTAACGGTGTTATTTTTTTCAGTAGTGAGTAATCTAATTAATTACTTTTATCATCTTGGCAACAGCGTTACCGTTACTAAGGCGGGAAAGGCGTGCGTTACTATGTTGGTTGAATGACGCGAGAAAAGTCTGAGAGAGACGGACTCACGGAGACGAGAGAGCAGAGCAGGAGTGGGGAGGAGGCAAGGGAGTTGTGACGCTGTTGCAAACGCGATGCTAGGTGGCTCCAATAATACCTGACTGTAGCCGATAGCCTACAAACTACGCCCACATGATGCTACGGTAGATATCACATCTTGTAGAACTAGATGCAAATGACAGACACGGCGGCATTAGCAACATGTATAAAGAACTAGGTGCATTAGTAAACAGCCACCATCTTAAAGGAGTAGGCCTCTCAGGATGCGCTGTTGTAGAGAACCTAAGTAACTTTTTATCTAAAATGCTCCTAAATCGGCAAAATCTTGACTTAAATCTATCTTTAAATGATGCAACATTTTTAAAACGTACACATGTCGAAAGTAGACAGAAGGGAACTAATGCAATAACGAGAGCAATTTTAACAACTTTAACGGTTGATTCTCAACATTAAATGACTTCCACACATAACAAATGTTACTATGTAGTTTCCGCAATACCCCTGTGTCTAGTTAAGTTTAGGGTTATGAATTGGGCCAGGGCCAACTGTCCCAAAAACCCTTTAAACTTCACATGATCTGTTTTTTTTTGTTTTGTTTTTTGATGAAAAAAAAAAAACAAAAAAAAACATAAAAATTACCAACAGTTACTTTGCCAAGTAACTACTTACTCTTACATTCAGGTAACTGAGTTACTAACGCAATTACTTTTTGGAGGAAGTAATTTGTAACTGTAATCAATTACTTTTTTAATTTAAGGTTAACAACTGTTAGGGGTACGTGAGCAGGAGGAGATCCCAGGGCAGAAAAACTGGTGGGTAGAAGTTGCTCTGCTTGGGGTAGCTGAGCGGGCATGAGACGTTGAAGCTTGGGAGGAGACAGGCGTGGAAACTTGGAAGGAGGCAGGCGTAGAATCCGACAGGGAGCGTGCAGAAGACAGGACCTGGGGCGAGAGCAAAGCAGCCGGGAATCAGTGATATCATATAATAATGCGAGAAGCAATTGATCGGGCGACAAGGTAGAGCGTCTGCTGGGCTTTTAAGGCTGGTTGATGTTAACTCAAACATGCTACATACCTCCAACACCTCACGAGGAGTTTCAACAACTTTTACCAACAAATGGAGCAGTCTATCCCCGCCAAACACCTCCTGTACATCCAGGGTCATTTTTAGAGGTACCTTTTTACCATTTTTACCTGCTTTGAGAGCACCTAAAGCCTGCTACAAGCCATCAACATCTCTGGGGAAATTTTAACTTTTTTTTAAAATCCACAAATAAAGATTCATATCCCTACTCGCGCTCTTCGCTCATGAGTTGACCTACACGACATCACGAAGGTGTGCAAAGTTCCCCCATGCATCTCGCCGGTACTGTAATTAAACCCTACTTCGCGGTTTTTCACTTTTCGCGGAAATGGAGGGATCACTGCATTTATATAAAGCGCATGATTCTCATTGCTTTCAGAAACAATGACTCAATTCAGCATGCAAAACAAGGGAAATAATTTTAATGTACGTAATGTAGCAACCATGCTACCAATCCAAGTTGAAAAGACAGATGATCTGATAGGCTTATTATTAATTCGCACTTACTACAAGCCCCTCCTAGACCCCAACCAGATATATTGTATTCTTGTATTATTGTTGTTATTACTATTATGATTGTTAGACCTGCCTAATATTATTATTAAGTAACTGTCATCACGAACTTCATTAATAATATTGGGATTTTCATCATTGCTATTGCACTTGTTCAGATGTAATAGGGGTCTAGTGGCCCATACGTGGCATATTATTTGCATTTGTTGCTGAAAGGCCAATTTGCTGCAGATAACCTGCAGCATATTGGCCTTTCAGAGATGGTAAATTCTTGGTGCAATATTTGACAAACTTAGCCTCAATTCGTCTTCAATTTGAGCATGATTGCAGTAATTGAGTGCAGTCATTTATGAGAACTCTGCCTCTCACAAATACGCGGACATATAAATGAGGAAGTGTGCGTATGATTCTTTGCGTGTGAATTAGCCAGTAGTTATTTTAGAGCACGGTGGAAAAGATGGGAGTTAAGGCACAAATGACTGGCTGACTTGTACAATACGTTATATTTGGACATTAGAAAAAAATACATCACAGAAATGCCTTTGCGGAATTGTGATTGTAAATATGTATATTTTAAAAAATGTTGAACTTTTAATGTTGTCTGCCCTGATCGTTCTGAGAAATGAACAGAGAGAACAAATTATTCTTAACACCCCCGGCACCAAGGAATAATTGGACATGGCATTTTTTTTGTTTGGGTTTTTTTTTAGGTACATTATGTATATTTTTAAACATGTTGAACTTTTAATGTTGTCTGCCCTGATCATTCTGAGAAATGAACAGAGAGAACAAATTATTCTTAACACCCCTAGGCACCAAGGAATAATTGGACAAGGTATTTTTTTTTAGGTACATCCATGAATCTGGAGCATGTGTAACCAGCTCTAGATCAACCAATTATTGCTCATTTGTGCATGGGTGTGCAATAAAAGATTTCTATATAATACTCAATATATATCATGTATGTTAAAACATCTGAACTTGCTTTCAAGGTGCGTTTTCATCGAAAGGGAAAAAAAAGTCCTTTAAGGCTCGCTGGTGCTGCCTGGAGAATGTCTCTGAAGCCTGTGGAATGCACTGACATCATAGTTTAAAAAGCTTAAAGGTTGGAAGTAGTTCAATGTGAAATGCTGACTGAATCTCCTCAGTGTCCTCTCTGCACTTGATTATAGCATTCCCGTTTTTTCTTTTTTCTTTTTAACACCCTGTCGGGTTGACGTACTGTATTAAACACACTCAATCCCAAGAGAACTGGAAAATTGGCTTGATTTGAAAGTCTTTCTCGCCGTTTTGGCCAGGCTTAAATCTTTCCAGTCAACATTCGGCAGTATACAGTATGTTATAAAGATTTCATTAGTCTGTCATGTTGATCAGTGAGCAATAATGCTCAATTTATTTCCCCAGTTGTTAGCAGGCTGCATTTTTGCATATGCTGTTTTACACTAATTATCTTTTTACAGGCTGAGGAAGCCATTCAAGTAGTTGTTGTTGTTCTTTTTCTTTTCAACACTACTGAGTGAAGTTCTTCTCTTCTTTCATACATGAACCAGTCATCTTGTAACTTGGTAGCCATGTTACATGGGCCAGTATCCTTAATCCTCAAAGACCAATTTTATTTTATTTATTTTATTTATTTATTCATTTATTTTTTACAACTGTATTATTTAGTGATGCACGATAATACATTTTTCAACTGATACCTATAACCGATAATTTCCTCCTCATTCCAGCCGATAACCTATAATGTCAAGCCGATAATTCTAATAAAAGATATATGTAAAATTTTAAAGTATACACAAGAGCAAATATTATTGTGCAAAAATAGAATTTATTTCTCTTTTTTTCCAACATCAAACAAGTAGTAAATTCCAACATCTAAATTATGACAGATTGCCTGATATTATGTAACGGTAAACTTTTGGCAACAATACTTACAGAGTAAATACCTAAATTGCACAAAATGCCATTCCTAATATATATGACTCCTTAAATCTCTATTCTATTCTATTCTATTCTATTCTATTCTATTCTATTCTATTCTATTGGAAATAAGTGAAATTATATGTCAGCGCTTCAAGTATATTTTACTTAGATTTCTTGAAATAAGAAAAATAGCTCACCGAAAATAAGCTTAATAGCCTTATTTTAAGCAATAAATTATTATATTTAATACTAAAAAAACTTGTTCGTCAGAAATGTTCTTTATTCAAGAATAGGTATGGTTCAAAACATTATTTGAAAGCAAATTTTTCTTGATTTAGATGAAAAATGACCAATTTTTTAGATGTATGGACTTAATAAAAACAAATGGTAAAATTTACTTCAAGTCATAGGCGGAGTTTGACTTTTGTGGCGGGGGGGGGGTACAACATGTTGATTACCCCGAAACGCAGTGTCAGCAATAAAATTAACTTACAAGAATATTTATAATAATAAGTTGACAATGAGCGTTTTTTTGTTTCCCATCATTCTTGAGGGGAATTCTAAATCAGGCTGCTTGGACAATACTTTTCGCCAAGATCGTCATCCATTGAATATTGTACGCCTGCCAGTGTCATGCCAATGTAGTTACCCCAGTCAAAAATTGTATCCCCTGGGCGGAGCCAAATAGAGGTGGATTTGTGTCTTTATTATTCAATCCCCCCAAAAAGTTTCTTCAATAAAAAACTAAGTTGCTTCAATCAAAATATATATTTTCAATAAAAAAAAAATGTGTTTGAATGCAAGAATAAATTCGAAACTGAAAAAAAGTGCATGTCAAAAGCTATTTTTCTTTGATGGATATCAATGTTGATTTGTGTTTGGGCTACATTATAGCTAGGACATTTTTGTCTTTATTATTCAATCAAAAAATAAGTTGCTTCAAAAAAATACATATTTTGAAAAAGAAAAAACACTTCAATCAAAAAAAAAAAAGAAAAATTTCAAATCATAGAAAACATTTTTGAATGCGAAAAATTATTTGAGATCGAAAAATTTGCATTTGAACACTTTTTCATCGAAAGAGTTTTTCTTTGATTGAAGCAATCTTTTTTGTGTTTGGGCTGTATTATGGGTAGGACATTTGTGTCTTAATCATTCAATCCCCAAAAAGTTGCTTCAATCAAAAAAACATATTTTGAATCAAAGAAAAAAATTGTTTGAAAAATAAAATTGCCCTCCCCTAATTTTTTTTTTTTTTGTTGAAAATTATATGCACAGCAAATGACCATCTAAGGTGCTAGTCACATGATCTGTTCGAAAAATAATTTTGACCCACTATAAAAATATAATTTTTTGTTTATTTCATTCATTTTTATTGCAGTTTTATTGCTTTGCAACTTTTATATCTGTAGGAAAGTTGATTTCATGCAATGACACATTTAGGCCACCAGGGGGGGCTGGCACCCTTGCCCCCCCCTTAAAATCCGCTTATGCTTCAAGTAAATGGAATAATCTGACGCATTCATCTGTTAACCAGTCTTTAACACTTAAAACAAGAGGGAGAAAATTATTTTTAAAATGATCTGATTAAGTCATTATAAATTTACAGCGTACTGAATGCATTACCGACTGACTGACTGACTGACTGACTGACTGACTGACTGACTGACTGACTGACTGACTTCTTGTGAGTGTGGTTTGGTACATGTTGAAATTATCATCTAACCGCGGTGCCGTCATGATAAGCATGCTCAGTTGACATCACTTGTCTAAATGTCCGTGGTGAAACTGATGTGATTGGCATGTTTTTCACGAAGAATGGTGGTCGTATAAATTGCATTATTTTTTTCATTTGGGGCTTTGGCTCTCGGGTCACTGCGGTAAAAAACGTCTATCGTCCTACCGAGCCTGGCATCTCCTCCCGCCTGTGCTTTTCAGTCCGTCCGGCCACAAAGTGAGCACCAAGCTTCAGTCTGGCCGTGGTGCTTAATGAGTTGAACCGGAGATGAGCGGCGGCGGCTCTGCCGTGAAAAGCGTCTCGGATCGTCACTAGCCTCGTAATTTAGCTTAGTTTATGTTTGTTTACATTGGCTTCAGCCTACGCGCTAGCAGCAGCCTCGTATTCATTCCAAAATTCTTTGTGATGCAGCTTTAAATGGCTGATCTTTTTAGTGATGTTGAATGAGGACGGCTTCTTTCCGCCTTATGGAAATTCTGCAGTGCATGTTTTACAGATGGCGAGAGCATCCTTTGTTTCACACATGGAAAAATCAACCCACGCTGGTGACAGAGCCGCCATGATATCCAACTCCCTCAACCATGTCGTGTAACGCGTTACTCATGCGACAGGGGCTTTTGAGGGAGGAGGGGATGGGGCGGCGGTGCAGAATTGGTAACATGTCACTCATGCGACAGGGGCTTCAGAGGGAGGAGGGGTTGAGGAGGCCGAGGTGCAGATTTGGACAAAACTGCTTCGATTGCGCACATTTGGAGACTAAATCAAGTATATAATTATCGGATTGCAAATCTGTGTGATGTCATAATTACCATTATTGGCCGATAATTATCGGTAATCAATATTATCGTGCGTCTTTAGCAGGGGTCGCGTTAAACGAATATTTTCCGTCGTTGACCGGTTTTTTAAAACGGTGACGGAAAAAACTGAAGTCCATCTGTCATTTTGACAGGTTGCAATTCACACCCCAGACCACGGGGTGGCGAGTGAGCATATTAATTAGCTATTGTCTCTCTTGATGCATGACGTCGTTGGCCTTACTCGGAAAAATGTCAAGGCAACTGAGTGTTTGCCTGGCACGGCCAGACTGTTCTCCCTGTATTTTTCAAATACTGAGAGAAAAGTCTGGGACACAGCCTTTCGAGGTACAAAATCAATCGACCAATCGACAAATCAGATCTGTTTATTTGCGTGACGTGTTCTTCACGAGCAACGTCACTCTTGCGCGACGAAAGTCGTCTCTACAACAACACGGATGGCGAACGGCAGAGCCGAGAATATGTTCCAATCCGCGATAAATTCAGTTTTAAATGAGCTAAAACACATTGACACGAGTCATTGACAACAGTCTGTCTCGCACTAACCATGTTGAATAAACTCCGTTCTCCTCGTATGTTTACTTCCGCGCGCAAATCCCTCGTCCTGCCCTCGTCGCTTTGCTAACGGCACGTCTGCCCGTCGCTGATTGGTGCACTCCGCTGTCTGTTTGCCTCTTGTTAAGCTTGTTCGGACAGAATACTAATTAAAAATGAATGAAAACTAAATACTATTGAATATGTCATTATTATCATTTCAAAAATGTAAGTGACGGGTAAAAATAGATTATGACCGGATTTTTATGACACTGTCAGTCAAAATGACAGACAACGAAAAAGTCTAGCGCAACCTCTGGTCTTTAGTATTATTCTTTTTTACCAGGGCTGATGAATTAATTGCAGACTTGCATTTGCCTGTAGGGTACGAGTAGCCAGTGGAGGATTCTTCATCACAGCCTTCAGCCTGTAGTGTGCTGTTGCACAATTGTGCTGGTTTCCCCTTAATGCATCATCAGAGACAGGCAGAAGGGGCGCTATAGAGGCTTGGGCACCTGCCCCTTTTCCAGTTAATGTTCAAAGTGCCCATTTTTCTGTTTGTTAGTTTTTGTTTTCATTGCCGCATTTCTTCAACAAAATGTAATGTGAAAAAGCTGGGAATAAAAACGTAAATGACAGGAATGGTGACAGTGAGAAAAAGGTACAGAGCTGCAGTGCACCCATGGAGAAAAATTCTGAAACTACTTCTCATGTTTGTGACCTACTCCTACTAGTGTTCCTATCAGTAATGCCAAATAATAGTTTTGCTATGGAGTTATTATCATTGTTTTGTGTGTTGCAATTTAATCAACAATTTATTCTTGTGAGGTGTCTTTAAAAAAGCACTAAAAACCATTTTACTGTATCTAATGAAAGATATATTGTAGTCTTAAATTAAATCAACCATTTTATTTGCAAAGAGCAAGATTAGGTAATTGATTATTTTAGTAAATTGCACCTCACTTGTGGATTACCCATGAATTCTTTTCAGTATATATGCCTGTGGCACAAATGTCACGGGGCCACTTTAAAAGCAAGTGCAACTGTGTGCACCAGTGCAAAGATATTAAAACGAATTGATGAGAATACTAATATCAATGGCCTGTGTGTGTGACCCCCACACACGACAAAATGTACCTGAGCAGAGCATCCTCACTTACACATTTGTAGGGAAAAACAAAAAACATACGTATCACATACAGTACGTATGTTTCATGCGGCAGGGTACATTGTTTCACTGCTAGTGGACTAGGTTAGATAAGACCAAGGGACTTCCAGAGAAGTGGGAGGTGGCCACATGACTGAAGAGGCGGGGGTTGGGGGGCTCAGAGAGACCTTTCAGTCTTTTGCCTGCACCACATCCGTCCAAATGAGGTTTGTGATTGTGGTCAAAGTGTGGTCCATTTTCTGTTTAACTCGATGACTAAATAATTCTCTATTTAAAAAAATGTTAAGTCTCCAAGCTAATCAAATCATGCAACAAGTTTTGTTCCATATTTGGTTTACATAACAAATTGCAGTTAGTAAGTAATATTTTTGAAATCACAAGTCAAGCCTCATAGTTCAAATACAGCTCAGAACGCATCTAAAAAATAAAAAATAATTTTTTTTTAAAGTTTGTAACAAATGGGAAAGAATAATAATAAGAAGAAGAAGAATAAATACTTTATGTCATGCTATTACAACATTTTGGCAACATGGTTGCATTTTATTTGGATGCTTCTTCTGTCTTGAGACTGTTGTAATCATAACATGATAGTGTAATTCAGTAACTTACGTGACATTTGGTGCAACGATGACATTGTTTGAAATGTTTTTGGGTTAGGTGAGAAAAGTGTTTAGAGTTAGGTTAAGGACGTTTGATGACATAAGCATTCATTTATGTTCACGTCATACAGTAACTATGATAGTCTAATGACATTGTCATGAAAAGCATTTGAATAGCATTACCTAACATTTCAGTGTGTTATATATATTTAAATATATATGTCAATTATCTGCACGCCGCAATAATGATCATACAACATAAAATAGGAACTCTTTGTTACAATCTCCACTTCGAGTTTATTCTTGACTGCTAATAGCTTGATAGTTGTATTAGTTTGCCATTATTTTATGTAGTGATTTAGGAGGACACTTGAAGTTCTGCTTTTCCATGTTGTAGCTACTGAGCTTCATTTAAATATGACACCATCATCTGACGTGCCTCACTTCATTCATGTGATGTGCACAGTGTGTCACTTGGTAGACAGAAAAAAGTGCAGTGAGCACTTTATCACTGCTGCACACATTTATGTATGAAGGGCCCCGTTACAAATCAACCCACCCTGTGTATCAATAGTAACGATAACGGGCCAGCTGCCACAGAGTACGTGAATGACGTCTACACCATCCCCGCTGACTACGTCTATACTAGGACGGATAGTAGCCTTAAACGTGTAGTTAGTTAGACTATACGGCACGTCGGCTACACTAATGTACCTTTTGTAATGTTACTCCCGACCCGCTGCTTAATATAGACTGGTGTCTCCGTATAATAATCGGACAAAGAATAACAAAAGACGTCATGGAGGATGCCACCGCCATTTTTAGGACCAGTTTACATGGCGACTCTACGACACGAAGATGCAGTGACTATGTTGCGGAGTGGCCTCGCGTTCGTACGGTGTCGGCGAAGACAGAAGGCAAAGATGCAAACCTTGGAATCCTGCCTCCAAAGTGGAAGAATTTGATTGTGGGGGCTTGCTCCGCATGCATCTCAAAAGCTCCCGCGGCGCAGGACCACGCCGATAACGTCAGCACTCGTACACGTGACATTGGGTGTGCGCAGCGGTGCTACTAAACATTAAAAAAAGCAAATATGGCAAATCGTCGGCTTTGATTTACTGTTTTTATAATATTTTTAATTGAAATAGATTGAATGTTTTCATTTTCGTGCCTTTTTGAACAACAAAAGAAAATGCCATTGCTTGGAGTGGGCGGGCATGTTGTCTTCCGGGCTGAGGAGGTCAAAGTGAACCATTCGCTGTCGCCTTGTAAATCTGCACTGCCCCCTAGGAGCTGGCATAGATACTCCATCATTTTCATGTGGAATTGCGACATTGTTCGAATGGAGACGGAACCATATAAATGCAAATATGTAATTTTTCGTCTTCTCGGAGAGTCACCATGTAAACGGCCCCTTAGTGTGGCATTACAGAATTGTAAACAATGGAGGCGTGCGATGAAGATGTAGCATTCCTGCTCCTCCTTTCTTTTCCACAGCAATTGTTTATTGTTTAGAGTCTAGAACAGGGGTCAGGAACCTATGCCTCGTGAGCCATATCCTGCTCTTTTGATGAGTGCAACAAACTCGTAATTCTTAAATGTGGAACCGCCCTGCTCGCCTGACATGAACGAGTTGTGATGAGCTGATGGTGCATTCACACATTTTTCCTGGACATTCAAGCATACTGTACATTGCAATAATATGCTTCTATTCATTGCCCATTGGTGGTTCTTGGAACAGATTGGTGGATCGCACAGAGATTGTTACTACAGAGCTCGTCTTGCGCGTTAAGTCTCCAAAAATTAAACCACGAAAGAGAACTGCATGGGACCCCAAGTCACAAAGCATTCAATCAGTTTCACTTTCATGACTTTTTTCGCCTGTCAAAATTGTCGCCACTTCCAGGAGAGAGGGACTCACAAAACGGTTGCCCTGACAGGTGCTCTGTTGAGCACCTGTATCAGCCACTGTTATGCACATGCTCTCCTGGTTGTGGTTTCCACTTCCAGGAAATATACGCAGCGCCACATGTTTCTATTTGTTATCTTCCAAGTGGTGAGTGCACAACAGAGCAAAATGTAAAATCCCAAGTAACGATGTCAAGCTTTCGTTGTTGTTTCCTAAAGATTTATCTCAATCACAACATGGTGACTGCTCGTAAAAGCCGAGTGTGCCCTCAGTCCGTTCACACTCACTCCCGCGTGATGCGTTCATGTACAGTCATGAAAAAAACCAGTGCTCATAAAACGGAGCTACCGACTCCTGGTGTGGAAGGTGTCATTATTTCGAAATTTTCGAGTAATGAGATTTTCGAGTAATGAGTTTCTGATTCTGAGGTAAGCCGCACATATAATGAAGTAACACATGCGGCTGTGCCTTTCTGCACATGCGTAGTCCATGCAAATGTAGGCGTGCCTTGCAGAAGCGTGGGGGGCATTAAACGCACCTTAAACGTAGTGCTGTCAGGTATAAAAATAGTCTGCAAAATAACCGGGAGAAAGTTACCCCTCCTAGTGTAGACCATTTTCAGACATAATAAACTGCAACATACCGGGTAGTGTGACCCAAAATCTACCCTGATCGAGTAATTCAGTGCCAAACGTAGGTAAATGTACCGATATTTTGTTGGTTAGGCGGCGTTCAGAGTAGAGATGTAGCAGTATTTACCCGGCTCAGTAGCATTCACATGTAGTGCGCAACCTGGTCATGCCTGATTACCTTTGGTTAGATTCCGTTGAAAAAATAAAGTTAATTTACTGTATCAATTCTATCCTGGCCACTTTGACCTCAAATTGTCGTCCAAACCTGGTAAAATAGCATCCAAAATTATGAAAAATAATGTCAAAACATTAATAATTAAAACTTTAGTGCCACTTTAAAACCTTACTCAAGAGATTTATATAAAAGTCATAATTGGATTTTACTCTCATAACACTTTGATTTCATTGTTGCATGCGTAGTTACTTTTTTTTTTGCCATTTTAGTTTGTTTTGCAAATGTTTAAAAACGCTATTTCTGCACTTTATAACAACAATGCTGTACAGGTGTAAGTGACAAAGCATGTTACATACAATTAGAGGAAATCCACTTTGTGTGTGTTGATATCATATCACACAACATCACATAGCAGCTTGTGTGAACCACAATGTTTTTACACAAACAAAACATTGGCTTGAATAAACACAGAAACCATCAACAAATTTCTCACCTCTCTTTTTGTCTCTCTCTCTCTCTCTCTCTCTCTCTCTCTCTCTCTCTCTCTCTCTCTCACTGACTCACTCGCATTCAAACATGCATGTGCATACATGGATGGTGTAGTATGACATGTAAACAAAATGAGGGAGGCCTGTGTGTAGTGGTTGCTATGTCCATGGTGGCAGCTGTAAAGGAGTTACATCCTATTTGCTTCATTAGCTTTAAGTGGACACTTCAGTGTTGTATAGGGTGGATGTGGGCACTAGACATTCATGGAGAAAAAAATCAAACTAAATACAACTCCCATAAAAGAACTGCTTCTCTCATTTCTCTTTAAATGAGCAAAAACTTTCTTTTTATGTCGGTCCACCCTGTTCACGCGACACATAAATACACAACTACGCACCTGTTTGTATACACACGTACTTTATATGTACATGATGCACAGGCAGTTTGCATGTTCTACCACCGCTTTCGTAGGTTTCACCAGCTACCAGTACTTATTCAGTTATGTTTAATTCTTCCATTGTGATCAATGATAAAGCCAAACTGCAAGCAAAATGAGAATGTCCAATGTGTTACAGTAGTTCAAGTTTGGATGAGTGCCACAAAAGACACATTTTTAGCCTAAACTGCAAATTTACTCCTTCAAGGTAGCCCTAAACATAACTCATTAGCTGCCAATGACATCCATAGACGCCCAATACATTTTGATCATGGGGGGGGGGGGGGGGGGGGGGGCAGTGATCATTAACCTTTCTGTCTTCTTTCCCAAGCACCAGGGAGTTTGGCAACAATCTGCACTTCTGTTTTTCATCTTATTTTATTTGTCACTTTCCATCCCTAATTATCTATAATAATAAGATTACGAAACGTTGCAGAAAAACAAACCCATGTGCATTACATAACACAAACAGCTTATCCGCCTGTGTCTCTGCAGAACAATATGAAACCTGACGAGCATTGGGAGCTGATAATAACACCCACTTCCCTGTAATAAAGCTTTTAATTCTATTGTTAAAGAAATGGAAACAGTGTTGGGAAAAAAATGTCCATTGAAAAATGCTCTTCAGCTCCTTTACTGAAAATGAAGACGGACTTCCTTATTCTGGGCCTTCTCAAAAGCCAGTGACCCATTAAAAGGAGATGCCAATGATTAAAGTAAGCCTAAAAAACAAAACATTTTTCCAACAATGGTCTGCACGTTAATGGTGTGGTGGATAGCCACATGCACAACCATCCTTTGGTGATGCCACAAAATGACATTTTCCATTCAAGTGATTGTTTCACAGGGGACACAATTTCCAAGAAGCTACAGTAAATGGGCAACCGGTGGCATGGACTCCTCTGCACAGATCAGCATGAAGTCATTGTTTTGCTAACTGTTTCTAATGCTCCATTGTTGCACAGAGATCGCTGTAACAATGGATCAAATTCCAGGCCTGGTGGGCCCTGCAGAACTGCTGTATATGCACAAGTAGATGAGAGGGACTTGAATTTTTTTTTTTTTTTCTTTATCTGTAGTTGCGGTGTGTGTGCGTGTGTAAGCGCGTGTGTACGCGTGTGTGTGTTTTGTCCATGCCTTATGACCACTCTTCCACTATAGGAGCTTGACCTCAATAACACTGTTCTGGCTACATGCTGGGTGGGCCATTCATGTGACACCATGCACGATGTTCTCCATTGGCATGGAACTGGAGTGCGCGGTGTGGGATGGGATGACAAAAACTACCCGCAAGTTGGTTCCAGTTAAGAACAGGCTACGGAAATATATTACAATATACTGAAAAAATGGAATTTCCCAAACTTTACCATACTAGTGTTGCTTCGATGCCATTTTTTGACTCCCGATACTAAGTCCGACACTCATGGAATCCACTCAAATACATTGAATGTGCGCTATTGATAAACCTATTGAACTTCACAGCAGAAGGATGACTGGATGGCACATGATTGGATGTCTAGCATAATCTTGGGAACGGTAAGGAGTGCTCCTTTTTTTACAGCAGTGCGCGAAGCCGGCCATCTCAGGCAGTGCGACCAGCAGTTGGAAAGTAAATATTCCACAGCATTGGCATGTTATTTTATTTAGTTCTCTATAAAACCTATTATGTCATTTTCGTACTGTACTGGTACCAACAACAATATTAGAAAACATGCATATACAGTGGGGCAAATAAGTATTTAGTCAACCACTAATTGTGCAAGTTCTCACACTTGAAAATATTAGAGAGGCCTGTAATTGTCAACATGGGTGAACCTCAACCATGAGAGACAGAATGTGGAAAAAAAACAGAAAATCACATTGTTTGATTTTTAAAGAATTTATTTGCAAATCATGGTAGAAAATAAGTATTTGGTCAATACCAAAAGTTCATCTCTATACTTCATTATGTACCCTTTGTTGGCAATAACGGAGTCCAAACGTTTTCTGTAACTCTTCACAAGCTTTTCACCCACTGTTGCTGGTATTTTGGCTCATTCCTCCATGCAGATCTCCTCTAGAGCAGTGATGTTCTGGGGCTGTCGTTGGGCAACACAGACTTTCAACTCCCTCCACAGATTTTCTATGGGGTTGAGATCTGGAGACTGGCTAGGCCACTCCAGGACCTTGAAATGCTTCTTACGAAGCCACTCCTTTGTTGCCCTGGCTGTGTGTTTGCGATCATTGTCATGCTGAAAGACCCAGCCATGTCTCATCTCCAATGTCCTTGCTGATGGAAGGAGATTTTCCACTCAAAATCTACATAGATGGCCCCATTCATTCTTTCCTTTACACAAAACAGTCGTCCTGGTCCCTTTGCAGAAAAACAGCCCCAAAGCATGATGTTTCCACCCCCATGCTTCACAGTGGGTATGGTGTTCTTCGGATGCAATTCAGTATTCTGTCTCCTCCAAACACGAGAACCTGTGTTTCGACCAAAAAGTTCTATTTTGGTTTCATCTGACCATAACACATTCTCCCAGTCCTCTTCTGGATCATCCAAATGCTCTCTAGCAAACCGCAGATGGGCCTGGACGTGTACTGGATTCAGCAGGGAGACACGTCTGGCAGTGCAGGATTTGAGTCCCTGGCAGTGCATTGTGTTACTGATAGTAGCCTTTAATACAGGTGCCATTAATACAGGTAACGAGTGGAGCCTCGTTAGACCTCGTTAGAAGAAGTTAGACCTCTTTGACAGCCAGAAATCTTGCTTGATTGTAGGTGACCAAATACATATTTTCCACTCTAATTTGGAAACTTTAAAAATCAAAAAATGT
This sequence comes from Corythoichthys intestinalis, assembly GCF_030265065.1. Taxonomy (NCBI): domain Eukaryota; kingdom Metazoa; phylum Chordata; class Actinopteri; order Syngnathiformes; family Syngnathidae; genus Corythoichthys; species Corythoichthys intestinalis. The sequence goes on from NC_080396.1 coordinate 38,962,512, forward strand.
GATTTTCTGTTTTTTTTTCCCCCACATTTTGTCTCTCATGGTTGAGGTTTACCCATATTGACAATTACAGGCCTCTCTAATCTTTTCAAGTAGGAGAACTTGCACAATTGGTGGTTGACGAAATACTTATTTGCCACACTGTAGCAATCTATGTATATGACACAAACAAATTATATTATATTTACAATTGTACCAATTTTTTAAAAATTTTTATTCAAAGTATTTTGCCAACAGCATGTTGTGTTGTTAATAGCTAAAGTGCTATTAACAGTATTTAAATCGCATTGGGATTATTATTATTTTTTTTTTTTTCTTTCTTTTTTTAAGTAATAAGAAACTTAAATTAATTAAACCATCTACCCTAACTTGTCCCTAGCACTGCATAGCGACATAAGAGCTGCCATAAAGAAAAATGCTGGTTGTGTTGTAGAGGGAGCTAAGTAGTAAAAATATCTTTACTAAAACTTTCAGAATCAAAATCATAACACAGGTCATCTAATATAGCCTGTCATCTTGCATGTGTTATTTGGTCTCCTTCTTTGGGACTCATGCTCATTAACACATTACCATGAGGGGATCCAGCACTAATAGGCCCAAAACCTATTTAGCATCCTGACCCACAGGGTGCATCTCATGTACTGTAAATTTCCCCTGGGAAATGCTTCATTTCCACATATGAAACTATCCCTTGTCTCATTTACTTTTGGGGACTTCAATTGATCCCTGAACAGGAGCTGTTGTTATCTTCGTCAGGCAGGAGTTTTAGAGACCAGTGATAGGCACAGCTCATCTCTTGGGTTTAAAAAGGCTTGGGTAAAAATTGAAGGGCACTGTAGCAGGTACCTTCTGTTTCGAAGATAGCAGTTTAAAACAAGAACAACCAAGTGAAAGGTAAGGCTGCTAGTAGCATTTCCACACCCACACTGATTACATATCCTTTGGGAGATGGGCAGGTGTCAAACCAATCTAATCTGCTTTTAAAATGCACCTGCACTATAAAATAGAAATCTCCAGTAAAATTAGAAAGGTACAACACTATTTAACATGTTTTGCATGCGAACCTATGATACATACAGTATGCATATTACTGAAAATGAATTGTGAAACGTAGATATTTTGTGGTCTATTTTTTATCTTTTAAATTGATTTATTTGCTAATGCTCCCTGAACTGAGGTTTCATTTAGCATCTTGCATTTCTTTCATATGTACGCATATTTTTTTGGAATGTTAAAACTGTTCAATGTAGGGGAAGGGTGCGAGGGGGCATTCAACTTCTATGGGGTCAATGGATAAATGTTGAATGTGTTAATCCAAATAGAGTTAGCATACTGCACAGTATATCAACCTCTGGCTGCACTTAACTTGTTAACAAGTCTGCTGTCAGCCCAAATTCTTTCTTTGCCCTCCACGTGTGACAATCAATATTTTAACATTGAGCTTTTTCCACAGTCTGTCAGTGACAGTCATGTGTGAGCAGATTTTTTTGGATCATGGGAGACACATGATGAATCATTCATGAAACGTCATCTGTTTAACCTGCTGACACTGACATTCACCTCACGGAAACATCTGCTTATGTCCAATTTAAGCCGCACAACCTAATTAGACAGCGAGAAATGAGACAAGTGAGTTTTCACCAGAATTTTTTTAGGAATTTCTCCAATATGGTTTTGTAATCTTTAACTTTAATGGTTTTGTTCATAGTATCAAGGACCTCTTCAATAAATGCCCAACCCCTGCTGATTTGATTCCAACTGGGTTAAATACTCAAGCTACCATGTTACATTGGACCTCATTTTGGCAAGGTTGCTTTGCAATTGCATTTTAATCCACTCATGCAAGTCCCATGCTCACTAACAACGGATTAAATTCCACTGTGCTAAATCAGATGCAATTAAGTGTCACTAATTTAATACTCTTATTTATTGCACTATCTATTATAAAAGAATTGAAAAAAGCAAACAAATATAAAGCATTTTCACAAATGAAACAAACTTACTGTACAAATAAAGGAATCGTTTCATATGGCATCATTTTTATGGATGAAACAAGATAACCAGTTAAACAGTTTGTTTCAAATTGTCCTTATTGTTTGTACCTTAAAAAGGTTTTCTGTAGCGATATATTTAACAATAAAGCATCACTGATCATGGCCCAGCTAATCTCCAAAACTAATTCCTAAAGAAAACTATTGTGAGAGCTGAATCTTGGAGTTTTCAAGCGTTAGCCTCAAACCTGGGTTTTGAGATAATCATCAGAGGGGAGTGGACTAAAATTACTCCTGTCGTGTGTGCCAACCTAGTAGGCAACTACAAGAAACATTTGACTGCTCTGCTTGCCACCAAGAGTTTTGCAAATAGTACTAAATCGTGTGTTGCTAGGTTGACGAATAACTATTTCCCCCAATTTTTGCTTTTGTTTATTCTTTCTATTAACATTAATATACAGTATGTTGTTAAAACAACGCTGCCATAGAAATCTGAGTCAGTTATTATTACTTAGGATGAAAACTTTCAAATGCATAGGGGATAAATTACTTATTTCCCTCACCGTAGGTGTTTGGAAACTAACCTATTTAATCCAGCAAATATGAATAACCAGGCATCCACATATGCCACTGTGGATTAAGTTTCCACCAGTGACATTAATTTATCCACAGCGGCCTGTTGGATCTAAGGTTTCACAGTTTCTTATGCAATCGCTGAGACTTCCTCTCTGAGCTATCCAAATTTCACATCTGGGAAAGCAAAAGTGGTGCTATCATATCCCCAACCTGATCTGTGAGTTGTGTTATAAAGGGCAGGACAATTTTATCTTATCTGTGCCGGGTGTAGGTGCAGTATACTTCTGCTAATAAGATTAAGTTTTCAAAATTTGTCTCATGCATTTGCTATTATACAGTTGTAATAATGTTTCCACACTTTGACAGAAATTTGTATTACATGTACAATTCTGTATATTCTCTTTAAAAAGTTTATAACTTGAACCATTGACTCCATATTGAATAAACAAACACAAACTACAATCAAACAATTCACATGCATGGAAACTTATCTTTGAAAACCATTGTAGCGCCACATTCCGCTTATCCATATTTTTAGCACTTCTTAACCTGTTCAGGGCAACGTGATGCTGCAGCCTGTGCCAGCTCACCTCTGGCAAAAGACAGACTACACCCTCAGATGATCCCGAGGGCACTTAAGAGACTGAAAACGTTTACTCTCAAACTCCATAAAGTTTGGCTTCACTTGTTGTTGAAAGTTGGTATCACTAGACCATCAGTGACCATGTGTTTACATTGACAGGCCAATTTTCTGTACCACAACCTCACGACAGTCGCAGGTATGCTGGAGCCTATCCTAGCTAACCATGGGCAAGAGGCAGACTACACCCTGAACTGGTTCCTAGCGTGATTGGAATTGTGAATGCCCTAAGCTGTATGTACCCCCCGATTCGAGATGACGGGGTTCGGTTGTGAGTGCAATTTTGTTTGGGAAAAGAACTAGGTTCTCGGAGATTACAATAAAAATAAATGTTTAGTAACTGAAATAACTGCAGTCAGGAGATGAGTAACAAAATGATTTTATTAACACAACAAACTACTCACAACTTTAAGCCGGCAGTATATAGAAAAATTCATAAAATAAAATACAAAAACTTAAACCAGACAGTCCGTCTAAATTCCGATCAGTCGGTTTCTGGGCATAGGCTCGCCATCTTCATCCATTAGAATAGTTTTTATCCAGTTTCAAATTCTTCATCCACATCCAATGAAGGGAATGAAAGGAGGAAACAAAAAACCCAGCCTGCATAACAATAATTGAACTAGGCCTGCAAGCAGGACTGAACGGGCCCTCGCAATCTAGCGCAACTCGGACGTCACGCAACTCGGACTGTGTGCAGGTCAGGGTGGTGGCAGATCCTCCTCTCTAATCATCTCATTAGAACCTAACAAGCTCGAAAGTCGCCTCTTTACATTCACACACCTAACAGGTAAAAAAAAACCTATTGGAGAGAGTACTACAAAAAAGGAGGTACTACTGAGCTGTGCAGCCAAGCCCTTATTAAAAACCAAAATTAATCTTCTAACTGGGCCAATTCGACCAAGTGTGCCAAATATTGTGGCTCTATAAGCTGCCTGAGTCTCTGAAAAAAAAAATTTCCTTTCAATGGCGAATAAAGGGTCGTCACGGCAACAGACAGAGACACGTGGACATGGGCCGTAAATAAGTATTTTAATAGGTCTTGAAACTACAATGACCAACCTGAAAAGAACTGGACATGTGTTGGAAAAACGAGTGACTTTCTATTGCCACTAGTTGGCGCTGTAGGGTTGATGCAAATGACCCCTACAAGAACCTTCAGGGTATGACTCTCAACAAGCACGGGAAGTTTGGCGCAGATATCTTGTATATCTGCCGAGTTATGACTGTTCAAAGTTTTTGGAGAGAAAAATTGTTGACAGTCATTTTCACTTTCCTGTTTGGACCCCTCCGCTTCAACGAAACTTCAATATTTTTCATCAGGCACCTGAAGACAGGTCTTAAGGCTTCCCTTAAGCATGTTTGAGGTAGATTGATTTTTTTCCCTTTAGAGGAGGAGTGTGTCCCGTAAAAAAGGGCATTTCCTGTTCCCACTAGGAGGCGCCAGGCACAAATGGTAAATTTTCAATCCAGTCCTGCTCAGGCTGGTATACCTCACACACATGCCAGATTTAAAATAGATTGAACGTTGTATGAGGGTGTTATCAGTCATTTTCCGAATTCGGTGTTTTGGCGAAAAAATGGAAGAATTTGGCGCCCCGCCCAGGTCAGGCCCGTGAATGAAAACCCACCATTTTTATAACTTAAGATTTCATATGCCTCATGAACAGTCTCACCAATTTTGAGAATGATCAAACTAATTCCCTAGGTGCCAAGGTGTAAAATGTGCACACTGTAAATCGATAAAAAGTTCACATTCAATCCAAAATACCCGATTTCCTGTAGGATTTGGAATGTGTGTGCAAGAGACTTTTTGGAGCAGTTTTGCACAAAGTTTTGACTCTCCAAATTTCATCACTCTATGTTAGAAAAACCTAAATGGAGAGGCCTTTTTGAAAATTTCAAGGGGGCGCCACTGAGCCATTTTGTTAAATTGTTTCGTAACGTTGCAAGATTATCGAACGTTATCCAAAGCCGCATGTATGTGCAAATTTTGGTGAGTTTTTATGCATATTCAAGCCTCCAAATGTAAACTCTTACTGTGAACCCATGAAAATTTCACATTCGATCCAAAATACCCGATTTCCTGTTGGATTTGGAATATGGGTGCAAGAGACTTTTTGGAGCAGTTTTGCATAAGGTATCTACTCCCCAAATTTCCTTGCTCTATGTTGAAAAAACCCAATAGGAAAGGCCTTTTTTAAAACTTCTTTCTGTCGCCACTAGTTGGCACTGTAGAGTTGATGCAAATGACCCCTACAAGAACCTTCAGGGTATGACTCTCAACAAACACGGAAAGTTTGGCGCAGATATGTTGCATATCTGCCGAGTTATGACTGTTCAAAATTTTTGGCGAGACAAATTGTTGACGGTCATTTTCACTTCCAGTTTGGACCTCTCCGCTTCAACGAAACCTCAATATTTTTCATCAGGGACCTGAACACATGTCTTGAGGCTCCCCTGAAACAGGTTTGAGGTCAATAGATTTTTTTCCCTTGGAGGAGGATCCTCTCTCGTAAAGAATGCCATTTCCTGTTCCCACTAGGGGGCGCCAGGCCTAATGAGTAATATTTCAATGCAGTCGTGTTCAGGCTGGGATATCTCATATACATGCTAGAAATGAAAAAGATTGAACGTTGTATCACGGAGTTTTTAATCATTTTCTGAATTTGGTATTTTGCCTAAAAATGGCCAACTTTGGGACTACGCCCAGGCCAGACCCTTGGATGAAAACTCACCATTTTGAAAACTTAAGATCTCATATGTCTCCTGAATAGTCTGACCAATTTTGAAGACGATCCAACTATTTTCTTCAGCGACAAGGTCTCAAATGTAAATCGATAAAATTTCGCATTTGATCCAAAATTTCCGACTTCCTGTTGGATTTGGAATGTAGGTGCAAGAGACTTTTTGGAGCAGTTTTACACAATGTATCGACTCACCAAATTTCATCATTCTACGTTGAAAAAACCTAATAGGACAGGCCTTTTTGAAAATTTCAAGGGGGCGCCACTGAGCCTTTTTGTTAATTTTTTTCAAAGATTATCAAAATTTACGCAAAGTTGAACATATGTGCACATTTTGGTGAGTTTTCGTGCATGTTCAAGCCTCCAAATGTGAACTCAAACTGTGAGCCGAAAAAATTTCAGATTCGATCCAAAATAACCGATTTCCTGTTGGATTTGGAATATGGGTGCAAGAGGCTTTTTTGAGCAGTTAGGCATAAGGTATCTACTCCCCAAATTTCATTGCTCTACGTTGAAAACCTGAGAGGAGAGGCCTTTTTGAAAATTTTAAGGGTCAAGGGGGCGCCACTGAGCCATTTTTTGACATTTTTTCAAAACGACGCAAGATTATCGAAATTTACGCGAATCTGCACGTATGTGCAAATTTTGGTGACTTTTCGTGCATGTTCAGGCCTCCAAATTGGCCATTTTCATTTGCCATGAAAAAAGAAGAATAATAATAACTAGGCCTGCAAGCAGGACTGAACGGGCCCTCGCGATCTAGCGCAACTCGGACGTCACGCAACTCGGACTGTGTGCAGGTCAGGGCGGTGGCAGATCCTCCTCTCTAATCATCTCATTAGAACCTAACATGCTCGAAAGTCGCCTATTTACATTCCCACACCCAAGAGATAAAAACCCCTATTGGAGAAAGTACTACAAAAAAGGAGCCACTACTGAGCTGTGCAGCCAAGCCCTTATTCAAAACTAAAATTAATCTTCTAACTGGGCCAATTCGACCAAGTGTGCCAACTATTGTGGCTCTATAAGCTGCCTGAGTCTCTGAAAAAAAATATTTCCTTTAAATGGCGAACAAAGGGTCGTCACGGCAACAGACAGAGACACGTGGACATGGGCCGTAAATAAGTATTTTAATAGGTCTTGAAACTACAATGACCAACCTGAAAAGAACTGGACATGTATTGGAAAAACGAGTGACTTTCTATTGCCACTAGTTGGCGCTGTAGGGTTGATGCAAATGACCCCTACAAGGCCCTTCAGGGTATGACTCTCAACAAGCACGGGAAGTTTGGCGCAGATATGTTGTATATCTGCCGAGTTATGACTGTTCAAAGTTTTTGGAGAGAAAAATTGTTGACAGTCATTTTCACTTTCCTGTTTGGACCCCTCCGCTTCAACGAAACTTCAATATTTTTCATCAGGCACCTGAACACAGGTCTTAAGGCTTCCCTTTTGCAGGTTTGAGGTAGATTGATTTTTTCCCTTTAGAGGAGGAGTGTGTCCCGTAAAAAAGGGCATTTCCTGTTCCCACTAGGAGGCGCCAGGCACAAATGGTAAATTTTCAATCCAGTCCTGCTCAGGCTAGTATACCTCACACACATGCCAGATTTAAAATAGATTGAACGTTGTATGAGGGAGTTATCAGTCATTTTCCGAATTCGGTGTTTTGGCGAAAAAATGGCCGACTTTGGCACCCCGCCCAGGTCAGGCCCGTGAATGAAAACACACCATTTTTATAACTTAAGATTTCATATGCCTCATGAACAGGCTCGCCAATTTTGAGAATGATCAAACTAATTCCCTAGGTGCCAAGGTGTAAAATGTGCACACTGTAAATCGATAAAAATTTCACATTCAATCCAAAATACCCGATTTCCTGTAGGATTTGGAATGTGTGTGCAAGAGACTTTTTGGAGCAGTTTTGCACAAAGTTTTGACTCTCCAAATTTCATCACTCTATGTTAGAAAAACCTAAATGGAGAGGCCTTTTTGAAAATTTCAAGGGGGCGCCACTGAGCCATTTTGTTAAATTTTTTCGTAACGTTGCAAGATTATCGAACGTTATCCAAAGCCGCATGTATGTGCAAATTTTGGTGAGTTTTTATGCATATTCAAGCCTCCAAATGTAAACTCTTACTGTGAACCCATGAAAATTTCACATTCGATCCAAAATACCCAATTTCCTGTTGGATTTGGAATATGGGTGCAAGAGACTTTTTGGAGCAGTTTTGCATAAGGTATCTACTCCCCAAATTTCCTTGCTCTATGTTGAAAAAACCCAATAGGAAAGGCCTTTTTTAAAACTTCTTTCTTTCGCCACTAGTTGGCACTGTAGAGTTGATGCAAATGACCCCTACAAGAACCTTCAGGGTATGACTCTCAACAAACACGGAAAGTTTGGCGCAGATATGTTGCATATCTGCCGAGTTATGACTGTTCAAAATTTTTGGCGAGACAAATTGTTGACGGTCATTTTCACTTCCAGTTTGGACCTCTCCGCTTCAACGAAACCTCAATATTTTTTATCAGGGACCTGAACACATGTCTTGAGGCTCCCCTGAAACAGGTTTGAGGTCAATAGATTTTTTTCCCTTGGAGGAGGAGCCTGTCTCGTAAAGAAGGCCATTTCCTGTTCCCACTAGGGGGCGCCAGGCCTAATGGGTAATATTTCAATGCAGTCGTGTTCAGGCTGGGATATCTCATATACATGCTAGAAATGAAAAAGATTGAACGTTGTATCACGGAGTTTTTAATCATTTTCTGAATTTGGTATTTTGCCCAAAAATGGCCGACTTTGGGACCACGCCCAGGCCCGACCCTTGAGTGAAAACACACCATTTTGAAAACTTAAGATCTCATATGTCTCCTGAATACTCTGACCAATTTTGAAGACGATCCAACTATTTTCTTCAGCGACAAGGTCTCAAATGTAAATCGATAAAATTTCACATTTGATCCAAAATTTCCGACTTCCTGTTGGATTTGGAATATGGGTGCAAGAGACTTTTTGGAGCAGTTTTGCACAATGTATCGACTCGCCAAATTTCATCGTTCTACGTTGAAAAAACCTAATAGGAAAGGCCTTTTTGAAAATTTCAAGGGGGCGCCACTGAGCGATTTTGTTAAATTTTTTTGTAGATTATCAAAATTTACGCAAAGTTGCATGTATGTGCAAATTTTGGTGAGTTTTCGTGCATGTTCAGGCCTCCAAATGTAAACCCCAACTGTGAACCGATAAAAATTTCACATTTGATCCAAAATATCCGATTTCCTGTTGGATTTGGAATATGGGTGCAAGAGGCTTTTTTGAACAGTTAGGCATAAGGTATCTACTCCCCAAATTTCATTGCTCTACGTTGAAAACCTGAGAGGAGAGGCCTTTTTGAAAATTTTAAGGGTAAAGGGGGCGCCACTGAGCCATTTTTTGACATTTTTTCAAAACGACACAAGATTATCGAAATTTACGCGAAGCGGCACGTATGTGCAAATTTTGGTGACTTTTCGTGCATGTTCAGGCCTCCAAATTGGCCATTTTCATTTGCCCTGAAAAAAGAAGAATAATAATAATAATAATAATAATAATAATCCTTTGCAAAACAATAGGGCCTTCGCACGTCTAGTGCTCGGGCCCTAATAATCCTTTGCATTACAATAGGGCCTTCGCACGCCTAGTGCTCGGGCCCTAATTATTGTATACAGCCTATTAGAGGTGTGCATCGGCACTGCCCTCACGATTCGATTCGATTACGATTCGTAAGGGCCATGATTCGATTCGATTCAGAGGGTCACAATTCGTTTCGGTTCGATTCAGCAATGCATCGCGATGCATTAAAGCCTGGGATGCATTAAAATTCTAAGGCAAAGCATATTTTTCGTGAATCATGAGGCAACACAAGCGGTCAGACATTAAACAACTTTTTATTGGCTCTTGTGTCTGTTAGGTCCTCTTCCCCTTCCTTCTGAGACATACCCACCTCCAGCAGGTGTGCATGTTTTTAGTTGATTACAGGTCAGACGAGTGGAGCGGCCACACCTGAGGGCAATGAACATCAGCCAGCTTTAAAAGCCAAGCAGACGCTCCACCTCGTCGCCCGATCAACTCGTCTGTTACCTACGTCAGTTGTTTCTCGCATTCCTATATGATATCTTTGTTCACTGGCTTACGACTTCCTTGCTCTTGTCCCAGGTCCTGTTTTCTGCGCGCCCCTCGTCGGATTCCACGCCTGCCTTCCTTCCGAGCCTCCTCGTCTTACGCCAGCTCATCTACCACGAGCCAAGTCATCCACCCCAGCCATATTCTCGTGATCGCCAATAAACGATTACTCCTCTCACCCCTGTGTGTCTGCTTTGGGATCCCCTCTTGCTCACGCAACCCTAACAGTTTGATCGGGCCATAATGGATCTCGCAGACAAACCCGCCGACTCGCCCACCTCACTCCGAGACCACCACCAAGCCATAGAATTCCTCTTCAATAAGGTAACGGACATTTCCCATTCACTCCAAGCCATAAAAGAGCAGCTCACACCACTTCCACAAGCCCGCTTAGCCCAGTCAGCCCCACGTCACGCCGCTACCCCTCCGTGCCACGTAGCCGCAAGTCACCCGGCGTCATCGGCTACGGGCCGAGAGCCTCACGTCCCCGCACCGGCCCCTTACGACGGCAACCTCGGCGCTTGTCGCGCCTTTCTGGTGCAATGTAGCCTAGTTTTTGAGCAACAGCCACACACATATCATGAAGACAGAACAAAAATCGCCTACCTCATTGGCTGTTTGCGGGGCCCCGCGCTCGATTGGGCATCCTCAGTATGGGAGAGTGATTCCTCCGTATGTGCTACGTACTCCCGTTTCACGGAGGAGATGAGGAAGATCTTCGACCATCCAGTCCGTGGAAAAGAAGCAGCCAAGCGGCTCATGTCTATTTGCCAGGGGACTCGGAGCGTCGCAGAGTTCGCGGTAGAATTCCGGACGTTAGCGGCTGAAAGCCGCTCTAACGACGAGGCGCTGCAGGAGGTGTTCATCCGCGCTCTTAATGAGCGCCTTAAAGACGAATTAGCCACCCGCGATGAACAATCTTCCTTGGACAGAGTCATAAAACTTTCTATAAATATTGACAATCGTTTACGTGAACGTCAGAGACAGCATAGTGAACAGCTAGCCACCATGCCTCCTCGCTCCACTGTCTTCCGGCGGCCCGCTCCACGTCCACTTCCTCTCCAGTCCACTGAGGTTGCACCCGCGATACCGCCCCCTGCTGTCGGCGCCGAGCAACTGCAATTGGAGCGCACCAGGTTGTCTCAGGAAGAGCGCACACGCAGGTATGACGCACGCTTGTGTATTTATTGTGGAAAAAGTGGCCATTTTCTACGCAACTGCCCAGTACGTCCAGGCTCATCAGTAGAGGCGCTACTGGTAAGCCATATGTCACACAACTCCTCAGGTCGGCTCCAGCTCACAGCTACCCTCTCTTTGAGGGGCCTGTCGCGCTCAATAACTGCCCTAGTTGATTGCGGTTCAGACGAGAACTTTATTGATCACGAGCTCGTGGCACAACTAGGGCTGACGACACACCCGCTTCCTGTACCGTTGAGGACCACTGCACTCGACGGGCAGCTCCTCTTCAGTGTGGACCGGAAAACTGAGCCCATCCAGCTGCGTCTGTCAGGCAACCACCAAGAGGTGAGCACCTTTCTCGTCTTCGTGAGCCCTCGCACACCCTTGGTCCTTGGTTTACCATGGCTCAAGACACACAATCCCTCCATTGACTTGACCCACCCCAAAGTAACTGCTTGGAGCCCTTTTTGCCACAGTAACTGTCTCAGGTCTGCTCTGGTGCCGTCCTGCTCTCCCCAGAGCCTGGAGCGACCTTGCATGTCCGCTGTCCCAGAATGCTATCACGACCTCTGGCAGGTGTTTAGTAAGGAGCATGCCATTGTGCTCCCCCCTCATCGTCCTTATGACTGCGCCATTGACCTCCTTCCTGGAGCTACCCTGCCCAGGGTCGGTTGTTCAACATCTCAACACCAGAGAGGGAGGCGATGGAAAAGTACATCACCGAATCCCTGGCCACTGGCACCATCCGTCCCTCTTCCTCTCCTGTCGGAGCAGGCTTCTTCTTCGTGGGCAAGAAGGACGGCGGCCTGCGGCCCTGTATTGACTATCGAGCCCTGAATGACATCACGATCAAGAATAAGTACCCCCTTCCACTCATGGACTCCGCGTTCACCCCCCTCCATAGCGCCACTATTTTTACTAAGCTTGATTTGCGCAACGCTTACCACCTCGTCCGAATCAGGGAGGGGGATGAGTGGAAGACTGCATTTAATACGCCCCTGGGGCATTACGAATATTTAGTAATGCCTTTTGGTCTCACAAACGCCCCTGCAGTCTTTCAGAACCTGGTTAACGATGTCCTCCGAGACTTCATCGACCGATCCGTGGTGGTGTACCTGGACGACATACTGGTATTCTCACGCACCCCCTCCGAACACGAAGTTCATGTCCAACAGGTCCTCCAACGTCTCCTCGAAAACAAACTTTTCGTGAAAGCCGAGAAATGTGAGTTTCACGTTAATGAAACCACGTTTCTCGGCTACATCGTTGGCGACGGTAAATTGCGCATGGACCCGCCAAAGGTTAAGGCAGTCCTGGAATGGTCTCGTCCCTCCGACAGAAAGCAGCTCCAGCGCTTCCTTGGGTTCGCCAACGATTACCGGAGGTTCATCCGAAATTACAGCAGGATTGCAGCTCCCCTCACAGCTCTCACCTCCACCACGACACAATTCCGTTGGTCTGATGCTGCCGGCTCCGCCTTCAATGACCTCAAGACCCGTTTCACTTCGGCACCTATACTGGCCCCTCCGAACCCGTCGCTTCAATTCATTGTGGAGGTTGACGCTTCAGAGACGGGTGTGGGTGCAGTGCTGTCACAACGGCGGCCTGCCGATGGTAAGGTGCACCCATGTGCTTTCTTCTCCCGCAAACTGTCTCCAGCAGAACGCAATTACAGCATCGGAGACAGAGAACTCTTGGCAGTCAAGCTGGCTTTGGAGGAATGGCGCCACCATCTGGAGGGAACATCGCAGCCCTTCCTCGTGTTGACCGATCACAAGAACCTCGAGTACCTTAAGTCAGCCAAGAGACTCAACCCACGGCAGGCAAGGTGGGCCATGTTTTTCTCCCGCTTCAACTTCACTCTTTCTTACATCCCAGGTTCAAAAAACACAGTCAGACGCCCTCTCACGTCAGTTCCAAGCTAGTGCATCAAAGGAAGAGCCCGCACCCATCCTCCCACAGACCTGCTTCCTTGCCTCGATGGAGTGGGAGATCGAGGGAAAGGTGAAGGCAGCACACGGTGAGCACCCGGACCCCCGTGAGGGCCCTCAATCTAACCTTTTTGTTCCCGAGTCCCTACGTTCCCAGGTGCTGGAATGGGCGCATTCATCCCGCCTCTTCTGCCACCCCGGCATCAGAAGGACACTCGCCGTGCTGCGCCAGCGGTTTTGGTGGCCGTCCATGTCAGAAGACGCGAGGTCATTTTTCCTCGCCTGTACCGTTTGCGCTCGTAGCAAGACTTCCACCAAGCCCAGCTCTGGGCTCCTCCGCCCCTTACCAATTCCCAGCCGTCCTTGGTTACACATTGCTCTAGATTTCGTCGCCAGTCTCCCTCCTTCCAGAGGTAACACAGTCATTCTCACCGTGGTTGATAGATTCTCCAAAGCAACCCATTTCATCCCCCTTCGCAAGCTTCTCTCAGCCAAAGAAACTTCAGATTTGCTCACTAACCATGTATTCCGCTTACACGGCATCCCAGCGGACATAGTCTCGGACCGTGGACCGCAATTCACCTCTCAGGTCTGGAGGGTGTTTTGCTCTGCACTGGGTATCGGGGTGAGTCTGTCCTCGGGGTACCACCCACAAACCAACGGTCAATGTGAGCGGACGAACCAGCAGCTCGAAGCAGCCCTCCACTGTACCACACAGGCCCGTCCGAACACCTGGAGCGACCAGCTCCCGTGGATAGAATACGCGCACAACTCTCTGCCAAATGCCTCATCCGGTATGTCCCCATTCCTCTGCTCCTTGGGTTACCAACCCCCATTGTTCCCCTCACAGGAAAGTGACATCGCCGTCCCGTCTGTCCAAGGCCACATCGACCGTTGCTCCAGGGTCTGGGAACAAGCGCGCACCGCACTCCTCCGCGCCTCCGAGAGGTCCCGTGCCCAGACTGACCGTCATCGCTCACCCGCTCCGGTTTACACCGTCGGCCAAAAGGTTTGGCTCTCTTCAAAGTCCTTGCCTTTAAAGACAGAGTCTGTGAAGCTCTCCCCCCGGTTCGTTGGGCCCTTCGAGATCTCGAAAATAGTGAACCCCACCGCCGTGCGTCTCCGGCTCCCTGCGCATTGCAGAGTCCACCCCACGTTCCATGTCTCCCTCGTCAAACCGGTTTCCACTAGTCCCTTGGCCCCCCCCCGTTCCGCCCCCTCCGCCGCCTCTGTCGGTCGATGGGGGTCCGGCCTACCGGGTGGAGCGGCTTCTGGATGTCCGCCGCCGTGGCCGTGGGCTCCAGTACCTTGTTGACTGGGAGGGCTATGGCCCGGAGGAGCGCTCCTGGGTCCCTGCCCGGTGGGTGCTGTCGCGGGCGCTCATCCGGGACTTCCACCGCGCCCATCCTGGGCGTCTACGTCGGGCGCCTGGTGTCGCCCGTAGGGGGGGCGGGGTCCTGTTAGGTCCTCTTCCCCTTCCTTCTGAGACATGCCCACCTCCAGCAGGTGTGCGTGTTTTTAGTTGATTACAGGTCAGACGAGTGGAGCGGCCACACCTGAGGGCAATGAACATCAGCCAGCTTTAAAAGCCAAGCAGACGCTCCACCTCGTCGCCCGATCAACTCGTCTGTTACCTACGTCTGTTGTTTCTCGCATTCCTATTTGATATCTTTGCTCACTGGCTTACGACTTCCTTGCTCTTGTCCCAGGTCCTGTTTTCTGCGCGCCCCTCGTCGGATTCCACGCCTGCCTTCCTTCCGAGCCTCCTCGTCTTACGCCAGCTCATCTACCACGAGCCAAGTCATCCACCCCAGCCACATTCTCGTGATCGCCAATAAACGATTACTCCTCTCACCCCTGTGTGTCTGCTTTGGGATCCCCTCTTGCTCACGCAACCCTAACAGTGTCACTCCTGGTTGAAGTCAAATGAAAATACTTTCAGATATATATATTTAAAAAAAAAAAAAAAAACAGATAACAGCATTTAATTAGTGCTTTGAATGAGACCAGGGCTTTCTCTGTTTTTTTACACACAGTAGCAGCCTTTCACACAGTGCAACATCTGAACTCCTGTGCAAAATCAGTAATGACAGTCACTGTATTTTAGTCACAACGACCCATCAATAAAAATATTCAAGTAAATATTAAAGAAAACGACAAAGAAAATATTGTAGTGCAGCAGTATCTTTATCGCAATATCAATCCAGGGATCAGTTCAGTTGCAAACAAAACATCAACTAAATTGCAATGTAGAACAAAAGTAAAATGTAGGCCTAGCCCACTATATATGTGCAATAGAGGTTAGATCGGGCCTAAAAAATCCAGCCCGAACCAACACGGCCCGCTGGTATTGAAGCCCGACCCGGCCCGAGCCCGATCATTTAACTAGATTTGCAGGCCCAGCCGAAAAACCCCTTTACTGAGGTGAAAACATCAAATGTTTTCATGGACGCATTACAGTAATGGATCTACGACTGTAAAATCAGTTTTAAATAAATGAATTACACAAAATACCAATGACCCAATGACAATCACACAGGTATGACATTTATTAGTTCAAGCAGAGTAAAATAATACATATTCACGGTACAAGAGAATCGTTTCCATTTCCATCGATTGGTAAGAAAAAGCTGTTTGTACGAGTGACGTGTGGGTGCTCAATAATAAAATAAACAAATAAATAAAAATAAATAAATAAAATAAACGCTCAATAAAGCGTTATAAATAAGCGTTCCCGTCAGGGGGGACATTTTTCGGCACAACACCGGACACAGCAACTCGTCTGCTCAACGGGCCAACAAGACTCAAGCATCGCATCCGCCACAGTAACTCAATTACCGTTTGGCATATTACCCAAAATGAACTGCCAACTTAAAGAGCAGACAAGCACAATACAGTAACAATAGCTAGTGTTTCAAAAAATGTGTAAACAATTTGTCTGTTAAATTGAACATTTCACACAAATAAATTCAGCTGTATCATGTGCGCAGCACAAGGCAAATGCTCGAATGGCAGACTCCTGCCTGCTGCCATCATATTTCGAGCGCTATCTGTTCCAATAGTAGTAACTTTGTCTGTTATCCCCCCCCACCCCCCTTAGCAACATCCAGAAACTGACAAACACATGCTTCAGCGAAATGTCTTTCTTCTGTTTTCACAACACATAACGCCAGCTAATGCAGCCGCCAGCTATCATCGATCAAGTGTGCCGTTACTCCGAGATAATTATGGTTGCTTACCGATGTCCAGTGGTCTCCTGTCATTGCAACAAACGTAGCTCTGGCTAGTTGCTCCACCTTCGTTGCCTTCTCATTTTCAAAAAGTTGATGAATATCTGTGCGTCGATAGAAGCAGTATGTGCACACAACTCTGGTTTTATCCAGATTTCCATTTAGGCAGCTTTTTAAAACGGAATTTGCCATGAAGCAGTCCTGGGTCATCATCCTCACTCATAGTGGCTGGCTGCATTTTGTCCTGCATTGCCGCGCGGAGAATGTAAACATCAGCGTGTGGGACTACGGTGGGCAGTTGTGGCCAAACTTAGTGTGAGCGGTATATTGCGTTATTTTTTTTTTTAATGCGTTAATATTTCCAGATTAATCATGGTCGTTAACGCGTTATTTTTGACAGGTCTAATATATATAGAGTATATATGCACATTTACAACAAGGCAAATGTGAGTGTGTTTTAAAAATATGTACACCAATGAGTCCACAACAAAGACAGTAATGGACGGTGTTAGCCAAGCTTGGAGTTTTAAAATGGACATATTACCATATGTGTTATTGACGTCCGCTGCAGCGTCAGGTTGCAAGCTTTGCTTGGCCTGGTGGGCCTTTGAGAATGTTGTTCTGCTAGATGGTTTCTATTTGCTTCGAATGTTACACCAAGACTTACTGTCTCAGCTGCTGTGCTTGTGTCAAGGCTGCTGTGGGAATTTTATTTTTCCATTGGACTTCGTGTACGTTTATAACCACCTGACAAGGACAGAGGGTTTTTCATTGCATATTTGGTCTTACAGCATACAACAACAATAATGCCAAAATTATTCCCATTGACACGGATCAAAACCAACTTAAAAAGTGGCAAAATTAATTGCAGTTGGTGTTGCCAAGTAAAGAAACACTAAGTGAATGCAAACAGGTGGCTCTACTCATTGGTCTTCAGAACCATCTGTCCGTAAACCTAATTGACTTATGGGTTTCATATTCATGGTCTGCCTTTAAAAGTAATTTCCCACCAAGCAGTAAATTTGTGAAGAATGTATTAAAATTGAGTTCCAAGACATTTTGTTTGGTTGAGAGTGTGATAGAGAAAATCCTATTTCTTTCATTTTTATATGAAACTTTAGTGAATTTGATAATATGACTATTAAATGCTAACATGAGGTAATTTACAGCTTTTCATTGCATCTATGTGTTGAAATGTCCCGGGAAAAAAATGGTAATTTCTTCTGTGCCAATTTTCAAAACAGAATCCATATGGTAAATAAATGCTTACACCATACATATTGCACTCTGATTGGGAAACGGGGAATATCTACTTTCATGAAATACTTGGATGAATTTTGGGTTTTCTCGCCAACACCTAATTTAGAATGTCCTCCATTGTATTTCTCTTCTATTTTGTATTCATTCATGTCACCAGAGCAGCTGACCCGCCCTTCCCGTCTGTCTAAACATCCCTGTACCTTACCTTGACGGGGTAAACTGTTTGGTGAAATTTTACTCATAACTTTAAGGGTATAATGCTATTTTCCTCCTACAATTGTGTATTTTTCTGATCGCTATCTGTTAACTGTTTGTATAATTCCATTTGGTTCTCTTCAAAATAAACAAGACTCATTTACAGTCAATGTTGATCCACCAAGCCCTGTGCTCGGTTGCTGACGTCAGGCCAGGAGAATGTCAACAAAGCCGGGACTCCAGGCCAAGCCTCTCCCACGTTCCCTCCTCCCGTACTCACATCAATGGCCCATGTTTATAATAGGCTTCCCTGCACACAAGTGAGTGAGGAGCATGAAAGGAAAGTTACACATCCGTGTGTGTTGCAACGACAGTGGCAAGAGAGGGCTGCTCCAGCATGCTTTTGTGCAGCTTTGTTTGAACTGTCCACATTCTGAAGCACTGTGCAATGCTTGTCAGGCAATCATCTGTGGGAGAGGAGCAAAGTAAATAGCTGGCTTTGACGGAAATATATATATCAGTCGTCTTTGCGAATGAAAAGCCTTGGATACAGTAGGTGCAGAGGTGGAGGCTGTAGACTGAACATTTCCTCATCACATTATATCTGATTGTTACCTCTGGAAATCATTAAAGGATTATTTTATTGTATAAAGTTAATCATTTTATGCTGATCTAGAGTTGAACTCACAGTGTAAAGTTTCTTCCCTGTATCAATGGATCAATGCCAGGTTTATATCTACACTTGTGCCAGTGAGGTATTCATTAAGAATATGTTTAATGCTGGCGTTGAAGTTAATGGCGGTGCTTCATGCTGAGAGCTGCTTATCATTTATCATTCCTTTTATATACTGTACATTATATTAAATAACTTTATATTGGTTCATTTTGTGATCTGTCTACAATAATATTTTGTTACAACAGCAAACATTATTATTTAATCACGTGTGCATGTTATCAGAATACTTCCTGAAAAGTTTGTTTGAAGCATGAAGGATGTTGAGAACTCCAAACATCCTGCCATCTACTTCCGTCACTCATTTCTAAATTGACACAAATGTTTATTTAGAGCCATGACGCCAGAGATTGGGTGGTGTTTTTCATTCATTTTAACCATAGAGGAAAAGTATCTGTGATGACATGGCGACAGGATGTCACCAGACAGGAACAGAGGGGAAAAAGAAAAGGGCGTATGGGAGTGAAGGAATTTTCTGCATAGCATTCCTGCCCAGGGGACAACTTGGCGAGATGATGCCTCCCGATTTCGCCTTTCTGGCAACTAAACATACACGTTCAGATAGCCAGGCAGCTCTCACATGGGGATATGGCATGGAGGAATGGGGGTTGTTATGTTGTCGTGAGTGGGTGAGCCCTGTCTGTACTAACCATTCAATTGTTAATCTGCTCGTCAGGCTGAAATTTCTGAACATGACCTCCTCCAGTAACGCATTTAAAGTAATAAAATATGTTGTCATTTGTCATGATGGATACATCTGTCATTTTTTCTTTAATTATGTATGCATATTAGTCCATCTTAGTGCAGAAGTATAAAGTAGCTTCTCTGCCGCTTTGTTCATGCTTACTGTAAATCATTAGAAAACATACATTTTTAATACCTTTTTTTCTATGCCCTGGATATTAACACAACTGAACTCAAGAAATATACTATGTATAATTAATAAACAACATATCCATTCCCTCATAAATGGCTCATGCAGTTTTTGAATCTGGTAATCTGGTTATTTTTCGTATGGAACAAAATAGTAGAATATTTGTATAAGGCAGCACAGGTTTACAGAACTACAATAATATAAAATAAATACTTCTAGATTGATAGCTGGTGTGTGAGACTCAGACTACATAACAGCGTTATTCTGACAAAACAAAATATACAAATAAAAGCTGAGCTGAGCGTTTGAGTTTCATTTGTTTCAGGGTTAACAAGTTCACAGTAACCATCTCACTTGCAACATATGGGAAGACAATCACAAGCCTCAGTTTTTTTTTAAGATAGCCTGTTATAACAATAAAGAAGAAGGGAAAATAATCTGGACTTCCTGATATGGGGTTTCCCAAGGAAGCTGTATTCAGTCATTTCTGGGTCATGACATCAGTGGCAGCAACACAGAAGTGTTTTGATTCAACAGAAGGATATGAAGCTGGTGGGAAAAAAAAAAACACTGCCATCACGGCAACAATAACCCCCTATCCTTGTTGCCAATGCAAATCAGCTGTAAACAGTGTCAGGGGTTGAGTGTGGGTTGGAGTAATGAATAGATGGGGAAAGGAGTAGCTGGGGTGTATTGACAGGATAGAAAATAGAACAGCTACCAGCTTTAATTTGAAAACAAATACAATGCAGAACTACATTAATTGGAATGTTTTTTGAGCCCATTAAAAAAGAACTGTAACTTTTTTTCTTCACCTCATGAGGATGTGAATTATCTCCTCAAAATAGCCTACATAATGGCTTTCAAGAGATGAAATGTTCCATTACCAAACATAGCTCTGCATTCACAGATAGGAATTTAACATTTCACTGCCAACATGTTTTAACAATGTCACGAGTTGTTTCAATAACGACATTTGAATATGTCTCTACTCTCAATTTCCCACGAGGATAAATGTGTACGGATCCCACTGTACAACCCCCCTCTCTTAACACCATGGGAAGGTGACACGAGAAGCCTTCTTCTTGGTTCAGCACATTCCTCGTCATCGCTACTAGAGTTTCGAAAAGGCACGAGCTTTCCCAATCAGCGCGGCCCCTTGTGTCATTGAATTTCAAGCACGTAAAACCATTTCCTCCATAAAAACGTGACATTTTAAATAACATTTGTCCTAATTTAAAAGTTGATTCAAATAACCTCAAAGTATGTACACTTGCTAAGAAATAACAACCACAATATTTTAAAATGGCCCATTTCCTCCGATCACCTATTGCCAACAGAAACATTTTTGGGGGGGAAACAGAATAATAATAGAGCACATTAACCTGGGAGAAAAATGCATTTTGACACCCAATTAGAAATTAACTCTTTGAGGAATTGATTATGACAAATTATTGACTAGCCTATTCATAGAATACTTTGAAATCCCCTCTGTCAACACTGTCATTACAAGCAGGAATCGAGGGGATAAACCTAGAGGTCTTATTTCCTGTCATCTCCACTACCCTTAGGAGAGGGCTGGATCTGACAGCACGGAGAGCCTTGAATGTGTCATTCCCTTTTTAAACACAGATTACAACCACCCCTAAAAAGAAAAGCAAAAGTCGTAAACAAACCATTCGCTGGCCCTTCAGTAGCCAAACCTCTAATTGAGACAAGTGGGGGTAATTTCCTGGAAGAGCAGTATGAGTGGCACTGGACAGGTATGTTGATCCCCTTTGACCCCAAAGTAGGCCTTTGCTGATATGAAAGCTGACCTGTGGTGACCCTTGGGGTCCTCGACAGGCCTTTCAATGAATGCCTAGCCACACAGGCCACACTTTGATGTCCACAAGAGTGCTTTTCCCATGGCCTCGTTAGTCAAGACCCCTCAGGATTCGGAGGGGGTATAGGAGGCTACCTGCAGAGAGGTCAGGCCACACCGGAGGTTACCACACAAATTTTCCTTTTTCCTTTATAACGCCTCTAAAAATAACTTACCCACCAACCCCTTACCTCATCTTGTCCTTTGCAACAGACACATGTAAACTTTCACGCATGCCGACACCATCCTTATTTGGGAGGAGTTAAAACGACTTGGCAGCTAATTCTGAACTTTGACGGATAATGTTTCAAGGTTTGTGTGTTTATTTGCGTGTGTATAAGTGCGTCAGAGCGGGGCGCGTCAGGTTCATAGCTTCTATGGCACTCTATAGCCGAGAGGGCAGCTGCCAACCATAACTCTCTCCTCAGGCATCCCTATGCAGTGAGGTCAGTGCTTGGAGAGGATGAGGCATCAATCAGGGACATGTTTAACTCAAGACCACACAGAGCAAAAATACTTTAGTAATAATCAGTACATATACATGAGGAGTTTACGACTACTGTACACATTTGATGTTTGACCAAATGCAAGTCCGTGAGCCAATTCATAGGCTGAAATATGTTCTCTCTGTTAAAAAAAAAAAAAAAATCATACACAGGCTGTTGAAATGAAGGCTGATACCTTAAAAATGCTCCAAAACCTGTGTGGAAATGCCTGACGTTTCCCTCGGTACCAAGTATTCTGTAAAAGACGATAACCCCAAAGGCCTCATTGTCTGTCCATCTCATCAGTATAAGTGACATGGGCAGGCTTTATTTGTGTGAGAGGAGTGAGGCTGCTCCTCCTGCTGAGCTACAAGGCATGATTTCGACCCTCCTCTAATTATGGGGTAATCTTTGTCAATCATTGTCATAGTGCTCACAACACTAGGAGACACCTGCCACTGGTCAATTTCTAGATCCCCTTCCTACAAATAACATTGCCAGGGTGACTAGCTGTCAGAGGAGAGTGTAAAAGATGAATTCAAGTGTGGTTTAAACAATTCAACTGGAGCACTTCAGGCTATTATTTCCTAATGGCTACATTTATGATTCTTGTGTGGGAAGGACTTTTCCCATTATAGCTTTATTATGATTAGGGTGGCCTATTTCTCTGGTCATTTCCATTTAAATTCCATACATAAGCAAATATATCCGTGTTACATGCATAATTACTGCCAAAAATGGGGCAAAATCATTTGCATGTCATCAGAGGAGGGGCTTTATTTATACAACACCATTAGGACACTAGACCAATGATAGAAACATGTTAAGAGGACATCCAAAAATTTAAGTAAATGACAAAAGATGGCATGTAATGTAGGTAAATAAAAGATTTGGAACATTTAGCCATAGAAAATAAATTACTTTGTTTCATGTTTGCTGCTTTCCTCAAAGTTCAGGTTTTTTTCTCCCATATGGGATAACTTGGAAGCCATCGTTGACCTACAGTTTTTTTTTTTTACCTGTTTCCTTCAGTGCAACAGCAGGTTGGAATTGACATCAGACAACTGGAGAAGCTGCAGGCTCGTTACCATGAATGATGGACAAACAAGTGGTTGAGGTCTAAACAAAATGTCACAGACATCTTTGTCCACATTACCAAGAAAAAAAATTAAACCGTGACAAAAAATGTGAACCACATTAATATGTTGCAATTGTCACCAGAGGTGGGTAGAGTAGCCAATAAAAACACTCAAGTAACAGTAGCGTTACTTCAAAATAATATTACTCAAGTAAAGGTAAAAGTAGTCATCCTAAAAATGTACTCAAGGGCAAGTAAAAAAAAAGAATACTCAAGTGATGAGTAACATTGTGAGTAACTGCGTAGTGGTATTTTTTCCTCTCAGCACAGAATTATCTATATGAACTACTGTTATCATGATACTGTACAATAATAACCTATTAGAGAAATTAAAAAAAAAAAAAAAAAAAAAAATTGATTTCCTGCGAGAAAAAAAGATAAAGAAATGAAACATTATTCGTCCAAAGAGCATGAATGCCCTCAAGTGGAGAAAATAGTTCCTAGTTTGAATAGTGAATCTGTCCTCCATAGTTACTATTATGAAATTAAAAGGGTCATGTCTCCGTTTTAATCGTGGTCAATCAGTTCCAAATAAAAACTGGGAGAGAGGTTTAAATCTGCTCTTTCGATTCATGTTGAGGGCCGCGCTCTATGTATGTCAAATACTTAATTTTTTACGGTGCTTTAAAGACGCCACGTGATTGAACAGGCAGGCATGATCATAAAACTGCAAGCTTGCGTCAGACAAGATTAATGGAGTCATGTGATTATTGTTGCGACGTCTCATTGGTGCATTTTGTAGAGCTACTCTTGGCATTGCTGGCAAAAAAGTAAATAAATACATCTAATACGTAGAATAAATAGGAAAAATGTAATGACTCTTGTGTAGCCCAAAGTAGCGGAGTAAGCATTTTTTCTTCACAAATCTACTCAAGTAAAAGTAAAATGCATGGCTTAGTAAAACTACTCTTAGAAGTACATTTTTCTCAAAAAGTTACTCAAGTAAATGAAACGGAGTACATGTAACGCGTTACTACCCACCTCTGAGTGTCTCATAGCTTTGTTATAGGGGACAAGAGATGTGTACCAGGTCAAGTGTGGGATGAAGGATCAAGATGATACTAAGTGTTTATGGGAATATGATATTGCAGTATAATACAAAGCTGAAATGTTATAATGAAACCACAATGTGGAGAAGAGTAGATGCTGTTTGTTTTGAGTAATATAGGATTGTCTCTGTCAGAGGACAATGTTAAATTTCCAATGAGCATTTTTTTTATACGGTACCACGGATAGAAAGACATGTAGGTCTTAAAGATAAATGTTAGTATGAGTTATAATCATTTGATATTAAACCCCACTTAATGTTTTCGTTCTAATAAAATTGGTAAAATTAGTTTAACTAGTAGGTTACCATTGTTGTTGACGACGCAATGCACTCTAGGCGGTGACGTCACTGGGCCACGCTGCCAAGCTTCCACAGTGTCACTCTTTAACTACATAAACATGTCGTCAGGTCTGCCCTTGTGATTTGAACCTGAGTGGAACATTTATGAGTAGGACAGCCCTGTCGATATTTCACAAAACGAGCAGTAAAGGCAAAATGAACAGGAATGAGAGGAGAGTAGCACAAAACCGGTAGTGTTCATTTGTCAAGTTCACTAATGATAGCACTCTCCTGCTCTAGTGATGGAGCAGAAGAATGTTTTATGTCAAAAAATGTTTGCAGATCTTCACGGTAAACTATTGTGTGATCCAACTTATTCCAATATTATTATGGAGATAGCATCCAGAGCTGTCGTGCGCTTTACATATGATTATGGTATACCATAGACTTCATAATATACATATATAAGATAAAATAATAGTGAAGTCTATGGGTATACAGTGAAACACAGAAGTTTGATTATTTTTTTTCAGATAGCCCGTACATCACACACATACACGAAAAGTTAGATAGGAAAAAAAAAAAAAAAAAAAAAGTTAGATGCAGTTTCTCTCTAATGCTTCCATGACTGAGAGAATGCTGCCTTATCCTATTTTTGTCACATAAAAATGCTGTCCAGATTGATGATCATCCTGCCGATGTTTTTAGGTTTATCAGACTTATCAGATGTTGCTCCCGAAGTTTGTGTGGCGGTGAATAAGCAACACAGAAAACGAATTAATAAATGTATTTAACTTTGCTGGTTGCTGGCTATTCGTATAATTTTCGGCCAAACAGATTATAATGACGCCTTAATTAGTACATTGAGATAGAAGAGGACTGCCGTTTAATTTATTTGTACTTAAAGCACGTGAGACACACTGTGAGTAAACGTGATTCTCTTTTTATTCAACTCCGCACTGACGCTGCATTAAGGGAGTGTTCAAGACCCCCTATTTAGCAACATTAACAAACACGATGAAGACAGTGTTTTTTTTTTTCTCCATCGATATTAAGTGTATTGTTTATCTATCTATTCACTGCAATCAGTAACTCAAGATGTCCTCAGCTGAAAAGCAACAAGCGGTCCACAAATGCAGAAGCGAGGCTTGACCACAAAAATGACAACAATAGCAAAGGAATTGCATACAAGTTTTTTTTTTTAACACACACAAAATACAAGTGATCGTGAAAAGCGAACAAAAAGGAGTCCGTGACAGCAGGTCGGGATTAAAAAAAAAAAAAAAAAAGGGAAAACCATGGTGAGAGGCCGCGAAAATAAGGTGAAAACAAATAATGCAATCAAATACCTGCACATGGTAGAGGATTCCAAAAAACCAGGGCGGCAGACAAATGAAAAAAGAAGACCAGGATGCAATGAGCAACGAAGGGGTTGAGAATACAAACTGTCAAAAGCAAGTCAATATCTCGGCAAGCCGCCTAGGATCGATTTAAATACACTGTTGATGAGCTGGAATTGGATGCAGGTACGATGTCGGGAGCTCATCCCACAGCTCTGTAACAAAACAATCTGACCAGCAGCAGAATGTGACAAAATCATGCCAGTTGTCATACTACCTTTGCTTGCTAGCTAGCACAGCTATTCTCCCAGTCCAGCCCAACCGCGTCATCACCCCCAGCATGCATTGCGCACGTAAAACATGGCACTATCCGTAGGTCAAAACATGTACTAAATATTATAGATTTTTAAATCAATGGGAATGTTTCTAATAACATATTTTAGTAAAAGAGAACAATTGTGGCTTATTAATCTTATACAAGTCTTTAAGTCCGAGTTTCCCTTTAAGTTTTTTTTCAAACCCTATTGATCTGTTTTGTTTAGTGTTTCTATCCCACTTTTCCAAGTTCTGAGTAGGAAAACTGGGGGGGCATTTACATGGTGACTCTCTGAGAATACGAACAATTTCAAATTTGCATTTGCATTTGCGTCTCCATTTGAACAATGTAGTATTCATGCCAAGCCCTAGGGGGCAGTGCAGATTTACTGGGCAACAGAGAATGATGCACTTTGACCCCACCAAGCTCCATCAGCCCGGAAAAAAATATGCCCGCCCATTCGAAGCGATGTCATTTTTCTTTTGTTCAAAAAGGCACAAAAATTGAAATGTTCAACATATTTCATTTAAAAATATTATTAAAACAGTAAATTAAAGCTGACATTCCGCCATATTTGCTGTTTTTAATGTTTAGTAGCAGCGCTGCGCACGCCCAATGTGACGTGTACGAGTGCTGACGTTAACAGTGCGGTCTCGCGCGGCAGGAGCCTTTGATATGCATGCCGAGGAAGCCCCCTCAACCCCCCGCAATCGGATTCTTTCACTTTGGAGGCAGGATTCAGAATTTTTCGTTTTCGCCTTCCGTCTTCGCCGGCACCATATGCACGCGAGGCGAGTCCGCAACTCAGTCATTGCGTCTTTGTGTCGCAGAGTCGCCATGTAAACTGCCCCTGGGTTTGCCTGTTCTTTGCATACTTGAGTGGGTTTTCTCTGTTGTATTCAGGTTTTGTCCCTCGTTTGGAGACAATGGCATAACAGGTCAATTGGAGATCGAAATCCGGGGTCAAGAGGTCATTTTCATCTTGGACTACATATTAGTTATTGTGAAAAGAAGTCATTCACCCAGGAACACAGTTTGATTCCTTTGATAAAGCACAGAAATCTGGTCCCTATTTGACACGTTGTGATCTAAATTGTTCTTAGGTGTGAATGTGACCATGAATGGTCATTATTATACTGTATATGTGCATTGCTATTGACTTTCAAAATGCTGTGTGTACCCCACTAATGAGGACAAGAAGATCTCCAGAATCTGCAATAGCTGTCATAACTGTGAAGCACATGCTTCCCCTTTAGACCGCACCAATACTATTCACTTTGTTTTGAAAGAGAGTGAACTCAAAATTAGGGCACAGACAGTAGTTATTTTTGCTCTGCTCATTCCACAAGAAGAGTGGCCATAAAATCAGTTTTGCCACAAGACGAGTGAACGACTGATTGGTATGCAGGATGTGGTTTCACTAACCATAACATGCAACAACAACAAACACACCCACAGATGTATGAATTTGAAGGCCTCAATTTTCATAGGTGGCACAGCTGGGCTCTTGCATACCAAACATTGACATCTTAAAATAGCATCTTGGTTTTTGTCAGTCAAAATCTGGCTATACCTGTTCAGGAATTTCGTGGGCCCTTTCATTCACTTGTGCACAAGATAAATGGGTTACCTGGATTACTTAGGTGGAGTAGTAAAAATTCACCTTTCCCGAAATTGATAGCGTCCGGTGTTCTGCTTTAATATACCATACGTTGTTAGAGTAGTATAGGGATTTTTCACTCATTGAATGTTGCTCAAAGCGCTTTATAATACTTATAATACTTCTTAAATTAAATATTTACAGTTGTTGTGCACGAACACCGGTTAGCCTACACTGGACTGCATTTGATGAAGTTGTGACTTGTGAGGCCGCCATATTAAAAAACAACTATATGGAAAATAAGTGTTATCACTTAATACAGTAACAGTCATCATATGGTTTAAAAAATAAAATAAACAAATAAATAAAATAAATAAATAACGAGGTACAACGACAACACTGTAAATGTGTTTGCATTTTAATACAGCACAGGAATGGTGGCGCCCACACAACTTTATGAAATGAAATTCCTTGTATGCCAAACACAATTAGTCCACAATGACATCTATGAATTAACATGTATTAGTATTAGTTAGTATTACCGGTAGTTAAAGTGCTTTGGATAAATTAGGCGCTCCTTTTTGATAGGAATTTGAAAAAGAAAACTTTTAATTTAGCAATCAGCCACGCTTTGGACAAAGATAAACATATTAATCTGACAGAATACTGGAGTTGAATATCTTGGTTGCCTGCAGCTATTTCCATCGATTTATACGCTCCTTTTTCGATAGGAATTCGGGAAGAAAAAAAACTTTTAATTTAGCAATCAACCACACAGCAAGAATGAACCATCTGCCACGTTAAATCCTCCAAACATACAAAACAATCAAACTACATATAAAACACGCTTGTTCTTGCCACACGCTACCATGAGACGTGAGAAATGTAAACAATGACATCACAAATGATACTCCTATTAGTCACAACCCTAATGGGGAAAGCATTATAGAAATTGGATGTACGTATTGGATGGTCTGATTGTCCTACACAAAGAAGCTGTTTACCTACATTGTCTTAAAATCTTATACAGATCTGAGAAACCAACTGGCCCCAAAGCAGGCAATTCAGCTAATAATGCCACCCCTGACATATGGGATGTTATATGAGCCCCGCTGACCATGCAAGCAGGCATAGCTGCAGCCCCAGGGACACACACTCACCACTGGCATTTCAAAGGCCTACCACTGTCACACCGCTTGACTTGAACCTCTCTATTTTCACTCACCTCTTCAATGCCTCTGACTGAGCATGAGCTCAGAGTTCGCACACCCCATGCCTACCTTTCAAGACTTGAAAAAACATGGCTTCAAAATGCAACAATGAAGATCATGCATACTTCTTGTTTATTTTTTATTTTCCCTTTGTTTAACAAGGAATCATTCCACTGAGATTCTGAATCTTTTTTCACTTCTCAGTACTCACTGCATAGAAAACAAGAAGAGAACTTCTGTTTGATGATCTTTTACGTATTTATCTTCATTTACATTCATTTTAATGGCATAGAAAAATTATCTGGTCTCTACAGTATGTGCTAGATTTACTTAGTCTCTTACAAGATTTCATAGTTATTAGGAAAATGTGCTCCAGGCATCTCAGAAGCAAGTATGGACATTCCAATGATCTCGTTGTCATTCCAGTAAATAGGGAGGGGCAGCCCTCCCCCCACTCCTGGCTAACAGAGTCCCGTCTTTGAGAAAAGTTGGAAAAATATTCACAAAGATATATTTGACCTTTAAGTGATAAAATTTGCATTTTTAAACATAAAATTAGCTTTGTAATTTTATTTGTTTTGTTTTTCAACGTGTAAGGTGATGTGATATGGAAAAGAAGCAAATGTTTCCAACATGTTAAAAAAAAATCACATCTGCAACGAAACTCAAATGAACTGAATAAATGGGCACTATTCCTATTGCCTTTTGTCATTTCAATTACAAACAATTTGGGCAAGATTCCACTAATGTTGTGTTTCATACTGAACTTAAAGTTACTAAAGCACTCTTACTCTTTTCTGCTTGAAGCCATGATGTTAGTGTACGTTACTGTGCTTTCAATCACTTAGTAGAAAAGAAACAAGGAAGAAAAAAAAGAAATATTTTTCCTAAATAAAGAAAAAAAGTACATATCAAACTGAATATTTGGCCAAGTAAGGCAAGTAAAAGTTGTTTTAGATTTAATCCCACTCAGAAGGATACATTCATTGTTCATTTTACTTAAAATGTTTGCAATTGCACATGTGCTTGTTTAGCACTTGATTCATGAAAAACCCATGCTCACACCCATTCTTGGTGTGGGTGGTGCAGGCTATGAAGGGAAAAAGTTCAGGGGGTTGTGCATGCTTTTTGAACAATACCTTTGCGCGGGAAAAGAGAAGCTCAGTGATGGGAGGAGCAAAGAAAAGAGTGGGTGGTGAAGGAAAGCTTTTTATCTCCAGTTTCCCACATCCTGTGAACGGCTCCAAAATGCGGCCACCCAATTAGAAAGAATGAGTGGAATGTGTCCATTCACTCCCCCCTTCACCCGACACTACCCCCTGGCTCTTTGATGCTATAGCCGGTTACGAGGCATTGTCAGACAACTCAAAGACCATAGTCCTGGACTTCACTTTACCCAATAAGCCTCTGTGTTTAATGCAGAAACAATCAGGTTAATGGCAAGGGGTTCAAATAGCTGGATTGTAATTGATGGACTTCTCCAACAGTTTATACTGTGCATTACTATTAAAAGCAGGCGTGATCTATACCAGGGGTGCTCTTTTTTTTTTTTTATTTGCTCCAAGATCTACTTTTTAAGGAGCCAACCTCCCGCGTTCTACCTTAACATTTTTTTTTTGATGCCACAATCTATCCACGCTACCGTTGCGATCGACTGGAGGATAACGACCAATGAAATGAGCACCCCAGAGCTATACGATACCTAATGTGAACATTCCACACCAAGATCTATTTACACTTAGGAAATGTATTTTTAAGCGTTGGTGAAAAGGAATAAAGTGGTATCATTTAAATATGTAACTTGAAGTCCTACCAACATTATTTTTCACACCAATTAAGCGATTACATTTTGTGAAAAAGGGTATTTGATGGTTTTTAGTTGACACCTGATGAAGTAAAATTAGGTACAGATTCCGACACGAAATAAACAAGCCATATGGCGACCGATGGGGGGAACGACAGTCGAGACTCGTTGAATTTTATCGTGCTGACGAGTCAGAATATGAAGTGGAAAGTGGGTCTCAAAAGGAAGAAAAGTCCACATAAAGATGTGTGTCAAGAGTAATTTCAGCATTTAAGCAGGAGGCAGACTGACTAGAATGAGGGGATGAAAATAGCAAGTCCAACTCAGAAGCACTGACTCTCACTCCATTGCTAATTAAATGTTTTTTTTTGGGGGGGGGGGGGGGTTGCCTTTTGAATCTAAACTACAACAAGCATAGCATTAAAAAAAAACAATAATTTCTCATATGAAAATATTAAAAATCTGACATTTTGTTGGTTTTGTAATGGCTTTTGGTGAAGGATCAACAAAGTCTAATATTGTTGTTTTGGAACCAATGTCAGTGTATTTCATTTCTGGTTAATGATGCAAGCATCGATGGCCAACAACAGAAGATTCAAACTGGGATTAAAAGTGCAGGTGGGGTTTCTTTGGTTTATGTTACAATCAACAGTAATGTAGACTGTGATTCACTGAAGTCCAATCAGTTTGATTTAGTACCTGGTTCCTCCGACATGACAGTGGGACTTTAAAAGCAAAACACATTCTATGTGATTGTGCAAGATCGTCCAGGATCTATTTTCATTTTGGACATGCTGTATTAAGTGTCAGTGAAACGGAGTCACGTTTTATCATTTAACACATTCACTGCCATTGACAGCAATAGAAATCAAATTCATTTGAACCGGGGTGTTTAGCATTGAATAATCATGTTTCAGTACGGTTGAGGTCTATTGACAGTCTAAAGCTAGGTTCATATTGCAGGTCTTGATGCACAATTCCGAAATTTTGCGATATCTGTTTTTTGGGGGGGCGTGCCCGTTTAGACTGCCTTTGTTCATTGAGCCCGTTCAAGTATTACGTATGCACAAATTAGCAGTCCGACACGTGCTAAGCAAACTGTCCCGCACGCACAGAGACATCAAAACAAATAACTACACATGCTTGCTGTATATATTGTAATTCCAGGGTGATCAAATTTTGATTTCCAAAAAGAGGACACAAATAACAGACATTAATAATCCCCGTTTAGTCTTATATTCAAAGTTTATATGGCTTGATAGAACGCATGCACGACACAAGCACATAATCTTTACGTGTGTGCGCCAGTTTGCCTTGACTCGGCCATGTAAGCAATACTGAAATACTGCTCAAAACCAAGTATTATCAGGCTTATCCTTTTCTTCATTATATTTTTTTGTGACTGTAGTCAAGCTCGCCTCCTGCGTAAAAGCCGAAAAGCTAGGCGCTAATGCTAATGCACAACTACAGTGCCTTGCAAAAGTATTCGGCCCCCTTGAATCTTGCAACCTTTCGCCACATTTCAGGCTTCAAACATAAAGATATGAAATTTAATTTTTTTTTCAAGAATCAACAACAAGTGGGACACAATCGTGAAGTGGAACAACATTTATTGGATAATTTAAACTTTTTTAACAAATAAAAAACTGAAAAGTGGGGTGTGCAATATTATTCGGCCCCTTTACTTTCAGTGCAGCAAATTCACTCCAGAAGTTCAGTGAGGATCTCTGAATGATGCAATGTTGTCCTAAATGACCGATGATGATAAATAGAATCCAAATGTGTGTAATCAAGTCTCCGTATAAATGCACCTGCTCTGTGATAGTCTCAGGGTTCTGTTTAAAGTGCAGAGAGCATTATGAAAACCAAGGAACACACCAGGCAGGTCAGAGATACTGTTGTGGAGAAGTTTAAAGCCGTATTTGGATACAAAAAGATTTCCCAAGCTTTAAACATCTCAAGGAGTACTGTGCAAGCCATCATACTGAAATGGAAGGAGCATCAGACCACTGCAAATCTACCAAGACCCGGCCGTCCTTCCAAACTTTCTTCTCAAACAAGGAGAAAACTGATCAGAGATGGAGCCAAGAGGCCCATGATCACTCTGGATGAACTGCAGAGATCTACAGCTGAGGTGGGAGAGTCTGTCCATAGAACAACAATCAGTCGTACACTGCACAAATCTGGCCTTTATGGAAGAGTGGCAAGAAGAAAGCCATTTCTCAAAGATATCCATAAAAAGTCTCGTTTAAAGTTTGCCACAAGCCACCTGGGAGACACACCAAACATGTGGAAGAAGGTGCTCTGGTCAGATGAAACCAAAATTGAACTTTTTGGCCACAATGCAAAACGATATGTTTGGCGTAAAAGCAACACAGCTCATCACCCTGAACACACCATCCCCACTGTCAAACATGGTGGTGGCTGCATCATGGTTTGGGCCTGCTTTTCTTCAGCAGGGACAGAGAAGATGGTTAAAATTGACGGGAAGATGGATGCAGCCAAATACAGGAACATTCTGGAAGAAAACCTGTTGGTATCTGCACAAGACCTGAGACTGGGACGGAGATTTATCTTCCAACAGGACAATGATCCAAAACATAAAGCCAAATCTACAATGGAATGGTTAAAAAACAAACGTATCCAGGTGTTAGAATGGCCAAGTCAAAGTCCAGACCTGAATCCAATCGAGAATCTGTGGAAAGAGCTGAAGACTGCTGTTCACAAACACTCTCCATCCAACCTCACTGAGCTCGAGCTGTTTTGCAAGGAAGAATGGGCAAGAATGTCAGTCTCTCGATGTGCAAAACTGATAGAAACATACCCCAAGCGACTTGCAGCTGTAATTGGAGCAAAAGGTGGCGCTACAAAGTATTAACGCAAGGGGGCCGAATAATATTGCACGCCCCACTTTTCAGTTTTTTATTTGTTAAAAAAGTTTAAATTATCCAATAAATTTTGTTCCACTTCACGATTGTGTCCCACTTGTTGTTGATTCTTGACAAAAATTAAAATTTTATATCTTTATGTTTGAAGCCTGAAATGTGGTGAAAGGTTGCAAGGTTCAAGGGGGCCGAATACTTTTGCAAGGCACTGTACATCTCTGCCGGCCTACCTGCCGCTCTCGGTCTTTGCTAACGTAATTGCTGAATTCCAATTTGGGAGACTTGACGGTTCGCACCGCTGCCACATTTTGGGAAAATATGGCCCAGAACGGATTTATACCACATACGAAAGTGACCCAGATTGGATGTCAAACGGTCCACGTCTATACGACTGTCCCATTCAAACCGTCAAGTTAATGCCTCACGCGAGTCGGAAAAACACGAAAAAATCGGATACATGCATTAAGACCTGCGGTCTGAAACTAGCCCAATTGATTTTGACTGGGAGGTTAGCAATGTAGCAATGTGCCCGTCTTGTGAGTTGGACGTCAATGGCCGCCAACGGCAGGAATAGACATCCAATCCATTTTGACTTGCGAATGATTGCTACCAGCCCTCCCAGTCAAAATGGGATGTCTTCCACCGTCCATAAAAGTAAAGGAAGTGGACATGTATCAGGCAATGCGGCTATGAGCACGTGAGTTTCTGTTTTTTGTCTGCTGGCCCTCTCTTCATAATGTCGTCAGTTTCCCGCGAAGTGAGGCTTAGAGGAGGTGGGGGGATATTGGCTTTGAGTGTCCCTCTTCCCCTCCTCCTTGTCCAACGTGAGTTCATAGCGCCTAATTCAAAGACTCCCCCCCGCATTTTGGCGCGTTTCGATTCCCGCCACGTCTGTGTCTGGCGGGCTGGGTTACAGAGTTCATTCCATTTCCCCGTCGGTGATTGACGTGAGTTTGGACCGAAGCGTCGCCCTCCCATTGGTGGGTAGAGCGGAAAGGGGCGGGCATGGGGTGTGGCTGGTTACGCCCCATTACTACTGCTTCATAACTGACCTCCCCCACCTCTTGTTACCAAAGCCGGTGTCTGAGAACCTCTGGCTCGAAGGATCGTCTGTTTATGTCGTCGTTTTGTACTCATTTGTTTACAAAACAGCGCGGAAAGGCTACGAGCCTGCGTTTCGATTGAGCGCGGTCTCTCACCGGGCGACATTTTTCACACTCTTCTCTTGACTTTCCGAAGAAATTGTGGTCCCCCCCCACCCGGATGAAAGGATTTTTATCGTATTTTTCTTGCGACGCGGGCACGAGCCACGGGGGAACCGCGCCAACGGGATTATAACTCCAGCCCTTAAAGGATTTGAATTTATTTGTGAGAATTTGAAATAAAGGAATGCTGCTCTCCAAGCTCAACTCCCTGGCACACATTTCCACCGACATGCCGGCGAAGCTGCAAGTTCATCCAGGTTAGACGCCCTTCTGTTTTTTTTGCGTCGTCATGGAGGACAAGGCGCAGTAATGGCAGCCCGTTCTCAAGGGCGCTACTTTTAGACTCCACCTCAACTCAATGCTTGCTTTCATCTAGTCTGTCGTAGAAGCATTTTTATAGAGCTTTTGCTGTTATTATGTGGCTGGTTGTAACCGTGAATGTGTTTTTGATGCGCAGCCAAGGAGCCCTTCGAGAAGCTCTACCAGGTCGGGGCGGTGTTGGGCAGCGGGGGCTTTGGCACCGTATATTCCGGCACAAGGACATCAGACGGTGCACCGGTTAGTATTGCAATTGATTATTTGCCATATTAATCCTTTATAGGCGAAGTGACTATTAACTATTGGTAATTAAAAAATAAATAAAGTGAATTATACCTATTACTATTATTATTATTAGATTATTTTCATCATTATTGTAGTTTTATATTAGTTTATATATTTTTATAACATATTTATTTTTATAACATTTTGTTTTTGACTCAAAAACGTTGATTTAAAAATAATCAGATAATGATTAATAAAATTACTCTACCAGCCAAAATGGATGGACATATACCATTGTCAATGGCAACTGTTAAGTCACTTGACCTATAAAGGGTTAAAATACAGTGCGCATATACTGCACGTTTAGGTGGAACAGTGCATGTTATTTATATTGGCTCTGCTTGGCTCAGGTGGCTGTCAAACATGTTGCCAAGGACCGGATCTCTGAGTGGGGGGAGCTGGTGAGTGATATCTATGATGTACTTAACTGTATATCCCTTATTTACTGATTTTTTTGACAGTGTGAATTAAACTGTGTCATCCTCCTTCCCAGGCAAATGGCTCCCGGGTTCCGATGGAGATTGTGCTGTTAAAGAAGGTCGGGACGGGCTTCAGGGGCGTGATCAAGATGTTGGACTGGTTTGAGCGAGCAGACAGCTTCATTATCGTCATGGAGAGGCCCGAAAACGTCAAGGACTTGTTCGACTTCATCACGGAGAAGGGCGCCCTGCCGGAGGAGCTGGCGCGTAGCTTTTTCCGCCAGGTGCTTGAGGCTGTGCGTCACTGTCACAGCTGTGGCGTAGTGCACCGAGACATCAAGGACGAGAACATTCTCATTGACCTCCGGACTGGAGAGATCAAACTCATCGACTTTGGCTCCGGAGCCCTGCTGAAGGACACCATTTACACAGACTTTGATGGTGAGTTTTCAGCATCATCATTTTGTTTTTGTTTTTAATCCAGTATTTTGTTCCATAAACCCATGGCTGCATTTTGTTTTCTATTTTTATATGTCCAATTAAATGATTAAAGTCTTCCTCCTGTAGCAGCCAATTGAAGCAAATGCAGAAATAATACTAGCATTTTGGCGCCCCGCGCTGGTCGAAAGGGGTATTTTTACAACTCAAAGTTTGTAAACAAAGTCACATGGCTGCTCCCCCGCCCACACTACTTTCTCTCTCTTTCTCGCTCTCTTTCTCGCTCTTTCTCTCTCTCTCTCTCTCTCTCTCTCTCTCTCTCTCTCTCCCATACACGCTCATATGCTTGCCTTGTCACGCTCCCTGGCACCTGAGCCTAGATAACACGTGCAGCAGATTAACCCAATGCAGACTTTCATTTTCAACTGAATGTATTGAGTTGGTTATTAGGATAGCAAACGACACCTAGCAAAATTACATAAATAGACAGCACATGCATGAAATATTGTTATTTAATTCAGGATTAAGCTTAAACATACATGTTTACTCCATCCATATTTTAGTTTCCTATTTAGTACCAAATTTCCCAAATTATTAAATTAATACATTAAAAATCCACCAAATGTTGTCACCTACTGCATTTCAAGAGGTATTATGCCATGGTTCTCATGGTTTGTTGTTTTATTTTTGTAAGGCACACGAGTTTACAGTCCGCCAGAATGGATTAAATACCACCGCTATCAGGGGCGCTCTGCCACAGTGTGGTCGCTGGGTGTGTTGCTGTACGACATGGTGTGTGGAGATATCCCTTTTGAACACGATGAGGAGATTCTACAAGGGCAGGTCCTCTTCAGGAGGAGAATCTCTGCTGGTAAGAGGCACAAACAGTGATGAATAGTTTCATCCTTCTCACTGTTCACGTTCAAGTAACTCACTGAATGTTCACTCTCTCTCCTGTAGAGTGCCAGCAGCTGATCAAATGGTGCCTTTCTTTGCGGCAAACTGATCGGCCATCCTTCGAGGACATCATCAATCACTCGTGGATGCAGAGCACATCCTCTTCGGCGCTCCTGCCTGCGCCGCAAACGGACAAGTCGAGCACAGAGATCGAATTGCGCAGCATCAGCCACGAGCCCTCTGCCTTTTCACCCACCCCTCTGGTCGTGGCAACGTGATGGTGGAGAAAAGCACCGCATTCAGAACCTTGCTATCCTTGTGCCTCATTTGATTTACTCCCTGTGACCACATGAAACCACCATCTATCTCCACTGGACTCTGATGTGTGATTGTTAGCCTGTAGCAGGGCATGCTCTGTTTGCAGAACAGCACATGTTGCTAGGAGAGTGTGAGTTATGTAACCACTCTGCTGCAGATTTGTTCTTAAAAGTGCCTTATGAGACTGGGGTGGGAGGCCTGGAAATACTTGAATTTGGAATGCAAAAAAAACAAAAAAAAAGGCTAATGTTTTTGACGGTCTTTCAGTTCTTACAACCACTACTAGCACTACAACAACTCAATCCAATGTCAAGAGCAACCAGACAAACCTCTCAGCTCTGGCATTTGGTACAAACAACAAAACTGGACTTACCTCACCCACCTCTTTAACACAGCATCTGCCTTTCACCCTCTATACCGGCTTTTCTTAATATCAACACCCGCAACCACACCTTAATGCAATGTCAACCATATCTAAATGCACCACCCTTTACTTTCCTGGACATTTCGAGAAAAAAAAAACATGTCAAAACAGTGCCTCACACAGGTCTTGAACATTTGGTGGGAGGCATAAATTGTATGATAATGGTATTTATTTTTTTGTGAACAGATTCTTGTCTAGATTTTTATTTATTTTATTTATGAGAAGAATTACGGCTGTTCGTATATTTCATTCCACAGTCACTGAAGGGCCCATCATTATTTAAGTGACAAAGACAAGATTATTTTTTGACCATATTTATTATGGCTTGATTTTTTTTCTTTTATAAAAGAAAAGACACACACACCGTATGTGTCTATGTTTGTGTATGTCCTGTAAATACATGTAAATAGTTTCCAAAGCACTTCCATGTTAGTGTATTTGAACACTGAAAGTCTACTGATGATAAATTGGATGCAGTGTGTTTGTGTGTATGAGTGTGAAAAAACTCATTTGGATGCAGCTTTGATTGTCTCTTTTGTTCAGCCATTCAGGTTAGAATTGTAAATTATGTTAGAAATTATTTTTTATACAAGTTCAATAAATATTTTTGTTACAATGTGGATGCAGGTGTCTTGGACTAAACATGCTGTGCACTTTGTTGGGCGGATTATAGCTGTAGCTTTAACAAGTAAGAAAAACGTTACACGGGCTGAAGTTCATACCAAAACAAATTTTTATTCCTTTTTTTTTTTTTTTTTTTTTTTTACTACACTCAACGGGTAGTGATCACTTGCTTGACAAATAGTGTACACACAGCCTAAGCTTTGCTATGCCCTCTTATTTTAAAATGTGTGCCTTCAATAAATTTTTTAAATGAGATCAGGTTATAATGACGAACCAACCACATATGCGAAGTTAGCATGACCCTGCAAAATAGACAGCGCTTGTTAATAACAACTCATTCTTAGTTACTTTATTATATTCTATCAATTAGAATGCTATTTATAGTAATAGATAATTAAATTTAAAAAAACATTTCAAGAATACTATCAGAATTTTATAGATCAGTGTTTGAGAACTGTGGCGATAACAAGTATCTGTCATATACACCATTGCATTGTTTAGGAGGTGTGAAGTAACCAGGTGTGACGTGTCCCCGCATGTTTAATCCCATTTACAAGATCAAAAGGCTCTTCTTGTTAATCTACACACCAGTGGGCTGTGAAACTACTCAATTGAACAGATGAGAGCTGCACATTTAATCAGTCCCCATGTATGCTCCTCTAAACAACATCGTCGGGACCCCTGGCCCTCCTGTAGAGAGGGAAAGATTTACTTAACAGCAAATTACATGGAGTTTGACAAGACTGTTGCTCCTGATGTTGGTGGATGGAAAAAAATAAAAGAGTTCAGAAGGGAAGATTAAATGATTGAATTGTAAGTTTACAAAGTCGCCAATGACTTTCACTTGACAGTACTATAATTGATTGACATCCCGTTCTCAGAGGTCCTGGATTCAAGTCTGAGTTCCTCCTTTTCTTTGAGATTTGACCTCTGGACCTTTGCTAACCACTGCCACCCCATGTTTCAGTTCAAAATAAAATTAGTTTCATCTAGGGTGACCAAACGTCCTCTTTTGGCCGGACATGTCCACTTTTTACATCCTGTCCGGGGCGTCCGGCGGGGTTTTATGAAGTCATGAAAATTTCCTGTTCTTTGACTGACGGTTTGCACAGTTTACTACGGTACTGTCGGGCCTGTGACGTGTTCCCAGAGAGCCTGCTAAGTTGTTAAGACTTGTGTTGAGTATGTATATAATCAAATGCTCATAAACCTAAAAGTGTATTTATGACAAAAATACCTTTATTCTTCTTTGGATACAAATTTGTGCATGCATGCGCAGTCACAAACTGGCTTTATCATGGCGTTAAATGTCAATTCTCATTCACAAACAAATCTTTGTGAATCGTGACGACAGGAGCTCACAGGCTATCGTTAGGTACACTTGTTAAACTTACCTTTCGGCAACTGTTGACTTCTGTCGGAGATTTGTACTGGTGTGATCTGTACAATCCTGTTTGGTGTCGCATTGTTACGCTGCCGTTGATTGTAAACTTTTATAGCAATGTTTGATTTTTGCCTTGGCTACCGGTGCTTGCTGTCAGTGAGGTAAGCCGCGCTAGGCATTATGGGATATGTAGTTTTGAAGTGCTGCGTTTGGAAACATGCTAGTTGAATTGTTTATCTGTTTATTTCAGTTATTGTTTTGTTTGCATGTAATGTAGAACATTGGATGAGAATAATAATTGAGTGGGAATAACAATTTGTCAACAACAATTGCAGTGGTAGTCTTGAGGCTACGGATTAATTTACATTATATTACTAGAAAGAGAAATTAGTTTTTTTGTAAAAACTGGATTTTCTACAGAAGAGGTATTTTTCAGAACATTGTTTCAGATTATTTATTCGTACAGTAAGAATTGAAAAGACAGCTATTATTTTGTTCAAGGATTCAAGAATTGGCCAATACAGAAGAGGCTTTTTTTTTTTTATCACAATTTAATTCCAGTGATCTTTTGCGTTATTATTTTAGGAATAACAAGACCTGTTAGCTAACCTCTGCGAATTTGACTTTGTGTCTTTGGTTATATAGCCATTATTATTATTATTATAATTTTTTTTTAATATATAAAACTCAATATTTCTATCCAGGCAGAGGAGGCACACTTTAAATATATTAAAGTTCTAAGGCATCTTTGAGTGAACTTCAAGTAAAAATTTACAGTAAGTATCTCGAGGCCGGGCCAAGTGTCCTCTTTTTTGGAAATCAAAATATGGTCACCCTAGTTTCATCGTTATTTATTTATCGTTAGCTGGGGAAAAATTAAGCTAATGTCCAAGGTGAACTGACCCTAAAAAAGAAGCATGTTGCAGCTTTCTACCCTGCCGTTTAGTAACTGCAAATGCTGCAACGTACATGAGCGGGTTTCTCCGAATGCCTGTGCAGTTTACTTCCTCCGTCATTCGCAGAAACCGTCCGCCGTATCACACATGCATGTCAGTAAACCGATGTAGGTGTTTGTCTGCTCATCACAGCATTAAAATGCAAGTCTTCATTGGTCTAACATAGTTTGGAGATGAGTCACCATGAAAATAGGATATCAGTAGTTTTGGGGAAGAAATGCACCTTGACCTTGATTCTAATGATAAATAATGTGGTGTTTGACGTTATCTTATTACACACTGCAGTATCTTCCTCCTTCTTGCATTTTTAATCAATGAGCGAGTGTTGACATCCAGCTGGTCTCTTTCCGTAAGTCATGTAGTAAGTCTTCGCTCCTCAGTTGCATAATCATATACTCATTCGTCCTGACTGTTATATTGGGTAATACTGAAGGAAATATCGCTCACCACTCTGAGCATCTTATCGGTAAATCTCTTTCTCTCTGTCCCTCACCCCTTCCTGCTTGTGTGGGTACTATTCCTTGAAAGACAGGAAATCACATGTGCTCTTGGGTCAATGTGTTATTTGTGCTGGGAAACATCTATATTTAGCTCAATATCCATCTTTTTTAACCAGCGTTTGTGTGGACAAAGACTTCACGTCTATTAAAAGTAGCAGTTTGTATTTTTATAATGGCAAATTTATATTAAACATTGCATCTGACTATGGGCTGGGATGGGGAACTGTCAGCCTGATGAGCATTTACATGATTGTAATGCAAAATGTTGTAGTTTAAGTTTTTTTCCCTGTACAATATAAGGTGGATCCAACTACATGGGACTAAATAGATGATTCATAATGTAAAGTGCAATGAAATACTACGTGCCTCCAAATGATCTGATTGAGAACTAGTGAAGATTTGTAGCGTCAAATTGACTGTATGACTTCGTCCTTGGGAACCATTCTTGAATCCAATTACCGTAATTTCCCAAATATAAGGCGCACCCGTGTATAACGCGCACCCCAAATTTACTTGTAAAATCTAGGGGAAATTATTTTACCCGTGTATAACGCGCACCCTAATTTTAGCACCAATAAATAGAAGAATACAAGAAAACAGAGCTCGTGTACAGATACAGAAATGTAATTTTACTGACTGGCGAAACACAGCACCAGCATAGCACATTGGTAGTTCAAAATATTACCGTAAACTGACAATATGTACGGTAATAATATGATCTGATAACTTCTTCAACTTACCAGAATCCAGGAGAAAACAAAACAGATGTGACTTTTCTTTTAAAGGCTTCTGTATAACTTGCTCATTTCATCATGATGAATAAATGTTTCCTCCATGGATTGATACGGTAAAATGAAAGTGAGAACGTAAGTCAGAAACCCCAGAGAGCTCATCGCTGTAGACACAACAGTATATATTCGGGAAATTACGGTAGGTCTTTTCTGTATGAAAATTTTTTTTGTGTCTGCCTGCATCATGTTTTGGTCTCAGTCATTTATCTATATTTCTTTCCCCAATTAATATGACAGTATTTTCCCAAAACATCCTAAAATGGTAAACCTTTGTTTATGCTACCTGTTTATCTTTACCTTTTTTATGTTGTGGATCAAAATAAATACTGTATTACTAAATACTGTTTTAGTATAATAATTTTGTTCCCCCATTGATGATACAAGGGATGCAAAGGGGAGCAAAACTACTTTGAATACTATTCCCCCCCCACCCCCACCATCACCTATAATACATAACTACTTGTGCTCAATATTTGGGATTTTTTCAATATTTACCAAAACAAGTATTTGAAAATGTTTCAATTTTTTTAGTAGTTTAGAATCTTGCGCTGGAAACTAAACGAATACATTTTTTCTGTTTGCACACATTGTGCAACGAGCCCTCTGAATCTGTGTTGAAATGAATCCATTTATTGCAATTAATGCCCAGTAGATCTTCTCATAGTACTATCCCATACCAAGTGTGTCAACGTTTCGATCCAATTAATGTCCAGGAGGAGTAGCGCAAAGAAATGCATTACTGTCTGTTAACAGAAATGTAAAGAAGCTTGCTATTTAGTGTGGAAAAAGTTAGCGGTGTTCACAACGAGAAACCAAAGCAC
The DNA here is from genome assembly GCF_030265065.1 of Corythoichthys intestinalis. Lineage (NCBI taxonomy): Eukaryota > Metazoa > Chordata > Actinopteri > Syngnathiformes > Syngnathidae > Corythoichthys > Corythoichthys intestinalis. The sequence continues at coordinate 39,005,368 of NC_080396.1, forward strand.
ATAATGCACACATTCATGAAATAACTACACCCTGGTCCAAAATGCCACTAAACCCAATGCACATTGCGTTCATCGATATTTACAAGGTGTGCGAAAATAGAGCCCCGTGAGACACATGGTTTATTTTTCACCAGGTAATCCATTTTCTTCCCACATTCCTAAAACACCATTACAAGTTTATGAATGCTATAGACAAGTTTCCTGAGCGAAACATTGGTGGCGCCATCTTTGACAATTTTTGCTATGGACTTCCGGTTTAGACAGGACAACATGATGTATGGTTGAAGTAAGCAGTGTGTAGGCAAAGTTAAAACTGCATAATCAAACCAGAAGAACCCACGGAATCTCCATAAATGGATTCAGCACGACATAAATGAAGCTCCGGGACTTTTTGTGCTGTGCGTTTGTTCTTATCATTTCGTTGATCGTTCGTGGACAAAATTCTAACAATCTGTGCAGCCTGTGTTAACATGAGGTGTAGATTACTACATCGGCCAGTAATAGTACAGTTACTGAATGCAGAAGGGCTGACACGGATTTTGTCGTTACAAGGAAATACTACAAGGTAGTTTTGATCTGGTTATAGTTACGGTATTACGAGCTCATCACAAATGTACATATAAACATCATTCAGTTTTTATTGCAGGTATTGATTGCAATAAAACAATTGGACAACATGATTCCATTTGCTGTTTTATTAAAAACGATTGGTGCATGTGCAAAACAGGTCAATAAATCAATTTATAGAAATTATGAGAAAATATTCACTAATATGGAGCATAAGTCGAGCCTTTCATCATCCAAGTAGAACGCACAGTCTCGATATATGTCCATCAACGTACAGTTAGTGTTGTTGTGAGGCACATCAATTTGTCTTCACGTCCCTCACAGCGTTTTCCATCTGTAAACAAACGAACAAAAAACATGTAACACTTTACATAATTGTGCCATCCTACACGTACTGATTAGCAACAGGCTAGCATCAGTTAGCATGTGTTGTAGCTACAGCAGTACAGTAGTTATAGTAAATAATATTAAACATAATAATTAGAATCACCATCGTAATAACAATATCAAACACAGCAGGTTGTTTCTTATGCAAGATTTTAGATTTAGTATTTTTTTGAGCACCTGACACATGAACATGTAGGGATAGGAAGAACATACCTTCTATAAGACCAGCAGCAACATGGCTACATAAACACCCGGTCTTTGTGGTGGCACGGGCTTGGTTCCACATCTCCCTTCATGAACATGTTGTCCTCCCATGTTGTAATGATGGCAGATGGATGCGGTATTTCCAAATTGTCTTTTTTGAGGGATTTTGATGAGTAATTTTATTCCAGCTTCACCTGTTTTTGGATGGAAAAAATGTAAAACGGAAGTCGTGAGCAAAAATGCGGAAGTGCCTCGGACAAGTTTCCTAGGCGAAACATGGGCGGCGCCATCTTTGACATTTTGGGCCACGAACTTCCAGGTTAGAAAGAACAATGTGAAGTGTGGAAGCAGTGTATAGACAAAGTTAAAACTGCAAAATCAAACCACAGGAACCTACGGAATCTCCAAAAATGGATTCTGCACGACATAAATGAAGCTGCGGGACTTTTTGTGCTCTGCGTTTCTTCATATCACTTCTGTAGGTTCCAAATCGTGAAAAGCCCCAGCTTGACGCTCTCTTCGCTGGTTTTCCTCTCATGCACCCTGGACAGCGGCAAAAAAGACTCACTGCTCGTACTGAGTTCATTCTTTTAATCCAACAAAAATCAACTCCACAGAGCGATATACAAAACGTAAACAAATGAGCAACTGAGAAAATCATGAGCAAACTATTATTGAAAATGCAGGGATAGGAAGAACATACCTTCCGTAACACAGCGGCAGCATGGCTACATAAACATCTGGTCTTTGTGGTATCACAGGCTTGGTTCCACATCTGCCTTCATGAACCTGTTGTCCTCCCATGTCATGATGATGGCTGATGGAAGCGGTATTTCCAAATTGTCTTTTTTGAGGGATTTTGATGAGTGATGCCACTCCAGCTCCACTGTTGTTTTAGTTAGAGAATGTGGAAAACGGAAGTTGTGGGCAGAAATACGGAAGTAAAGCGGAAGTACCTCGAAAACTTGTCTATAAGCAAAAGTGTGAATTGCTATTTGTCAATTTGTACCCTGTAAATGAATATCAACCAGTCCTATGTTTCAGAAAATGGATAGGTGGATAATGTAACACAGTGTAGTCCATCAGATAGGCTACTACCCTGAAACCAAATGAAGCTTTCAGTCCATGTTTGTTTCATTGTTTGTTTTGCTTGAGTAGTGTGCAAGTCAAAAAGATACAATCTGTCATGTACAGGGCGGTCGAGCAGAGGGACAAGGTAATGTGGACCCAAATTCAAAGAAGTAAGGAGGCAAGGCAGACAAGGAAGCAGGTGCGAACTGACAATGCTTAATTTTCAAAAAGTCGAAAACAGAGACCAAAGAGGAAATACAATAATGTCTAAGTGTTAACCAAAGACAGTGTTTAAAGAATACACTTACAAGAAACAGGCGGAATGGGGGCACCACAAACAAACATGACAATGCCATTTACAATAATGCAACAAGAACTAAACAGAAGAAGAGAGCTTAAATACACAGACGGGAATAAGACGATTTACGCCTGGGTGAGCACAAAAGGCAGATTGAAGCTGATTGGTCTCACACACACACACAAGAAGCAGGCACAACAGGTGACATGAAGTGGTAATTACAAGAACAAGACACAGGGGCAAACAATCCCAAATGAAATCAAACATAAAACATGAGAGGGGCAGAGACAAGAATGAAACCAAACCCAAACACACAAAACAAACACAAACCATATGACACAAACTGATAGTAAGATACTGTACAACCATCAATCATGATACAATCATTATTCTGACAGGTTGATAAGACTTTTTATCAGTTGGGAATTACGTAAGTAAAGTACAGTACTGTAATTAGTGGGAAAAATGAATAAGGAGAAAATACACCCACAACTTCAGTGGTGAACATGTAAGAACAGTTTTGTTCTCATGAGAAAATGTTGCTAAATCATCATCTAAAGCAACACTCGCATATTTTATTTACTCTTTGAGACCTGAACCTATGACTTTTAGACTGTAATCTAAAAAGATCAGTGACAGTTAACATTTACATTTAAGTTTTAAATAGGAAAGACCATGTTTGTTTCACAGCCAGTCTGTCTAGTGATGGCAGTAAATTCAAGACATAAAAATATCTGTTTGCACAAGAAGTGAGGAGTCATTAAAAACAGGTTAATTTTCAGATTTTCACACTGTTCATGTCTCAGCTGTTCATTGTTTTAGCTGTTTTCCAATCATATATAATCATTATACAGCATTAGTGTCTCACTTAGTATCTTTTGCTAAACAGGGATTGTATTTTCTAGGAGTGGGAACCTCTTGGCACCTCACGATACGATACGATTTGCGATGCAAAGCTCTCGATAACGATAGTCTGACGATATGGCGATATAATGATTATCGATACATTGGTCAGGAAATCATTCTAGGATATTCTACAAACAACTAATAAACAGAAAAACAAGCTTCTGCTGTGAATTGGAATGAGTTTATCACTTGTATACGTCCAATCCATTTGAACTGGGAGAGTGGCAGCAAATGTTCATTCGCTGCCACTCTCCCAGTTCAAATGGATAGAACGTCTATGGCTGTCAGTGGCAGCCAATGCCAGACAATGAGGTCATTTTGGGCCATTTAAGGTCATTTTCCTGTTGAATTTCAGTTACTTCCTGTTGATTTTGGGGTATTTTATGGGTCTCTTCCTGTTTATTTTGAGTTACAGAACAGGAAGTGACCTGGGAATCACCCAAATGAAAAGGCAGTGACTCAAACTCAACAGAAAATGACCTGTGAATGCCCTAAAATGAACAGCAAGTGACCTGTAAATGCCCTGAAAATCGCACAGAATGACTGTGAATGCTCTGGTTTTGAATGAACGTTCCCTGTCTAAATGGATTGGGCGTCGAGCACCGTCAATGCAGCCTTAAGCCTGAGTTATACTCCTGCGTTGCGGTGACGGTGCAGCGACTACGGCGTCATTCGACATTCGATAGTTCTGCGGTGAGGGAACGCGTTTCTATGTAATTCACCGCAAAGCCACGAGAGGGATGCGGCGTTATGTTTGTACGGTTTTGGGGCATGCTTGTTGACTTCCGCTAGTCGGAGAAAAAAATAAACAATGCAAGATGGAACTCTTGAAAGTAAATATTCTGCTCATCAACACGGAATAAATATTGAACATACAAATGTTGAGGGACAGGCGACGCAGAAGACGGTTTCGAGGCGGTCTGGCCGACTTTTGATGCCGCACAGAGTTTTAGACTCGGGTGGAGAGAGCTAGCTGTGGCGGCTAGCTTCAAACTGGCGTCGAGGACTGCGTTCAAGGTCTGCAAAGCCCTCCAGCCTGATTTGTTTGCCGTGTCCTACAACCAGCCAGTGGGAAGCCATAGCAGATTTCTGGCGTCTATGGAACTTCCCAAACTGCCTTAGGAGCCTTGATTTTAATGTTATCATAAAAAGCACCGAGGCACTCTCAATCAGTGATGATGTATCGTGTGTGAACTGTCTGTTATTGAAAATTAAAGATCAAAACAACTCTTTTGCACCAAATGTGTGCTTTATTCTTCATATACTTGAAGTGTGACACGTAAATAAGTCACAGACTCACAGCGAACATATGTACTGTTAGGTTTTGTGTTGGTTTTCTCCTGGTGTGACTTGTCTCTGTGATTGCCCATTGATTTCACCTGTTGTGCCTTCTGCCAGTGTCCTGCAATCTGCATCCTAGTGTGTTACCCAGCTGTTCCTCGTTGTCTCGTTACCCTTTGTCTACGTGTGTATATAAGCTCCCAGTTTCTTTTCAGTCCTTGTTGTGTCAGCGTCAATGTCTGTCTGTGTCAAAGTCAAGACCTGTCCAAGCCTTCGTGTACCAGTCCCTCCGTTTAAGTAAGTTTTGGTTAGAACCTTGCCTCTTGATCCCCAGTCCTTTTGTTTGTACTTTGTGCTTTTGTTAGTTATAATTAAAACCATTTTTTGAGTTCTCTGCCACCTGCCTTGCGTTGTTGTTTCCTTGCAATTGGGTCCACACAACCTGCCTGCCCGTGTGCTCCCTGACATGTACACAATAAATGATGAAGTGCACCAACCAAAAATACGACATAAAGTGATAAAAAGTTGGCAGTTTTTGGCAGACTGGGTCACCGCTTCGTGTGGCCTCTCGATTCTGAACACACACGTCTCGGTGGTTCTTCCTTTTTTTTTTTTTTCTTTTCCAATCGCCGACCTTGCCATTTGGCAATCACAATAATGTCTTGACGAGACTTGCTCTTCGATGATACTCCCGTCGGCTTGGTCCTTGCGTGTAGAAAATAATGTTTGATTCTATTCTACAATGGCGGTGATTTCGCGCTAAACCGGAAACAACAGTCTGAGCGGACCAATCACAGTCCGTTTTCGCCACATCATACATGTCTACGCGACGCGAAGGTTAGAAAATTCAAGAGGCGCGCGTCAGGGTACGGCTCAGGGTTGTAACTCGGGTCTTCCTTGACGGCGCAGGTCTGACGCGGAAGTATAACTCGGCCTTTAGAGTTAACTGAGACACTATTATGGTGGAAGATTTTGGTAGCAACTTGTTGATTCATTTTTATTTTTGACATTGACACCTTTTTAAAACGATATCTCGATTCTTGGCAAGAGCATATCGATGACCTTTTGGGATACAAAGTATCATGATATATCACCATTTCGATATTTTGTCACACCTCTAGTATTTTCAAGTGTGAAGTCTAGGTAAGATCAAGAAAAGCGAAGTGAGATTTTAATCAACGCAAGCGAGGCAGAGCACAACTCATCGACGGATGAGACTGTGAAGCTATTATTCATTGCCTCATTATGTAGGAATGGGTAAACATCACTTGCTCGCTTCATCTGCATGAGAAGACACCCGGTAGTCATCCTCCTCAACTTGTATTCACATGAACATACCCCGCCATGAGGAATTTGTTTTCACACGCAGGCAACGGGTGACTCAAGCATAGAGAGACAGCACTCTGACGCTGGGTCCCACTGGCCAAGGCCTTACCTGGCACCTCCATGTCCAACATGTCTGGGCAAGGAAGATGCAGGAGCTCTGTGAAACAAAGGTGTCAGGAAGGTTGGCACATACATGGAGGTTTGGAAAAACAAACTGATCCGGTTTCAATCCAGGGAGAATTCCCACAGAGTTTGGTTCATGAAGTTTTCCCAGGAAAACCAACAGAAACTCCCACGTGATTTCATGGGAACCAAAGCACATACAGTATATTTCTGTTGGAAATTTGCAATCCGGCAATAATGTGTTGTGTACAGTATGTATCAAAAGTTTACATACACTTGTGAAGAACATAATGTCATGGCTCTCTTGAGTTTCCAGTTATTACTACAACTCTGATTTTTCTCCGATAGAGTGAATGGAACAGATACTTCTTTGTCACAAAAAACATTCATGAAGTTTGGTTCTTTTATGACTTTATTATGGGTTAACAGAAAAAGTGATCAAATCTGCTGGGTCAAAAATATACATACAGAAACCTGAATTAGCAATTTTGACTTCTCTGAGGCCATTTAAATAGGGCTCATTGGATGCAAACGCCCACAAACGCTACAATGGGAAAGTCAAAGGAGCTCAGCATGGATCTGAAAAAGCGAATCATTGACTTGAACAAGTCAGGAAAGTCACTTGGAGCCATTTCAAAGCAGAGCAACAGTGCAAACAATTGTTTGTAAGTATAAAGTGCATGGCACTGTTTTGTCACTGCCACGATCAGGAAGAAAACGCAAGCTATCACCTGCTGCTGAGAGAAAATTGGTCAGGAGGGTGAAGATTCAACCGAGAATCACCAAAAAGCAGATCTGCCAAGAATTAGAAGCTGCTGGAACACAGGTGTCAGTGTCCACAGTCAAGTGTGTTTTGCATCTCCATGGACTGAGAGGCTGCCGTGCAAGAAGGAAGCCCTTGCTCCAAAAGCGGCACCTTAAGGCTCGACTGAAGTTTGCTGCTGATCACATGAACAAAGATAAGACCTTCTGGAGGAAAGTTCTGTGGTCAGACAAAACAAAAATCGAGCTGTTTGGCCACAATGCCCAGCAATATGTTTGGAGGAGAAAAGGTGAGGCCTTTAACCCCAAGTACACCATGCCTACCGTCAAGCACGGTGGTGGTAGTATTATGCTGTGGGGCTGTTTTGCTGCCAATGGAACTGGTGCTTTACAGAGAGTAAATGGGATAATGAAGAAGGAGGATTACCTTCAAATTCTTCAAGATAACCTGAAGACATCAGCCGGAAGATTGGGTCTTGGGCGCAGTTGTGTGTTCCAACAGGACAATGACCCCAAACACACATCAAAAGTGGTAATGGAATGGCTAAATCAGGCTAGATTTAAGGTTTTCGAATGGACTTCCCAAAGTCCTGACTTAAACCCCATTGAGAACTTGTGGACAATGCTGAAGAAACAAGTCCATGTCAGAAAGCCATCAAATTTAACTGAACTGCACCAATTCTGTCAAGAGGAGTGGTCAAAGATTCAACCAGAAGCTTGCCAGAAGCTTGTGGATGGCTACCAAAAGCGCCTAATTGAAGTGAAAATGGCCAAGGGACATGTTACCAAATATTAGCACTGCTGTATGTATATTTTTGACCCAGCAGATTTGATCACTTTTTTCTGTTCACCCATAATAAAGTCATAAAAGAACCAAACTTCATGAATGTTTTTTGTGACAAAGAAGTATCTGTTCCAATCTCTCTATCAGAGAAAAATCAGAGTTGTAGAAATAACTGGAAACTCAAGAGAGCCATGACATTATGTTCTTCAAAAGTGTATGTAAACTTTTGACCACAACTGTATATTACAACATATTACATACATATTACAACGTATTAGTATTTGTCATTATACAACGTATTAGTATTTGTCGTTAATACACTTTTTAAAAACTTTTTTTCATTAACCTGTCCTGTTCAGATGCTTAGAGACAGAGAATAGGAATCTGAGTGTCCTTATGCTCTGAACAGTTTTAATGTATTACATGGGAATACGATATACTCCCATTGTGGTTGGTTATTATGTTTTTTTTTTTTTTTTTTTTGATTTATCAGGAAAAATCAGTGAACAGGAAGTGGTTTAGGGGGGATGGCGAGGAAGAAAGCAGACAGAAGAGGAGAAGAACTAACAACAACAAAAAATAAAAAATTAACCGCTTCAGACCCACATTTTTTCTGCCGGGCAAAAAAAAATCTGCGCTGATTTTTACTCAACTCAAAAAAGTGCAATTTTTGGGGTTGGGGATATTTCATGCTTTTATTGGTTATTTTTAATGTTAATGTGTTTTTAATGAGAAATGAGCACTTAACATTATCCCTTTTGAAGTTGCGTTTGGTCAGCCATTTTCAAAGAGCCATAAATAGCAAAGAGAAGGTGCCACACTTCATGATTAGATTTGGATGGGTAAAGTTTTATCCAGTCATCTCCCAGAAATGGCAATAGCAAATAAATTCAATGTATTTATTGGTTTAGAGACGCGAACGCGTCATGTCCTTCAGCAGCATGCTTAGGTCTGAAGGGGTTAAACACCCACGCTACTTATGAACATAGTGGTCCTATCGTTATGTAATTATATTTACCCATGGACACCATGTGGGGGGCCTGATAACCGAGGAGGAAGAGGAGGGAATGGAAGTCGAATGCATTTTTTTACTAATGATAATAAATATACAGTATATCGACGATATATACATTATAATACGTATGCCTTGTGATTGGCTGGAAGCCAGTTAATGGTGAAACTCGCCTCCTGCTTATGGTTAGCTGGAATAGACCCTTGTGAGGAGAAGCTCACAAGATGGATGGAAGGATGGATGTATTTACTACATTTTTGTCTGACTACACATCATTCTTTTTGAATGCAAAACAACACTCGTTAAGATGTGTGAGTGGCCGGGAGAATTCTGTCTGTCAACAAGAGTTATCGGGGGAAACTCCCACATTAGGATTCCATTCCATCGTAAATAGTTTGAGAGCTCCCTGAACTAGAGTTCCACAATATTGAAGGCAAAAACTGAGTGTCTGGACTGCACGGAAGGAGAATGCTGTTTGTGGGGGAGATGCACTGTACAGTACATAGCCTCTTCACACAGTGTAGATCAGGGGTGGGCAAAATATTCCATGAAGGGCCGCAGTGGGTGCGGGTTTCCATTCCAACCAACCAAGAGGAAACCTTTTCACCAATCTGGTGTCTTGCAAGCGCAATCAGTTGATCGCAGTCAGGTGCTTCTTGTTTCAGCAGAAACCTCATTAGTTGAACTTTCTGTGCTGGATCAGTTGGAACAAAGACCAGAACCCACTATGGTTCTTGAGTACCGCGTTGCCCACCCCTGTTGTAGATGTTCTCTCTCATCCCTCATTTAGACCATGTGCCGTTTCATTCAAAAACACATAATATTTTTCTCCTCAAAAGAGTGCAGCTAATATTTGAGGTGTCGGTAGACAGGTGAATTGCTACTGTGGCCTATTCAGTGGTCGTTTGATATGCCTCAAATTTGAATATCTGTATTCTCTTCTTTTCTGGAAATAGGGCAACTTTTCATAAATGAGTAATCACGTTTTGACTCCCTCGAGTGTCTATGGCTGCTGTCTTTTGCCTGTGAGTTAGTTGGTACATTATCAGCTCTGTGTTGTATGTTTCTTATAACGCCCAGTTTTTGTTCCACTGGATGATGAGTCAAAGCGCAAGTATTGATCTATGTATAGGGGGGGGTTCTGTAAATCCCATGACGGAGGTCGCTGACGTCTCCAATTTGGATCTTATGTTTAAAAAAAAAAAAAGGATACACACCAGTCATGGAAACTTGTTGTGGTGTCACAGCAAATTTCAATCCCTTAGCCAAGACTTGTCCCTTGACTTGAGTAAGTTTTCTGACAAGCATTTTTCACCCTCAGGATAGACCTACTCAACTCATAGAGAGTAAAAGAAAACCGGAAGCCTCAATTCAATGGAATACTGACCGTTTTAACCCCAAAAAATAAAAACATTAAGAAATTTAAATACCGTATTGGCCAGAATATAAGACGGTGTTTTTTGCATTGAAATAATACTGAAAAAGTGGGAGTCGGCTTATATTCGCGGTCTAGACATTATACCCATTCACGACGCTAGATGGCACCAGATATCATTGAAGCAATGTTCTGTCATGACATATTTCAGCTACTCTCCCCATTCACGACGCTAGATGGCGCCAGATATCATTGAAGCGATGTTCTGTCATGACAGATCACAGCTTCTCTCAAGTTTAACCAGTTTGCATTATTGCAACGATTTTCCTTACTCAGATTTGTTTCAAGACTACAGTTAGACTCCACTTTGATGGTTAATGCAGTTATTGCAATTTTGTTGTTTTATCACAGTAGATTGGTTTTAGGGTTGTTCCGATCATGTTTTTTTGCTCCCGATCCGATCCCGATCGTTTTAGTTTGAGTATCTGCCGATCCCGATATTTCCCGATCTGATTGCTTTTTTTTTTTTTTTTTTTTGCTCCCGATTCAATTCCAATCATTCCCGATAATTTTTCCCAATCATATACATTTTGGCAATGCATTAAGAAAAAAATGAATAAAACTCGGGAGAATATATACATTCAACATACAGTACATAAGTACTGTATTTGTTTATTATGACAATAAATCCTCAAGATGGCATTTACATTATTAACATTCTTCTATGAGAGGGATCCACGGATAGAAAGACTTGTAATTCTTAAAGGATAAATGTGACTTTGTATATTATGACTAAATATTGCCATCTAGTGTATTTGTTGAGCTTTCAGTAAGTGATACTGCAGCCATTTAACTTCTGCCCAAATGCATGATGGGAAGTGCAACCATGACTGTGCGTAGGGGCACCAGTTGATATATCTTCTCTGCGTTGGGAAAGAACATAGGGTGTTAAGAAAATGATCAACTACTACCTTTCTTCCCCACATTGCCTCCCACGCTATTTTTAATTGCTGAGAAAGGTACTGTAAGGCTTTAGCCACATGAAAAATGGCTCCAAAGGCTGTCAAAATTCTCTCTACTCATTATACGCTGCCTTTAGTGCTATCTAAAGGTAAAACGGCGTCTTTATAGAATGAACGCGACAATGCGTGAGTGGGTCGTGCAGCGCATGCGTTAATTACTTAACGTGATTAATTTTTTTAAAAATTAATTGCCGCTGTTAACGCAATAAATTTGATAGGCCTACTTTAAGCCAAAACTACCCTGGATGAGTGTAAGACATTTTGTCTGTAACGTTAAATACAATTAGAAAACGATTTAAATAATATATATATATATATATATTTAAAAAAGGCATATCCGATATTTTTTTGCCGATTCCGATACTTTGAAAATGACGTGATGCCGATCAATCTGGACATCGTTAATTGGTTTATTTACATTTCAAAAACCAGAAGCCATTCATTTACGAATGTGATTGCACTTTAGTTTACATATTTAAATGTTCAGATTTTGAGATTTGAATGAGGCAAAATAACATGCTTTTTCTCTCAAATATATTGTTATAATCATTTTTTTCGGATGTATTGAAATTATTTTCTGTATAAAAGTTAATTTGGTGTTCAAAAAGTTTTTTTTCAAACTTCAGTCTTGAAAAAGAGGGGGTCGTCTTATAATCAGGGTCGTCTTATATTCAGGCCAATACGGTAATAAGCATGGTGTGACTTGTATTCAACACACTTGGTGATTGAATCAATCTGAGTTTTGCTGGGTCACCGCATCGCTTATGACGAGATGAGAAAGAAGGTCGAAGTTAAGGCAAAAATTAGGAAGTTCTAAAGGTTGAACCTCTCTTTTATTTAACTTGGTAGTGAGCAGCTTTCCCAGGCCTGGCAAGCTTCTGTGGGAGCCCAGGAAGTGATTGCGCTAGTTCAGTGTGTCTCTGTGTTTGTCTCCAGGATGCCTGTTGAGTTTCCAAGGTAGTTGGGAGTGCGTTGTCTGGGCCAGGGATGACCCTGACTCTCTTTTTGGTCAGTTCCCTGAGCAGCTGATAGGCTGTGGAATAGGGAGGCAGGACTTCTTGGAAAGTGAAAGGTTATGGGAATTTGAGTTTGAAGACACCAGGTCGAATATATTAGTGCATAATAATAGGGCCGAGAAAAAAAAAACAAGTTCAATTAGGCCGTTACCTTTTTCCCTGACAATTCTGGAATAGACAGTAATATCATCTTTTTTGTATGTTTATGGAGGTGGGACAACCAGATAAATAATCAAATTATTATATTTTTGGGGGGTAGGGGTCAGGCTATACAACAAGAATAGGAATACCATGTTAGTAAACCGCCATCCCTCCAACTATTGGACACAAGTTTGACAATATTAAAGTTTGTTGTTTTAATTAAGACTATAATGAAGTGATGGAAAAACAAATGCAACTTTTAGCTAACAAACTTAACATTGGCAGTGCAATAATTACCATACAACTTTAAGTACGAATAATAATAATTTGCCATTAGGGAACATAAATAATGAGTTAGTCAGTTTAGAAATATTTTTTGATTGATTTCTGAATGCTCTGAATTCCAAATTCAATGCCTTTGTTGTACTTAGCTGTATAACACACAAGCACGAGTTGCCACAGTAACGTTTAAAGATGAAAATTCTAATCATAGCCTTCTGTTATCTCCATGTTTCATCAGTCGATTAGGGTTGTGGACAAGCACTTCTAAAATTGGGGGCAAAAGTCTACGCATTCTTGTTTTGTTATAACCATGGTAACATTTGTTTTTAATTTATTTAGAATTTAAATGAATTCTTTTAATTGTTCTTTTCTTTTGTTGATGAATAGCATTGTTTTTGTGTCATACATACCTTTTTGAATGATGGCCCAAAAAAAAAATCACCCTTGGTTTCATTGGACTATAGCATGATCTCCGAAGGGACAATAAAATATAGAATGAAATTTAAATGTACAATTTTTGCAATTTTCTGTCATATCAATTTTTCTAACAAGGTTAGTGTAATTAGTTTAATGTCATAGTAAGTGCTGTCACTAACACGTTACTAAGTAACACGTTACTGTAATCTCATTACTTTCTTTCAGTAACGAGTAATCAAACATGTTCAAGTAATCTGATTAAAGTTAGATTCCTTAGTGTATGTACGTTACTATTTTGGTATTGCCTCATAAAGTATGTAGAATATTGTAGTCATGTACGAAGAGCATTTCGAATACAAAATGTTAAAAAGGTTCCCGCTACGTATTTGTTTCCATGGTAGCTGCTCATAGGTCTTCCTGTTTTGCTCCCGAGTCACACGCGCTAAGCGTTTTGGGACTGACATGTACTGGCGCATTTGAGCTGTGCGCAGCCACTTGTTGAGATGTGTGAGGGAATGTTGATGTGTGTGCATCCATAAATAAACGTACTTTTCCATCATTCTTTAGAGTTCCAGCGATAGGTTGGAGTCGGTACATGCACGGCCGTTTCGTAGCTTTGATGTTGCAACGGCGGGTAGTCGTCGCTCCCGCTTGACCTCGCGAATTCAGCGACCATTTTTTCCACCATATTCGTGTTGCACATTTATGCCGTGAGGTGATGTGTTCATTTAGCATCTTTGCGATATGTTGTAAGTCAGATTGAGTGTAAAGTGCTTAGTTACCGCCACGTTTTGAGGCCAAACTGACAGCGCGTATGTACGGCGTACTTCCGGGTTGTGTGCGTGCACTTGCGCCCACCCTGACCTTTGCGTTTATTCCACTGTGCGATTCATTTGTATTTTGTTGGTTATTGTGCAGTCAATTTTCATTGTTTTATATTGGCACTTATATGCTGTTAACCCTAACCCCTAAACCCTAACCCGAAATTCAGAATTTTTGACATCAGGCTTAATCTTGAGGTTAGCGGGTTTTAATTAGTCGTGGAGTTGATTTCATCAAATTCCATGCAGTTTGTCAGTTATTTGTTAGTTTCAGGGGCTCCGGAGTGGCTAAGCTATCGCGGCTCAATGGTGTTTGTCTCCATCGACATATTAAACCCCCACTAACTCCAAGATTAAGCCTTATGTGAAAAATTCTGATCTTTTTTCTTTACATTCAATTATCGTAGTCAATTACATGCGATGACATTTTTCCGTTGTCATTCTTATGTTGAAGCAGCAAAGGGATAAAAATTGGCAAAAAGTAACTAATAAATTACTTTTAAAGTAACTTTGTTACTTTGATAATAAAGTAATCAATAAAGTAACTAGATTCCTTTTCTGAGGCGTAATCAGTAATCAGTAGTTACTTTTTCAAGTAATTTGTGACAATACTGGTCATACTAATATAGTCATGCTTGGCAGGGGTTCTCAGTTAAACAAGCAGTACCAGATGTACTTGTATGACAGTTTAGATATTTTACAAAAAATGAAAAACAAACAGCCAGTGGTTCTATGTTTGTATCAGCATTCTTCATGAAGTGTGAACATATTTTAACGATAAATTGGCCAGATAATTGCATGAACAGGTTTATATAGGTTTTGCTACAAGTCATGATGTTTAATCTAAAAATGACTTTATTATAATGTTGGATAATATCCATATCATTATCAAAATGAGGGAATTAAAAATAGAGGGAAATCAGAATACAATACTTTCACAAATTTTGAGCCAATTGTTTCTTTCTGTTTCAATCCTTCCATTGAAACGGCTACATGAAAAAAGCAACGTTAAAAATACATAGCTATTTTCATATTTTTCATTTATTTTCAATTAAAGACTTCTTACTATTATTGCCACTGTCTCATGGTAATTTAACTAAATGGTCAAACCATTAAATAATTAACGGCAAATTCACATTTTTTGAAATTGAACCTTTAATTGGAACCCCTGGAACAATTTTTCTGAAATACTGTATGTATCATATTTATTTGATACATCATATTATTTCAGGGGGGAAAAACATAGTCCATAGCTCAAAATTCATGCATCAAATGTTATATGTTTGACATTATAGGCTTATCTTAATGTGACTTTTTTAATGAATAAATATACAATAAAATTGTCCAAAAAACAGACTAAGAATGACGTGGCCTTAACTGTATGTAGAATATGAAATCTTCCTCCACTGACAGCATGTATGACTTAATAAAAACAACCAAATGTATTGTGACAAGTAAGTGTGGCATAGTTTCTGTTCCTGTTTCGTACTTGCACTTCTGGTGAGCTTTTCCGTGAAAAGGGAACACCGAGGTAAACAAGCAGGCTTGCAACCCGGTCAACCAGGTTGACCTGTTTCAGGTTACCCGTCCACTTGGAAGAATCTGGGTGGGACTATTGAGTTTCACCTCAAATATTTATGCTAAAGGTTGCTGAGCTCAGAACCAGATGATACAAGAAATAGCCTGTCAAGTTGAGAGTGTTGTTCACTTGAAGGAAAGGGGTCACATTTTTTGCCACAAAAAATTATGATGAACGTGACAGATGACAAGAATAAATAGGATATTTTCACCTGTTGAGATTAAGACGAGAACAACAGGTACTAGTAAAACTCGTGACTACTCATGTGGTCTGCAGGGAGATGCTGGGGCAGCGCCACATTCCAGTTGGCTGACTCAGCAGCGCCTGACACGTGGTCCTGGTCGCCGCCATGTCCTTTAAGGGAAAAGGTCAGCGTCTCTTCACTCTCTGTGAGGTGGGAGTATACATCTCACAGTTAGTGCTGAGTGAAGTGTGAAGGTCTCTGTAGGGTTATGAAGAACACACACATAGCCTTTGTACACAAACAACAATAAACGTGTGCTATTTTCACTGTGACTACTATTGGCTGTTCTCTTTGCTGTGCTTGTATGTACTCATGTTTGCCATTTCAAAAGACACATTTGTACATTGCAAACACATACATTCAGGGCAGCGGTTGGCAGTGACCCAGCGGATTCAGCTGGTGGTGCTATTTTTTTCCTTCCAGAGGTGGTGAGACCAACAAAAAGACTGACTTTATGACCTTGGCTTTATGTCTATGCAACTTGGTGCATTGCCATTGAGGAGTATAGCATTTAATCTATCTCACTGGTTAGTGCCCTATTATTGTTTTCCCACACAAAAACACCAATGCATTTTGTAAGAGAACACAGTGTATTACTTTGACCAGCTACGATGATGTTCTTATTGAATAACCCCTAAGAGTGGCTCACAAGACACCACAAGACATTTATTCCTTTGCGATAACCACAAGTGCTTGCCTTGAAGCATGTCTGCTTAGTCATCCGTGAATGTGTGATTGCTTGTGGAATAATACGATATAAGTGTTCTACCTTTGCACTTTGCGTCTCATTCTAATCCCCTCTTCCTCTCCGCCTTGGCAAATATTTGTCATACCCTCCCCACAGACATACACATGCTTTCCCATTAAGCCACGCCTCCTCCACACACACATATACACAAACGCATGCACACGCACGCACACTGGTTTCCCGTAAAGATGCTGCTTCAAACACTTCCCCATTCCTGCGAGACCAATAAAGAACTGTGATGTGGCAACAATTCAGCTTCTGCTTGCTTGTGCTGACAGAGTATGTGCATGTATGTGTTAGGGTTTAGGGTGGGGACAAGGGCGGGGTTGAACAGCAAGTGCGTGTTTAGAAATATAATGCTGGGCAGAGATGTTGGTAAATATCAAACCATGCCATGACTCATTGTTAAGAACAGATGTTATAGTAAGTGATGGTTTATGTTGAATCTTTTTGAAACATCTAAAAGTGTAAAATGTCTGGAAAATACAAAGTGTTTTCTGGAATAATCTTCTAGCTGATTCAGTTTTTAAATTTACTGTAATTCTCGGACACTTTTCTCTCCAACTTTGAACCCTGCACTTCATAGTCCAGTGCAATTTATTTAGGTATTTTGACAGGAGATAAAATACTCTACTTCAAGAAGGACCTTAAGTATTGTACCGTATTTTCACGACCATAAAGCGCACCTAAAATTCAATTTTTTTGGACAGCGCGCATGATAATGTGGTACGGCAATTGAGTGGACTGAGTACCAAATGTGTCTTGTTAGACTGAGCAATTTTTGAGAAAGCGCACATGAGAGCAGCCTGAGAACCTTAAAGGGAGAAGGTTGCGTGTGATAGGGCGCGTGACCCCAGTAGCTAAAGTTCGAGTGTGTGCTCTAGGCTGTTGAATTCGGATACAGAAGATGAGGACTTTGATGATTGATATGAGTACTTCGTTAAATTCTTTAATGAAGTACAATTGAACTCAGTTTTGTTTCGGCTGCCTCTTTAAAGAAAAAAAAAAAAATGCTAGCGCGCAAGCTAGCTTGCATGCTAGTGTATGTTTTTCATGCATCCATTAATGCGGTGCGCCTTGTGCATTAAATACAAAAACATAACCCAAAAATGAGCCTGCACCTTTTAATACGGTGTGCGCTATGGTCGCGAAACTACAGTATCTTGGGGTCTTTTTCATTAGTGAGGGGAGAATGGAGCAGGAGATCGACAGGCGGATTGATGTGGCATTTGCAGTGATACGAACTCTGTAATAGTCAGTCGTGGAAAAGGAGATTCACCTATCTACTGATTGATCTACAGGGGTCGGACAAAATATTTAAATATATAAATATTAAACATTTTGGCATCATAATCATTGAACAATATTGTGAAAGAATGGCATGAGGAACGTTCTAATTAAGTTGAGCAGCTCGTATGGCCGGCACAATCCCAAGACTTTAATATTATTGAGCATTTATGGTCAGTTTTAGAGATTCAATTAAGACTTCAATTTCCACCGCCATCGTCTCGAAAAGAGTTCGAGGGTATTCTGAAGAATGGCTTAAAAATCCTTTGGAAAATATTCACAAGTTGTATGACTCAATACCTCAGAGAATTGAGGCTATAATTTACACAAAAGGCGGATCTACACAATATTTAATTAGTTTTTATTTTTTAAGGTGTTTCCATTATTTTGTCCAACCCCTGTACGTTCCTGCCCTCTGCTATGGTCACGAGCTGTGGCTCTTGACCAAAGGAACAAAATCCCAGATACGAACAGCAAAAATGAGTTTCCTCCCTTAAAGATAGGGTGGAAAACTCTGTCATCAAAGAAGGGATCGGAGTAGAGCCCCTGCTCCTCGCCATGGAGAGGAGCCAGATGAGGTGGTTCGGGCGTCTAATCAGGATGCCTCATTAGTGAAGTGTTCCAGGAACATCACTGGGAGGAGGCCTCTTGGTCAGCCCAGGACACGGTGAGAAGATCATGTCACCCGGCTGGCCTGGGAACACGTTTGGATCCCCTGTACAAAGTGGCTGGGTAGAAGGAAGTCTTACAGGCTGATGCGCTGCATGTCTTTTGGTGTAAATATTACAATTTTGACACCAGTAGTCCTGTGCAGCTTATATATGAACAAATACGGTTTTCTTACAAAAGTTGCTAGGTCTTATAGTCAGGTGCTCCTTGTAGTCCAAAAATTACGGTACATGATAGGATACATTCTATGTATTAAATTACTGGCCAATTTGATAGGATACAGTACATAGTCTATTAGTCATTAAATGGAAAGGTTCATTTGTGAGTCAGGTATTTCGTCAGGGTAGTCTTTCTCAACTATTTTTACCAAGGGCAGTATACAGTGTATGATACACCCTTGGCAAAATGTTTTGAATCTCATTCAACTGAATGGTGAAATTCTCAAAACCCATTCAATTCAATTCAATTCAATTTTATTTGTTTAGCCCTATATCATAACAAGGTTGTCTCAGAGGGCTTTAAAGAGTCAATTTAATACACAGTCAGATACAGTAAATGAATGTGTTCATGTCCTGGGCATCCCCCATCCTTAGACCCTCCATGGCGGCAAGGAAAAACTCCAAAAACCCAGTGGGAAAAGAAACCTTGGGGAGAACCACAGTCAGGAGAGATCCACTCCCAGGACGGACAGGCTATAGATGCACCAGGACTGGTGCAAAACCTATGACTGCAGATGTACAGTATCTACTGAAATAATAAAGAGTTAATCTCAATTTTCACACAAATTTGTTTATTCGGGGACCTAGAGAAGGCCCAGAAGCATGACAGGCTTGAAAAGACTACAGTATACAGCTCGCTGAAGCAGTGGCAGAACAAAATAGATCCAGGCCCAGAGCGACAAATGTGACCAGAGCCCCTAAATCCAAATACTGTTATAAAGATTATCATAACATCTTTTCACAACATAAACATGCCTGTTACAGCAGTTACGCAAGCTACACCACAACAGTGAGCCATGCCATTTTTAAGTCTGTTAAATGGACATGAAGAGTAATGAATCAAATGAACAAAAATAGTACTCTACAGGGCCCTTAATCATAAAACTACACAAAAAGAATAATGAACCAAGAGAAAAACTAAAATAGTAGGCGAAATGACCCCCAGTAATAAATCCACATAAATTCAAAGCAGTTGGGAATTTTTATTCTTTTTTAAATTCTTTTATTTATATCATTTATTTAAGTGTCACTTGTCGTGCGAATTCCCGCTAAAAGTCTCCAGGACTGTGCTAGTGCAGACTGGTCCAACTTACACAACTTGTGTGCCATTTTCTCTTGGCTGTCACTAAAATACAAGAGCATTGCTTATTATTAGCGGTTATAGTGTTATCTCCTGAAGGTCCAAATAAATGTGTGTCCACTTTTGGCAAGATATCATTTCTTCTTCTCATTTACCCCTTTAATTTCACTTTGCCGCATCACTTTTATGTATGTCCGAGTAACCTGTTCCAATAAGCTACCCCAACATCCTGGTGACAAGTCTTTTTTTTAAATCTGGAAATAGTATCAGCGTTTGATATGGCGCTCAGGTGACTTGAAGTTCCGCTCTGAGACCCCCAATTTGGACAAATTTCAAAACTGTCCTATATGCATGTGTGATACATCATTGGAAAGCTTCAAATCTCAATTTTCTGGGGGAGGAAAATTTTGAACAGGGGGGCATTTTTAAAAAAAATAATTAAACAGCAAAGCCCTAACTGGAGGTAGAGCATGAGATAGCATAATTAAAGACGCCATGATTTTAACGAAATATTATTGCGTACTTACCTCTTTTCTATCCAAAAACTCCCTGTAGCATGTCTCACCAAGTGTCAAGACACAGCTGTGAATGGCCACAGCCAGATTTGGGGGGGATTTTATGGGTGAAACATGGTAATATAACAAGGGTCACGATGTGGAAATCGCAGACATCAAGGAGAGGTTGAGCTTTTCTTTTTCATACATTTACCCTTTTAAACGATTTTTAAAAATGTTGTTTGGATCGATTATTTATCATCTATAATATTGGGGAAACTGCGACAGTAACAAAAAAATGAAATTAAGCGATAGTTATGAGGTAGATATCTGTGACTTATTTACATGTTTTTTTTTTCATTGTGACGTAATTTGTTTAAAAGTTAAAAATATGGGAGTGCATAATTTTTTAAAGTCTTTTTTTTTTTTTAAACAAAATATTGGACATCAATTAATGATTCTAAGCTAAAAATGACAGATATTTAAAAAAAAATAAATATACTTACCTTCTTTTTATTGCGAGGTTGAAACGCAAGAGGCCGCGCAATGTCTGTAAACAGGGGTCTCCAAGGTGAAACGGACCAATTAAAAATAGTTTGTGGGCTTAATGCGCCATGAATCTGCTATGGCAGCATATAGACATATTGTTCTGTCAAACACAACAGTTCTTTTGGCTTAAAATACAGCAGTTTATTTTAAAGAGGGGTGCAAGAGCAGAAACTGCTTTTTCAAAAAAAAAAAAAAAAAAATTATGTTTATTGTCATCATCATCGGTATTATTGACAGTTACAAGATAGCATTGTGATAAGATTAATCAACCCGAAGAAAAGACAAGGGCTGATGGGAGAAGCCTGGGCTTATTACCATATTGGCCCGAATATAAGAAGGTGTTTTTTGCATTGAAATTAGACTGAAAAAGAGGGTGTCATCTTATATTCGCGGTCTAGACGTTATACCCATTCACGACACTAGATGGCGCCAGATATCATTGAAGCGATGTTCTGTCATGACAGAGCTCAGCTACTCTCAAGTTTAACCAGTTTGCGTTATTTTTATTGCAATTTTTTTCCTTACTCAGATTTGTTTCAAGACTACATTTACAGTTAGACTTTACTTTGATGGTTAATGCAGTTATTGCAATTTTGTTGTTTCATCACAATAGATTGGTTTATTTACATTTCAAAAATGTTCAGATATTAAGATTTGAATGAGGCAAAATAACATGCTTTTTCTCTCAAATATACTGTTATAATCATTTGTTTCGGATATGCTGTAATTATTTTCTGTACAAAACTTAATTTGGTGTTCAAAAAGTCTTTTTTCAAACTTGAGTCTTGAAAAAGAGGGGGTCGTCTTATATTCGGGCCAATACGGTAAATCCCGTCCCCAGTAAACCAAAGGACACAAATCTTCGCATGATAGTGTAGACATTTCACATTGTGATACAAGTGCTATATATATTTTTTTTTTACACATGAATTATCTTCCCAGTAGTCATTGATTAGACGTGGCACTTGGGTCATTCAGTCAATCATCCGTTTGCTCATTGATTCGGTCAGAATTGATCGGTTAGGAAATCTTCCAGTTGATGGAGGACAGCCGAGGGAGACATGGAAGCCCTCCTCCGCCGCATCCCGTGCAGGTGGTTCACTACTTGTCAGCCCTAGCTTGGTTCACGCGAACAAGCCTCTCTTGGTCCCGAATCTCCGAGATGATTTTCGTCACCATTTGAGCTGTGGCCACATTAGACGCTGTTAGGTCCATCTTCACCTGTGATAAGTCATCACAGGCCTTGTTGAGGCTGGCGCGCCCTGCATTGATAGCATCGCCGATATTGCGAGCAAGCTCCATTGCTTCTCTATGGTGTCGCACCACCACTGAGAAACTGAGCATCCAAAGGGCACCAAGACCCAGCAGGAGAGCGAGAACCAACAGTGTGCTGAACACGTAAACATCTTCGACGTCCTCAATGTCAAGCTCGGTTAAACATATGGGCCTCCGTCTCCCCCAGCTATGCTCCGTAAATCCAGACGTGAAAGTGTTGGGCGGACATGGGCGTTGGCTCGATGTAGGTTGCATTTTTTTTTCAGCCTAGTCTGTGTTTTCTGCCATATATATACCAGTATATATACACATAGTGGGGAGAACAAGTATTTGATACACTGCCAAATACTTGTTCTCCCCACTGTATATATATTTAATAAATTGGCTCTCAAACTAATTCATTCAGACACTCAATGAACACCTGAATAAAACAATGCATCAACTTTCAACATAGCAGACATATACAGAGGTGTGAGTCTAGTTTGGATTAAAATGAATAGTTCTCCACTATTAGATTATTTAGTGTGATAGTTCTAGTCCTTTCTTTAGCCTTCCTTTAAAAAAAAAAAAAAATGCTGTTTTGCATGTTGGCTACAGTACTTGTGCAACTCACAATATGAGAACATCTGTTGGCAATAATTGATACATTCGTATGGAAGCATTACTTAGCAACGTATGTTTATATTATATTATTGAATGAAGTCATGCCAATAAATTTGACTAAGGCTTTCCAGGCTGTGAGTTGGCTGGTAGAAACTAATGATTAGTATGGGTGGGTGAGTAGTTTGCGACCTTGGCTGACTTTTCTCCCTTCCATCCGGCTATTTGGTAACAGGTCATTAATAGCAGTGGAATGCCGTTGTTTGCAGTTGGAAGTAGTCATGAACCGGGAAAGGTTCAAAAACAGGATCTGACCTTTGCTCTTTCCTCTGCGCGTGTTGTCGCTGGAATGCATAATTGCTAGTCAAGGGAGTTCCAGAGTGTTGAAATTGTGGCTTTTACATCAACAACAAAATGTTATATAATGTACAAATTTGCTGAGTTAAATTTTACATTTTGATAGAGCTCTGAAAAAACATCTAAAAACCTCAGCTACCAGAACTATTCCCTGTACATCTGCATGCATGTTTACCTGGTCATATGACAACATGGGGTGACAAAAATTATATTTGGAAAAGCAGCAGACATTCAAATTACACCTTTAGGAACCTCACGTGACCTCTCCTTAATTTGCATGCGACAACAGTCGAAATGTTGGCCTGAGGCACTAAAGCAACAGCCTCTTGTCATGTGTTAGGTGATTTAGGCTAATAAGAAATAAAATTAAGCGAGATTAGGTTTGCTTCTTTCATTGCAAGTTATAAAATATACTGCTATTAAACTGTTTTGGTAAATGATCACTGAATGAAACGGGCAGATCCTATTGTTGATTTAAAGCAACACTAGGTAAATTTTCAACCTTTATGAAATATTTTCATAACAATTGTGATATGTTGACTGACAACTAGTTGAATGACACATCTTTATATCTTGAGGGGGTCTGTATCGCTTTCACCGGCACTTATTAATTTTGAGGAGGGTGGCAGGAACCCCGCCACACAAAAAAACTACTAATGTGCCGACTGCTTTAAGGCATATGTGATTTCCCCCTTTCCCCAGTTTGAAAACGGAAGTCGATGCAAACACTTTTGCACAAATTCTGCAAAGATGGCAGAGCAACAAAAGACAAAAAGTTTTGTCTGAGATAAAAAAAATAAAAAAAAAAGAGGAAAAGGGTGCCTACCAGAATTAAAGGACACTCAAGAATATACATTGGCTCGGCTTTCACTCGCTGACGTGACTCCTTACCCCTTACCTAACTTGTCAGCGCTGAGGGCCGGTGCAGTGGCGGAATGCGGTACAAATTCAAACATTTCTTATTATCAACATCCTCGTAAGCTATTGTTTAGCCATAACTGAATTCATTACCTCAATAGTATTCATCCTTCACACAGCCGCTGGAAACAGAAATGTCATTTAATCCATCTGCAGATGACCGGGAGATCATTATTTTACGACACTGTGCGCTGGTCCTCATGGGAAACACAGTCTTCCTTGAGGCAAAACACTACCGCTTTTGTCCACCTGCGTCGCTAAAATCGACCAAAACAGAAAAGTTACCTAGTGTTGCTTTAAATGGTCATCAAATTTGTGTATTTGTATGGGGTTAAGTTTGTACTGAAAGTACTCTGTACATTCTTTTAAGAGTAAGCAACCGTGGGTCTGCATGTGACCACAACTTGGTCTGAATCTGAACTCGGGGCTGCCATTTGAAGACGGTTTGAAGACGTGGCCAACTTACCACGCCGAGCCTTTTGTGGGATTCAGAAGACACAGCTTGAAGATCACTTGCAAACTGTGCTTTAAAAAAAATGCCATGTCTTCAATTGTTTTCGTTCAAAGAGCCACTTACAATTGTATAGCACCCTTACTCAACATGATGGAATGGATAAAAAAAAAAAAAATAAAATAAAAAAAAAAAGAGGCACATAGTATCATGCAAAAGTATCTATCACACACACAACTGAAAATAGATGGAACACAGGAACATCATGCTTACTGGGCTGATTAACACTTGCTTAATTCTCTGCTACTCACCTGAGAAAATGGCCAAAACTGAGAGTAGGGTGACTCTGACCCATTTCCATCTTTTCATGGCTCACATCCTGTCTTTTTCCCCAGTGTTGCTGTGACACACACACTACACTCACACTTAAGGGAGAGAGGTCACTGGCTAACTGGGCCAGAACAATTGTGTAACATGCTTATTACAGAATGCTTGTTGGCAAGCTTGGAGCTGTGGATTGAGAATTTAGGGAGATCAAAAACATAACAGTGAGATGGCGTCTGCACTACAGACCTGTCATCAGTCAACTGTAAGATTCCAGCACCACTCTTCTTGTCTCTTCACTCACTGGCAATTAAAAAAGGCATGAGATGTATAGGCTGGGAGCTAAATTAAGTCCAGCAATTGAGCTTTAAAACTATCATGTGACACACAATACCAGGGGTATTCAAACTATTTCACAAAGAGCCATAGTAAGTGCAGGTTTTCATTCCAACCAATCAAGAGGACACCTTTTTTTACTCCCAGGTCTTATGTGTAAGTGTAGGTGCTGCTTGTTTCAGAAGAAACCTCATTGGTTGAAGTGTCTGTGCTGGAGCAGTTGGCACCCACAGCAGAGCTTGAGGTACGGATTTGACCCGATGCACAATACAGTGGGCCCTCCGAATAAAAAAAGCAACCCTTTCCGGGATTCTGGTTAACTTCTATGTTGTTCTCAGCTCAAAAAAACATTTTCCCATATGGAATAAACCAAACTGAAAACTGTCGCCATCATTAATATTATGTCCAAATGATATTATGATGATATGGCATTATAATATAATGCCGTTTGAGTAACTAAAAACAGGGCTACCAGGCTGTCTTTTCAGCTTTGGAATCTTTTATTTTGCTCCGGTTCCCACACGTGCAAGCTCGTCTCAACTGTATTTTTGTCCCATGCCACACCATGAAGAGTTTCAATTCACATCTGGAAACACAAACAAAAGCGACAAAACACTAAAATATGATACAATTTGTGAAAATAAAGTTGCTAACCTAATAAAATCATTTAAAAAAAAATTTTTTGAACATGCTTTTAGTGAACAATGGGTCAAGTCAAACATATTGCGCATTGATTAAATGACAGCACCAGATACTTTTTTTTTTTTTTTATTGTAAGCATTAAAGTGCCAATGACAGCAAAAAGCATGTTTATTTCATATTTCACGTGGTATTTCATGCTTCTGAATGAAATGGACCGCTTGGATGTGTGTGGAAGCGATCTTTTTTTTTTTTTAATTCAATTTTTTTAATCCCGCGCCATAAAAATAAGTGACTTCTGGCTCCAGTCTCGGGTTGAGGACGAATGCGACTGCGACGTCACCTGGGTGAGCATCTCGCAATACCGCATTGCTTTATACAGTAGCATGCAGATGGACTGCGAATTCAACCGATGTTGTGGATTCATTTATTTTTCGCATCACGCCAGCCAAATGTGCTGCAAGTTTTTGTTGCTGCACCAGGAAGAGGCGTGTGAGCCTTTTTGGGTTTCTAAAAGTTTCTGTTCACCCCAGAGATTGGCCAAAACAAGTCTGACAACTGTGGGACCATTGGACTTAACGAGGAAATGAGTCGCTATGTTTTGTATTATGTCAAATACTGGGACCATGGCACACGTTTTAATAAGGAGGTGGCTTGCATTTTGTGGCTGATTGTCTACCGAGGGCCACTCGGCCAACAACTGGTGGCTCGTCGCACACTCCCCTCGGTCCTCTTCGCGTGCCCACTGATAGAACACTATACTCGGCTTATGCTCGTGAAGCCCTCCGCTCTTGTTTGCGGTTTGCCATATCGTACAGACTTCCAGCCCCCTCTGCCCTCTTCATGTGCCCGGCAATAGACCACTATCCTCGCATTGGGCTCGGGCAGCCACGCGCTTCCCTGACGTCGGCCGGTTTGTACGGCGGTCATTCTCCAGTTGCTTCCCCCTCAACGAGCTTGCTCGCCGCCGATCTGTGAAGGCTGTCACCTTCATCGCTGTGGCATGAGTTGGAGTAGTTTTGTTCTTTTTTTTTTTCATTTTCGAAAGGCGAAAAAGATTGGAAGTCGCTCACAGTCATTGTCGAGCTGCTTCCCCCTCAACGAGAACTGCACGCAGCAGGGGAATGACGAGCTGTAACTTGCTCATTGCAAGTTGTCGGTGAAGACAGTCAACCCCGCCGCCGTGTGAGATGATCCAGGGTAGTCTTGTGTGCTTTTTTTTTTCTTTTCTTTTTTCAAAAGGCTTAAATAACACTTGGAAACGCCGCTCGGTTCGGGTTAGCATGTCGGCTAGCTGTAACGGCTCCTGCTTTGTTTACGCTCTTTCCTCCGTCTCCGAAGCCTGGGCAAGGAAATGACAAAAGCCGGACTAACTCCAGTTCGGGAGGTGCAAGAAGTCAACAGTTTTGACCATTATGCAGTAATTTTGCCCTGTCGTACTGAATAAATGTATAATTAATATTTCATATTCCGTTTAAGCACAAAACTATTATTCGTCATGACTATACCATTTATTTAGCAATTGGGAAAAAAGAATTAGATAAAAAGAATATCCTGTGAAAATATTGGAGTAAAGCGATTAAAACGATGACATTTTGTTGCTCTGTGTCGTATTTTCCTTGTTCTGAATCTTCCCTCTCAATGGGCTGAATTCTAAATCAGCTGAAATCCTGACTCTGCCGACGTCATCTATCAGGGGGGGACGCTAGAGCGCTATATTGACAGGTGTGGCTAAACGGCAGATTAAAAAAACTAATTACTCATCATGGGGGTGGGGGGGGTGCCCACCCACGGACACGCTCTGCCCACCCAAAGTAAACTGGATGTAGTACTAACGGCAGTCTGGGCACCGTGTATGGTTTCCTATTCATATAGTACTGATGTGTTCAAAGTTTTAACCTTTGCGTTGTTACCTCCTCTTTCACCTTTAAAAAAAAAAAAAGAAATGTTGGTTTTGTTCCTAGGGGGCGCTACACACATTTACGGATTTTTTTTTTTTTAAATATATATTTTATCAAAGTTTTCACCAGTGTTCACCTGGCTGTTGAGTTTTGAAGCATTCTGAGGGGGTCAAAGTAGGGCTCAAAGCGTCGGCGGGACAAAGAATGACTGCTAGGGGGCGCTACATATTGTATTTGGAATTTGTCTTTACACGGTTTTATAGATTGCACCTGTCTTGACCTGCCTGCCGATTTTGGTGCATTTTGAAGCATTCTAAGGGGGTCAAATTGAGCTTAAAGGGGCTGCGGACCAAAGAATAACTATAATAATAATAATAATAAAACTGAGGAAGCATAATAGGTTACCTAAAAAAAAAAAAAAAAAAAACATTGTCACCTGCATGTCCATACTGTTCAGTTATGGATGTGTTCTAAGTCTTTAATCATAAGCATTTCTTTCAACTCTCTCTCGTTTGTGCAAAGACACATTTCAAGCATAATGACACCAAAATGTGTTGCTTTTGTGACTGCTCAAATATCTACACAATGCCAAACATGCAGTCAGCCTATATATAAACGGTACCCTACAAAGATGATCATTTTCCAAAATCGTCTGAAATTGTTTTTATTCAAACATTTAGGCCGCGCCGCTCACTTCCTCCCTGACTTTTGCGCAATGCACTTCTGCCACCCGCTGGCCGTTCTGGGTTAAGATTTGCATCATATACTAGTAGATATAGTTTATACGTCTTTGTTAGTGAATTTTACTCCAAAAGTCTTATGAATTAGTCTTTGAAAGTGGTATTCATATATCAAAATAATTAAATAACAAAAATAAAACAGTAAAAATTCGAATAAGTCTTAATTGTTTTTTTACATACTATATATGTTTAAAAAAAATTTTAATATTTTGAATAATACTTGTTTCGGCTGTTGGCCTCAGTTTTCGGTTGCGGCAAAGACTTTAAATTTTAGTGCATAAGAATGAATGCATTTAATTTTTAAGGGCCTTTCAGACCACTCAAGAACAATGTGCGATAAATGCAAATTTAAACAGACGATTTCAAAAACAATAGCCTATAAATAACTAGACACGAAGAAGTCATAAAACTCAAATTTATGTGTGTCTAGGATGGATGGGAAGATTTGAATAGATATGTTTTGAGGTTTGATTTTAAAAGGGAGAGGAAAACTAGGAGTGATAAGGCCAGGAGAATAGAGTTCCAGAGCTGTGGAGAAGAGCCCCTAAATGCTCTGGAAACAATGGTGGTAGCAGGGCTACCAAATATAATATATAAAAATATTTTTATTCAACAGTGATTCTGTCCCCTATTAACAACAATAAGAACAAGTGAGCTGGTAAACCAATAAAATACATATAAATTAAAAAAATATTTTTTTTGTCTGCAAACCAAAAACTATGCAACAACATACTTTCACATAAAAGCCCTTTTTAAAACAACTGAATAAGCAAATACTGTAGAAGTGTGCTATTGCTACAGCAAATCCACATGAAAATTAGGTATTTTGTTAAAATCATATTCCTGACATCGCCATCGTAACGTGAAAGTGGGACATTATCGACACGCCTTTGCATACAAACCATGTTATTTCTGCTTGTAATGGTAATCTTTCAAGAAAGAACATGCCAATCAAACACTGCTGCTATGAAACTTGTAGAAACGACTAGAAATTACGACATGTGAAGGATGTTTTTTTCATGTTTCCTGAAACCAAAACTCGGGAGTAAAAAATGTGAAGAATGGATCAACTTGCGCTGACGTCCAAAAGACCAGTTTAACGCTGGCAAGGTGAAGCCATTCACATTTAATATGCAGTCAACATTTTGTTGGGGGCCATGGTCCCTCAGAGGATGAAGAGGTAAGCCGTTTTGATGTTTTTGCTTATTTTTTAGCGTGGTGTTTTGCCATGCTGCTTCTGTCTGACAATAAATGACCTGAAAAAAATTAAAATGATATCTGACTGCCACCGTTACCTTTTCTGTTGTTAAAAAAAAAAAAAAAAAAAAAAAACTTTAGTAAGGGGGACGTGTAAATAAATTCTAGAATTAAGATTTGTTATTAATGAAAAAATTAAATGTTCTGAGTAGCATTTGTGATCGCTACACAAAATTAGCAATATGAATCAGTCTGAGATGCAAGACAAACAGAGGATATAATATATATGAAAGACAGGGCATATGGTGGTAAAGGATAGATTATTGAAAGAGGAGAATGTCATTGTCAGTGGCGTAAGGCAATGCACGCAAGAAAAAGGTGTCGATAAAAAAGGTAACTCTGGATCATGTCAGCTCGTCTTTTAATCTAAATTTAATATTTGCAATCCATCCCTTTATTTCATTTTCTGTGATTCCGGTGTTTGTATGAATCTTATTGTGATAATATGGTAATTCTATTTCCATGTATTTTGTAGTAAAATTTATATTTTCGTGTCGTTCCTTCTAGCCACTCACACATTTAAGCGTCTTCTCTCTCGCTTCACAACATTATTGAGAGAGATAAAGAAATAGAGAAAGCTTTAAAAATAAAGGCCCCCGGGAATCAGATTTTTAAAATTTAAGGTTTATATTTCATTACATAGACATGACTCGTAAGGAAAGGCAGTTGAAGGAAAAAAAGAAAAAATAAAGGCGCTAGATGAGACTGTTAAAGGCAGCGCATCACTCATTAGCTGAGTGAAGAGCACAATACGTACAAGAATAACAGTTTGCAAGGATATTCAGCTATAAAATACACCAATTTTAAACACAATTACAATGTTATTGTTCTATAACATTTTATGTCATTTCTTTATTAATTATTAGGTGCTAGAGCTGTCAAGGATGGATGAGATAAATGTTTTGAAAAAACTACTGATGGTGGCTCAGTGAACACCTGATGTGCTTTATTCTCAGATCCTCTGAGAACTCCCAATTAAGGTCTGTCACAGTCACAGCCAATTATACTGTAAAACTGGTGAAACTAAGTTATGTTTTTGTAAGATGTGTTAAATTCTTGTTCATGTACCCCTTTTGATCTATCAGCACCTGCCCCTCCATTGGTCTCTTCACAGCCCTGATGTAAATTGATATGGCCAAGGAATAAAAACATACAACAACATACTATTGTATGGTAACATCACAATATTTCCTTTTTTGGTCATCTTTTCCTCTTGGCGCTCTCACGGGACAAGCACATGGATAGCAGTCATAGTGAGTTTCCTGTGAGACGTGATCTGGTTCAGAGAGCCTTCACCGACAATGACCTTTGTTTCTGTTTGATGACCCCCTCCCCACACTCCATTTTGACTGGGAGATGCTGTCGATTCCAGTCACAATGGATTGAATGTTTTATGCCGTCAGTGGCATAGCTTGAAGCTTGAGCATTCACAACCAATCCTCCCAGTTTAAATGAATGGGATGACTCTTTCTCAGCGGCAGGCAATGACTTAATATTACAAATTCTCTTAGTTTTAGAAATTTTAAACTGGGTTTGGCAGTGGTTGTTTGTCTTACAAACTTAAAACTAAAAAAAAAATTTTTTTTTTAAAAATGGAAAAACGGTAAATATCCTCATATCTAAAAATTGCTTAAATAAAAAAGATGAAATTGCAATTATTCTCCAAGACGTATGTCCATTTGGTCTTTTATTAAAAACAATTTAGGAAAATTTATGTATTAAATGTTTTTTTAATAGATTACCAACTTGAGTGTTATTGGGGGCCATAATCAGAGTGTATTTCTACTTTAATCTTGTTAATAATGACTAATAACAAAAACAGTGATCACATAATTTGAGTTCAGACCTGGCATTCGTGTAAAGAAGGCGCTATCAAGGGATACTTGGATTTAAAAAAAAAAAAAAAAAAATGGCTTAAAACAGTCCAAATAAGGAGCAGAAACGGCTAGAAAGACTACATCTTGCTACTGCCCAAGGTAATCTTCAGGAGCCCGGTGGACAAACTATGCTTTTGCTGCAACCGAGTGGACAACTAGAAAAACTACGCTGTAAACGACTTCTGTCTAAAACACACTTAAAACACACTTAAAACATAAACTGCCATCAACTTTGAAATACAACAACTACTGGTATGCTAATGTTTTATGGTTAGTTTAAAAAAAAAAAATTTTATCGTCAATAAAGCATATTTTGGCTTGGAAATATTACACTGGTACTGCAAAAGAGCTCTAAATATTTCAGACTCTAAAGGCATTTAAGCATCTCTTTAGAAACCAACAGATAAACTATCGCAGTCCGAGGACCATAGACGGAGTTTGACTTGGGGGGGGTGGCACAACATGTTGATGACCCCGAAACGCAGTGTCAGCAATAAAATTAACCTAGAATAATATAATAATAAGTTGAAAATGAGCGTTTTTTTGTCTCCCATTATTCTTGAGGGGAATTCTAAATCAGGTTGCTGGCAGGACAGCTATACTTTTCACCAAGATCATCATTCATTGAATATGGTACGCCCGCCGGTGTCGAGCCAATGTAGTTACTTCAGTCACAAATTGTATCCTCTGGGCGGAGCCATATGGAGGTAGATTTGTGGCTTCATTATTCGATCAAAAAAAAAAAAAAAAAAAAAAAAAAAAAAAAAGTTTCAATAAAAACAAAAAGTTGCCTCAATCAAAATCCATTATTTTCAATTTAAAAAAGTCACTTCAATAAATAAAAAAAAGTTTGAATGCAAAAATAAATTTCAAGCCCCAAAAAATGCATTTGAAAGCTATTTTAATTTTTTTTTTTTTTTTTTTTTTTTTGATTGAAGCAACTTTTTTGATAGAAGTAATATCGTTTTGTGTTTTGGCCACATTTTGGCTAGGACATTTGTGTCTTTATAATTCAATCAAAAAATTAAGTTGCTCCATACAAAAAAAATTCAAAAGAAAAATCATTTCAATCAAAAAAAAAAGAAAAAAAAAAAAAAAAAAGAAAAATTTCAATCAAATAAAAAAAAAAGAGTTTTTGAATGCGAAAAATATTTGAGGCTCAAAAATTTGCATTTGAACACTTAATTTTTCATTAAAAAAGTTATTTGATTCTAGCAATCCTTTTTGTGTTTGGGCCATACTATGGGTAGGACATTTGTGTCTAAATCATTCAATCCGCCAAAAAGTTGCTTCAATAAAGAATTTTTTTTTTTTTTTTTTCAATCAAAGAAAAATCATTTGAAAAATAAAATTGACCTCTCCTATTTATTTATTTATTTTTAATAATATGCAAAGCAAATGACCGTCTAAGGCAGGGGTCGCGTTAACCGAATATTTTCCGTCGTTGACCGGTTTTTTAAAACGGTGACGGAAAAAACTGAAGTCCGTCCGTCATTTTGACAGGTTGCAATTCACACCCCAGACCACAGGGTGGCGAGTGAGCATATTAATTAGCTATTGTCTCTCTTGATGCATGACGACGTTGGCTATTCTGTCAGAATATTGTAGCGTCACCGGGGTCTGGCGGCGGCACCTTGATTGACACATCAATGCGAGGTTCTTATTGGTGCACCCGGTGTGCCAGCGCGTCATCCAATTGGTGGACTAGATTGCCGCCTGTGTATAGACCCCAATCACATGACGTCACAACTCCGCCCCCCTGACTGGAGCCGCCATATTTTCCGTCAGCTCGTCGTGTTTACACATTACCGCTACGTACATGGCTCCTATTACAGCGTGTTTTTCTGCTCGTTAACATTAATAATCAAAATGGTGAAGGCGTGTGTGGCGGTTGGTTGCAGTAACAGAGAAGATAGACGGAGAGACTTGAAGTTCTACCGTATTCTGAGAGACCCGAAGAGGAGCGCGAGATGGACTGCTGTAATTTGACAAGAAATCTGGGCACCAAACGATCACCACAGACTATGTAGTAGTCATTTTATATCTGGTAAGATGCATTTAATATATATTTAGAAGATTTTGGGCTGACAACCACAATTAAGATCATTGTGTGACGTTGGTGATTGGGGTCTATATAGTTGCCTCTTTTTCTTTGGGGGCGGAGTTGTTGTTTTGTTGGCGGTAAGCAGAGTAAAAAGAGGGTGAAAAATACGACTTCCGTGTCTAATTTTTCGCCGCCAAGCAAGCGTTACGATATTAATTAAAAATGAATGAAAACTAAGTACTATTGAATATGTCATCATTATCATTTTAAAAATTTAAGTGACGGGTAAAAATAGATTATGACCGGATTTTTATGACCGTCAGTCAAAATGACAGACAACGAAAATGTCTAGCGCAACCTCTGGTCTAAGATGCTAGTCACATGATCTGTTCAAAAAAAATTATTTTGACCAATTATAAAAATATCTTTTTTGTTCATTTCATTCATTTTTGTTGTTTTCTTGCTTTACAACTTTTATATGTATAAGAAAGTCAATTACATGCAACGACACTTTTCGGCCACCAACGGGGGCCTGCCTGCCCCCCCCCCCCCCTCCCAAAAAAAAAAAACAACAACCTCCGCTTATGCCGAGGACTGGTAGGCTGAAAAGAGGTAGTATATTTTTTTTAGGTATTTTTCTTATATATTCAACATTCAGAAATAATCCTTTAAAACAATTTGCGTCACATTTTTCAATATCCATTATTCATGATTTAAAAAATGACGATATTTGTGCCAGGAGAGTTGTCAAACATCACTGTTCAAATCATACAATCTAACCTAAAATAAACACAAAACAAATATTTATCAAACTTTTATTTTGTTCAATTGATATCCTTAATTTTCACTTAATTTGAAGCACGGGATAGAAAAAAATTATCTTACTTCTAGTGGGTTAAATGGTACCAGCCTTCCATTAGGCCTTGAAGGTTTTGTAATTACACCCTCAGGGATGCATATCAATTTAAAAAAAAAAAAACATTTCTACTGGGCCACTCAGAAAGATTTTTACCATTTAAACCCTTTTTAAGTCATATTTGGCCAGATTATCAGTATGTGTATATCCATATTAAAACAACTTTCACCTTTGATAAATGATGTACAATAACTGTTTTACAAGAAAAACACACTGCACAGAGCATACATTTCATTAACTGATATAGAACATGATGATATTCACACAGGTGAAGTACAAGACCATTTTTTGTCTAAACATGTCTATGTAAAGGAATTTGCCAAAAGTAAGTCTTCACGCTAGTCAGGTTTAAGAAAAACCCTGTTCGACAGACTGCTTGATGACTCAAATCAGCTCAGGTCTGTTAAGTTAAACCAGATATAAAATATCGATAAATGATCTGTAAACAAGTAATAGAAATTCTAAAACAATCCATTACAATAAACAATCACCATTGCTTTGATTTTATGAAAATATTGTACCACAGTTAATTCATATTTGGTTTTCATTTCACTGTGCTTTAAGGTGCTATCTTATGACACATCTATGGTTTCTTTTCCTATGTGAAAAATATATGTTTTATTGTGCGTGTGTAATTAAGGTTAACTGTTGATTATTTTTGTATGGCTAAATGGAAGAAAACACTGATAAAACTAAACATCCCGACTGCCGGACCAATAAAAAGAATTTGGAATGTACCCAACGAACAAAAACATCAAAATATTTTCCCACAATTACAGTAGTATTGGTTTGGCAGTTTTTGAATCTCAGAGGAATTTTAGGTATCAGCTGATTACTAGCTGCCATATTCAGGTAGATCACACCATACGTCATCCAGTCAGATAGGGTAGTACACGACTGGAGTATAATTCTATAATCAAGATTGAGGATTATACTAGACATTACCAGGATTATTGAACCTATTTTAGATCTATAGTATATATATACGACAAGATTTTGTTTCAAGGACGCGAATTACATCAAAAACACATTTTATCAGATCCTAGATTTTTCTCCAAATCATTTTGGACTTATCCTGTCTTGTAAAGCTGCTTAATGAATAATATTGGAGGTTAGCGTCTCAATAAATTGGTAATTAAAACAAGGATTTTGCCTTGGAAGAATTAAAACAATGATTTTGCCTTGGAAGGTCAATATCAGAAAACATTGCATTGTTGCCATTCACCCTTCGGGGATGACTGCTGTCATTTATGCTACAGAATATTCATCCATTATTTATACCTTTTCTCCTCAAGAGAGTTGGAGGGTGCTGGAGTTTCTCCCAGCAGAATATGTGCAAGAGGCAGAATACACCCTGAATTGGCTGCCAGTCAATCACAAAGAAAAAAAAACAAACATCAGCTCTTTCAATTACACCTACTGGCAATTTAAGTGTTCAAATAATCTAGCCTACACGTTTTTGGAATGAAACCAGAGTGCCCGAAAAACTTTGAAACCTTGAAAGGCAGAAAACCAAGGTTTGATCCTTCACTCTAAGAAATGTGAGGCGAATGTGCCAACTTGCCATCTACCATACTTGGCTGATGTGATGAACAAATTGGTAATTGTGAGCTCTGCCAAAACAAGAATTTGACTTGTTTTCCAAATGTGGGTTTGTATGAAATAACACTGGATATCCCTATCTTACATAACTTTTTTATGTAAAGGGTTGGTGCATTTGGGTGTCTTCTTTTGTAGTCAAGGCAGAGGCGCACCTTCTCAGAAAAGAAGTGGGCTGTCCAACACCGCCACTCCAGCAGCTACGCCACCATCCAAGTGCTCCGAATTCTTGGTCCTCAGAAGATGGCCCACACAATCATTCATCACCATGTCTTTACCCTGCCTGCACAGAAATCATCTGATGATTACACTTGTCTACAACAAAATTTTGGATATGCTTCAGATAAAAATGGCTGAATTATGCTTGCTGCGGTCACATGGATTGGGAAAATATGATTTTAATCGCTGGTTGCTTAAAGTATTCAATATACAGTATCAGTGTGTGCCACCACTTATGAAATGTGTCTACATTAATGCATTTTGTCTACTTCAAAACACCATGATTTATGCCCTACATCTAAAACAGCATATTATGTCAAAGTTCTTGTCTACAACTTTAGGTAGATATTTTTACCAAGAAATAACCTTTTCATTTTAATTAATACCCATTTTCATCTAAACTGCTTGGATTTAAACATTTTCACCAGATAGCATC
The DNA here is from genome assembly GCF_030265065.1 of Corythoichthys intestinalis. NCBI lineage: Eukaryota > Metazoa > Chordata > Actinopteri > Syngnathiformes > Syngnathidae > Corythoichthys > Corythoichthys intestinalis. The sequence continues at coordinate 39,041,921 of NC_080396.1, forward strand.
TAAAAAAAACTATAGCTTGTTAACATTTTTGACCTCATTTTTCACTTTTAGTGACCCAGATTTAGTGACATCTCACTACTTGTATCAAGGAAGCATTTTGCTTGGAGACCAGTGTTATTGAAGACTTGGGGGGGTAGGAACAACATTTTTTTTTTTTTTTTTACTGATGGTAGAAACGCTCATCAAGATGCAATTTACTCCAACTGTATATAATCAATCATGTCCGCTTACCTGACATAAGCTCCAAAACAGCCAAGTTCACTCAGACAAGTACTGACTTTAAGGGGCATTTCTCTCCTTAGTAGGTAGTTCTGTGTTGGCACAGGCTGGATCTTATCCATCAGAATATAGGCTGTTCTCTCAGCACTGTTCTTCACTTTATTCAAAACCTCACAGATCTCTTGTCCATAAATGTTGTTTCCTTAAATCGGAGAAATGTATTATTTATTCATTTGTGCATTCAGATGAATCTTCCTTAGCAATGCATGAAAAAAGCAGTAACCTTTAGGGCTCATTTCTAAAACATGCGATACCGTTGCACTCAGGCCAGATCGAATTTACAACCATTATATAAAGGGCATGACTACCGGTACATAGAAATCGTTTGTTGAGCGGCTATGTTGTGGAAATATGGCTTTAGTATCAGATACGTTCCCAAATGTGGTATTTATTGTTATCTATTTTAGTTGAAATGCACAGATAAACCTTACAAACGGTTATTGAAGTCTTATGGAAGGGAAGACTTGATTTTATGTTGAGCTATATTTATAAATATATATATATATATATATATATATATATAAGGGCTGTCAAAATTATCGCGTTAACGGGCGTTAATTAATTTTTTAAATTAATCACGTTAAAATATTTGACGCAATTACTAGGCCCGCTCAGACAGATTTAAATGTCAGTACAGTGAAAGGCCAACTTGTTAATTGTGTTTTATGGAGTTTTTCCGCCCTCTGTTGGCGCTTGGGTGTGACTTGCATATGTTATGTGGCGTAATGTCGCCCTCTGCTGGCGATTCAGTGCAGCTGATTATTTGGGTTTCGGCGCGCTTTTCTGACGTGATTATATGTCGACGCGAACTTACACTAATAGACAGTGCTCTTCAGACCAGCTAACGTCCGCATCCAGTATTCAGTGGCAGTTCTCATAGCCCCATCACACTGTTTGTGTCTAATACATGCATCGCTTGTGAGTTATATTCCTCCTTTGTTTATATTCATGAGCATTAGATAGTTATTGATGATGTGTATTTGAATTTGTTCACATATATGGTGAAATGCAGTTACATTGTTAGATGCTTGTGAGCTAATTGGCTAGTACTACTGCTCAAATGGACACGTGTGTGTACATTTTATGTTATTTTGTGATTTATGCAAGTTATTGACTCATTGCCTTGTTATTTTCAGTTTTACAAAAATACAACAAACGTGCTCCTGTCAAAAAGAGATGACTTCAGTGAAGCCCATGCAACTTTGCCACACCGTCTGATTTCTTTTTGGAACTTATGTTCGCTATCTGTCAATTTGTGTACTCACACACATTGAGGACAGAATAGGGCTACTAGTTTATTTTTTGATTGAAAATTTTACAAATTTTATTAAAACGAAAACATTAAGAGGCGTTTTAATATAACATTTCTATCACTTGTACTAATATTCATCTTTTAAGAACTACAAGTCTTTCTATCCATGGATCACTTTAACAGAATGTTCATAATGTTAATGCCATCTTGTTGATTTATTGTTATAATAAAAAAATACAGTCCTTATGTACCGTATGTTGAATGTATATATCCATCTTGTCTTATCTTTCCATTCCAACAATAATTTACAGAAAAATATGGCATATTTTATAGATGGTTTGAATTGCGATTAATTGCGATTAATTACGATTAATTAATTTTTAAGCTGTAATTAACTCGATTAAAAATTTTAATCGTTTGACAGCCCTAATATATATATTATATTATATATTAAGGGTGTAACTGTACATGTATTTGTATTGAACCGTTTCGGTACGTGGTGCTCGGTTCGGAACGGAGGCGTACCGAACGAGTTTCTGACGTAATGTAACTCTTACTTTTTGAGGCTGTGAGTTGATCGGGTTAGTTTCTTAGTGTAGATTGTATTTACTCCGTCTTCGCTACTATAATGAGGACCAACACGGTAGGACAGTATAACCCGGAAACGTCAACGGCGCGACAACGTGGCCGCCGCGAGAATGCAGTGAAACGCGGGCGTTAAAGTTAATCAGCCAATGCACACCAGTCGCAGTGCGGCCGCATGTTAGACACGTCCTAGAAGCGGCTCAACACGACACACGCGAAAAGAACGGCAGAGTTTATAAATTAATTTAAAAAATATATGCGTGGAAAGTTCAGAATGTCGGACGCTCTGTATGCAAGCGGGGAAGGCGGCACAAAGCCAAAAAAGCGCACCAGAGTGTCCAAAACATTGAATTATTTCAAAGAAACAAAGGACGGTACACTCGTGTCCTGTCTCTTCAGCGCCAAGCTTGGCTGCACGTCAGCCGTGAATAAACACCTAAAGCGCCGTCACCCAGTTTGTAAGTCCATCTAACTAACTAACGACATGCTTTATTGAAGTTGCTAAGCCTGTCGCGATATGCAATGAGTCCAATGTCAATTTATCGCACAGCAAATAAAAATGAGGGCGGTAATTTTCAAGGCTGCACTTTATCGCTGCGCGCGTGCGTGCGTGCATGCATACATTGGTGCGTGCGTGCTGATGGCATATGAGACTCCAGTTCCTTTCTCTTATCAACACACTGTAGAAGTTAAGTTCAGACATACAAAATAAGAAAACACATCTATATTAAACACTAACGTTAGCACTGCTACACTGAGGTGCATGGGGGAAAAAAGGCAGCCTACTTTAGCCTGCTATAAAACATTGGCAGTCGTCTCGTGAAAGCAAACTTGCGGTTAAAAGGTGACACTTCAATCATGAAAAATCGCTGGTTAACAGAATTTGCAAACGAAAAAAAATAAAAAAATCTTTTAGAGACAATACATGCAAAGACAAAAAGTGCTTTTTTTGCGGAGTGTAAAGCTGAAATTGGCGGTTTAGCGAACGTACTTCCGGTGAACATTTCAAAATTAAAGCATGTCACGTTCGTCATAGAAATAATGATTTCTGGAGTTAATCCAGTGCTTCTCAATTATTTTCTGTTACGCCCCCCCAAGGAAGACGTAAATGTTTCGCGCCCCCCCAAACTCTCTGCCACCACTGTAAATAGTATCATTTGTCTATAAAATTACTATTATAAATACGCATCTGCCTAACATTGTGTCCTTTTTTTCCTAATAACGAAAAAAAGTAACAGATCAACTTATAATAAAGTAGAACTTTATTAACATTGTTTTGTTTGTAACAGAGAAGACGACGCGCATCAATTTGCCTGAATTTTTAAAAAAAAGTCCCATCCAAACTAAAAAATACACTCAAGTTACATTTTTGACCATTTGATAAAGAAAAATAAAATGTAATAAAATCAGTAAATAATAACAAATTAAAATTGATTAGAAACATTCACTCGTGAGGACAATATGCCAAAAAATTTCATCGGAAAAACAAAACTGAATAAAAGAAAAAGAAAAAAAAAAAGTGTCCTTGGACAGAAGGACAGTTTTTATTTTTGTACCTCCTTTGCAATGGTGTGGAGTTATCTTGCAATGAGCATGCTAACAATGCTAATTGGTTTACTGATATTACACTGACAAAACAGGACGATTGTTGGAAATATTCGGCCGTTTTCGCTGAAAAACAATCAAGCTTATCAATGAGATTGGGGTCTAATGTCTTTAAGTGGCGTCTTAATTGTTTTGGCTTCTGGCTGTCCGCTATAATTATTTTTAGACAAAGTAAACAGTGGTCTTTCCTCATTACCCACTGTATTAAAAGTCAAAGCTAAAAGGCAAACGGCACGAAAAAAGGGCATTCCCGGCGGCCGAGGTAGAACCGTAGGTGAGGGCGGTCGTCGTGACGATCCCAAGCCAAAAATGGCACTTCTCGGGCGGCGACGTGAGAACCGGCCGGACAAGACAGTGGGTCGCTGCGTGAGTCCGGTCGGAAAACGGCTTTCGAAAACGGCGGCGGCGCACTGCTCTTCATATCTGTTTTCTGTGCGTTCTGAGTGCTCTTCCTTAGTTCAAAAATACTGCGCGCACTCTGAAAATGAGAGCGCCACTGCCACCCACTGAGTGGATGTGCAAGTACACTTTATTCCAGTACCAGTAGTAAAAAAAAAAAAAAATTTTTTAAAAGCATGTTCCCCGAGGTCACATGCGCCCCCCCTGGCATCGCTCTGCGCCCCCCCAGGGGGGCGCGCCCCACTATTTGAGAAGTACTGAGTTAATCCCACATACTTCAGAATTAAGATTCTACTCTTCTCTGGCTGGGCATCCGCCCTGCGCTCCGTCACGGGTCGCTGGCTGGGCGCCGGTGTATCGGCGGGGTGTCGCCTGCACCGGCGGGGGACCCTGCCTTGCCTGGGGCTTGGTGGGCCGCTGGGGGTCCCGTGGCGTGTCGTGCCGGTTGGGGGGCTGCGGCTGTGGCTCGTGGCCCGGGTGGGCGGGTGGGGGTGGGTGTAGGCGTGGGGTTGGTGATGCGTCCCCTCCTGCCATCCCTGAAGGCCGGTTGATGGGTGCGCGGGTGGCCCGGGGGACCACCCTGGGTCCCGGGGGGGGGGGGGGATGGCTCCTTTGCTGGGCTGCGGGAGGAGGGATGGGCTGCGCATGGCCCCCCGCCCGCCCGCCCTCCCCGGGCTGGCTGGGTGGGGGCCGTGGCCCTGGGTTGGCGCCCGCGCGGCTATTCCGCCCGTCTGCGTGGCTGTCGCGCGCCCGGTGGGGCCTGCGTGCTGCTGGATGTGGTAGGGCATGCTCTGGTTGGGGGTCCCGGTGCCGGGATTGGCGATGCGGCGGCGTAGGGTTGGTCGCCAACGGGCTTACACTCATAAGAGATTCACACGATTACTGGGTTCTAGATCACAGAACTGATTTGTGTACACTCTACCCCTTTCAATCACCTAGCTTATAGACACCCCCACCCCCATTCTCCTCTTTCACTGGCCAATAGGCCCCCACATGGTGTAAACCGGAAATACATCTCGCTGACGATAGCACCAGCATGTTAGTAACTAGTTTAGATGTTCAATGTATTTCTAGTTGTTGTTTGTGTATGTGTTTCTTTTCCTTCTTCTCTTGTATTTCTTTTCTTCTGTCCCCCCATAATCCCTTCCTGTTCGCTGCTTTGTCATAATAAAAAGGTATTTTGAATGATCACAATGGGAGTATGTCAGACTCTCAATGTGAAACATTAAAACTGTTCAGAATCCGGGGACTTAGACTTCCATTCTCTGTGTCAAACAGCTGAACAGGACAGGTTTAAAAAAAAAAAAAAAAAAAAAAAAAAAAAAAAGAATTAAGATTCTACACTAAGAATACCTTAAAAAAGACACCGTTTATGAAAAATCTGATTGGCAATGAATAATTATTATAATTATTATTATACTATTGTATATAGTACATTACTATAATATTGATGCTAGGTGTTTTTTTTAAGAATTGTTTTGAATCATGTTGGAAAGGCGAAGTCAGTGTTCTGAATCTGTTTACATTCCATTCTTTTGCACTAGTTAATTCTATCAGCATTTGAACTCATTGTTTATTTGTGATTTATTATTGTTATTTACGTGTTTATTTGTACTTTAATAAATAAGTGTTCCAAAATGTTTTTGTGAATTGATAAGTGTCAACAAAAATTTCATTGCTAAATTAGTAAAAAAAAAAAAATATATATATATATATATATATATATATATATATATTTTTTTTTTTTTTTTTTTTTTTTTTTTTAATTATTACATTAGTCGACTAATCGGGAGAAAATTAGTCGTTTGGGACAGCCCTAATATACAGTCGGGAGAACAAGTATTTGATACACTCACAATGGGAAAACCCATTGGCAGTGTATCAAATACTTGTTCTCCCCACTGTGTGTGTATATATATATATATATATATATATATATATATATATATATATATATATATATATATATATATATATATATATATTAGGGCTGTCAAACGATTAAAATTTTTAATCGAGTTAATTACAGCTTAAAAATTAATTAATCGTAATTAATCGCAATTAATCGCAATTCAAACCATCTATAAAATATGCCATATTTTTATGTAAATTATTGTTGGAATGGAAAGATAAGACAAGATGGATATATACATTCAACATACGGTACATAAGGACTGTATTTGTTTATTATAACAATAAATCAACAAGATGGCATTAACATTATTAACATTCTGGTAAAGTGATCCATGGATAGAAAGACTTGTAGTTCTTAAAAGATGAATATTAGTGCAAGTGATAGAAATGTTATATTAAAACGCCTCTTAATGTTTTCGTTTTAATAAAATTTGTTAAATTTTCAATCAAAAAATAAACTAGTAGCCCTATTCTGTCCTCAATGTGTGTGAGTACACAAATTGACAGATAGCGAACATAAGTTCCAAAAAGAAATCAGACGGTGTAGCAAAGTTGCATGGGCTTTACTGAAGTCATCTCTTTTTGACAGGAGCACGTTTCTTGTATTTTTGTAAAACTGAAAATAACAAGGGTGTCAATAACTTGCATAAATCACAAAATAACAAAATGTACACACACGTGTCCATTTGAGCAGTAGCACTAGCCAATTAGCTCACAAGCATCTAACAATGTAACTGCATTTCACCATATATGTGAACAAATTCAAATACACATCATCAATAACTATCTAATGCTCATGAATATAAACAAAGGAGGAATATAACTCACAAGCGATGCATGTATTAGACACAAACAGTGTGATGGGACTATGAGAACTGCCACTGAATACTGGATGCGGATGTTAGCTGGTCTGAATAGCACTGTCTATTAGTGTGAGTTCGCGTCGACATATAATCACGTCAGAAAAGCGCGCCGAAAGCCATATAATCAGCTGCACTGAATCGCCAGCAGAGGGCGACATTACGCCACATAACATATGCAAGTCACATCCAAGCGCCAGCAGAGGGCGGAAAAACTCCATAAAACACAATTAACAAGTTGGCCTTTCACTGTACTGACATTTAAATCTGTCTGAGCGGGCCTAGTGCGTTAATTGCGTCAAATATTTTAACGTGATTAATTTAAAAAATTAATTAACGCCCGTTAACGCGATAATTTTGACAGCCCTAATATATATATATATATATATATATTACACACGCACACACATACATACAGTATTGTAAATAACGGCGTTTCTAACCGCGTTTTTTTTTTCAGTAGTGAGTAATCCAACTACTTTTCCCATCTTTACAATGCCGTTACTATTACTGAGGATGTGAAGGGGCACGTCACAACAATTTGGTTGAATGAAGCAGCAGTTGTCCGATTTTGTCACACATCCGCCTGCCTGCTATGGAGAGATCTGAGCGGGAGGGGAGAGGAGGTCAGGGGCTGTTGACGCCGTTGCAAACGCAGTGATGATTGGCTCAGTGGCTCGGAGCATTAGCATTGCATTCGCGGTCTCGTTAGCATTAGCATTTAGCGTAGCGAGCGCCATCTTAAACTCTCTGGCAAGTTTTTTTTTTTTTTTTTTTTTTTTTTTAAAACAGTTCGTTGTGTCCAGGCAGATACAATTAACTAAAAATACTGTTTTCCTGCTGATTGTGCATTATCATCACCAAGTGAGCATTGTCCTTGTAGACGCTACAATATAATAATATTTTAAATTACCAAAAACACTTGCCCTTAACTTTTCTTGAATGACGAATCCATGAACCTTGTACAATTTTTTTATTATTTATTTTTTTTAATCAAAACAACTAGAGCGAAGTCAGGAGATTTGAGAAGAAAAAGGCTTTTTTTCTCACAGCATTTGAAAGTTAGTTTGTATACTGTCACACTCATATAGGTAAAAATTTTCAGAAAAATTTTTAAAAAGTGTGATTTTTAAAAAATTTCTTTTATATAAAAATCAGTTCAATCAGTTAATATAAACATCTGATGTGAAAGACGTTTTTGGATGTAATGTAATAACGCGTAGAACATGAAAAGTAACGTACAAAGTAATTTACATTGTTGAGTAACTACTCTTACAATAGGGTAACAGTTACTAACTCAATTACTTTTTGGGAGAAGTAATTTGTAACTATTTACTTTTTTAAAGTAAGATTAACAACACTGTATATGTGTGTATATATACAGTAGGGCAAATAAGTATTTAGTCAACCACTACTCTTACAATAGGGTAACAGTTACTAACTCAATTTTTGGGAGAAGTAATTTGTAACTATTTACTTTTTTAAAGTAAGATTAACAACACATTAACAACAACAACACACATCACATTGCTTGATTTTTAAAGAATTTATTTGCAAATCATGGTGGAAAGTAAGTATTTGGTCAATACCAAAAGTTCATCTCAATACTTTGTTATGTACCCTTTGTTGGCAACAACAGAGGCCAAACGTTTTCTGTAACTCTTCACAAGCTTTTCACACACTGTTGCTGCTATTTTGGCCCCTTCCTCCATGCAGATCTCCTCCAGAGCAGTGATGTTTTGGGGCTGTCGTTGGGCAACACGGACTTTCAACTCCCTCCACAGATTTTCTATGGGGTTGAGATCTGGAGACTGGCTAGGCCACTCCAGGACCTTGAAATGCTTCTTATGAAGCCACTCCTTTGTTGCCCTAGCTGTGTGTTTGGGATCATTGTCATGCTGAAAGACCCAGCCACGTCTCATCTTCAATGCCCTTGCTGATGGAAGGAGCTTTTCCCTCAAAATCTCTCGATACATGGCCCCATTCATTCTTTCCTTTACACAGATCAGTCGTCCTGGTCCCTTTGCAGAAAAACAGCCCCAAAGCATGATCTTTCCACCCCCATGCTTCACAGTGGGTATGGTGTTCTTCGGATGCAATTCAGTCTTCTTTTTCCTCCAAACACGAGAACCTGTCTTTCTACCAAAAAGTTTTATTTTGGTTTCATCTGACCATAACGCATTCTCATTAAAACAGGTAACAAGTGCAGCCTCGTTAGAAGTTAGACCTCTTTGACAACCAGAAATCTTGTTTGTAGGTGACCAAATACTTATTTTCCACTCTAATTTGGAAATAAATTCTTTAAAAATCAAAAATTGTGATTTTCTGTTTTTTTTTCCTCCACATTCTGTCCAGGGTCCCCCCCAGGATTGATAAATCTAAATTCAAGACTTTTAAGACCTTTTTTAATGCCATTTCAACTGAAAATTAATACTTTTCTCACACCCATTATTTAGTGTGTTTGACAACAGAATGCATTTATTGAAGATACAATTAAAACACATTTAAATATAAGGTCTTTCCGAATTTTTTTCCCAGGATAAAATGGATTTTACACTATTATTGTAAAGCAACTTCAGAAATTACATTTGCAATACAACAGGTTTCCCTTTTAAGAGGACCTAGTCAAGGTGGTAGGTAGGTGATTGTCAGGTTGGCCACCTTAACTGTAAAGTGCTTGCAATTGGCAGTGAAAGTTTAAAAAACAGCCACTAAATGGCAGTAGTTTACCATTAATTACCACAAAATAAAAAAGCTACACATGACCATTTCCCTTGGTAATCGTTTTTTTCTAGTCACATTACAAGAAGTATACAAAACACATGTTAATCCTTTGTTAGCTATTGAAGACATTTCTTTTAATCAGATAGAGAAAATCCATACTCTTATTTAATCAAGAAAAACATTTAAATATACCAGGAGGTGTTTTACTATCACCTACATTATAATTTGCCTATCACCACGCCATGTTATTCAGATCAACGATTACCCCGCACTCGTTCCAATAATAGACAGTGTCAACCGTGTTGTGTATCTGAGAGTGATGGTGAATCTACGACTCCGGTTTATCCATGCTAAGGCTAGTGCACCTGCCAATACCCCATTGAACATGGCTAACTCTTCAGTTAAAACTGCGAAATTCACATTCATTCGAAAGGCAAACCTTGCAGAAATACATTATTGCATCTAACACATTTTAATTGGAGAAATTGGCAACTTACTTTGAAATGTTAAGCAGGTCCACTGCCTTCGCATGACCCATAAACTGCGACCCAAAGTATCTGGATGCGACTTGGTTGCCGATCCAATACCTCACATGCTGGTCCAACTGTTTGGAACATAACAACTAAGGCATCTGAGCAGTTCCTTGCGTTAGCACACAGTACTGTGCGATTGCCTGCTGTTGTGATGTTGATGCTAATGATGCTAACGGCGCGCACGCACGAGGTGCAGTGCATCGTAAAAATTCTACGCGTCATCTTCGTCATGGATTTAAAAAAAAAAAAAAAAAAAAAAAAAAAAAAACTTTGTCACGGATATAATTTAGGTTGCACTAAGATGTTCTTGAAAATTAAAACCACGGTGAAAAAATTCCAGACTTATGACAGCTAATTTAATACTTTCAATACCTTTAATAGTGGAAAACTAAATTCAATGCTTTTTTAATACTTTTAATAACCCGCGGGTACCTTGTCTGTCTCTCATGGTTGAGGTTTACCCATGTTGACAATTACAGGCCTCTTTAATCTTTTCAAGTAGGAGAACTTGCACAATTGGTGATTGTCTAAACACTTATTTGCCTCATTGTATAGACAAAGTGATTCCACACCACGAACGTCGTTCCGAACAGTCCATTTAAAAACAGCTATCTTGTAAAATGAAATGATTTTTTTTCCCAGTGTGACTGCGCAACCTACCAGCTATTCCCACAAGTGTTTTGGAGTCATTTAATATCATAAAATATTATTCGTTTAGCGATCACGAGTGGCTATGCAGTTCACCTCCATGTAAAGCGCCGGATAACTTCCGCTATGGCTGTACCATTTAGAGGACACCGGGCAACGGTGAGTAATTATAAAGAAGCCTCCCTATTATTACAGCGGAATATAAGGAAAAGTGTTGAACTTCTCTTTTTAAAATGCTGAATGCTTGTCATTCCCCGCCCATGTTTGCAGATACCAACAACAGAGGAGGAATGGAGAGCAACCGTCAATGGGTTCAAAATAAATTTGTAATTCTCACAATGCCTAGGTTCTCCTGATAACAAATACTGTAAGCATAAAAAAAAATAAACAGACGTTCGTATAAGCTCAATATTTCATGTTAAATAATCTTTCAATACCATTGACAAAGATGCTGTATTGCTGTAGATGTTCAATCATGTTTTTGTTTTTATCCTTCTGCTGTGAATTTAAATGAGTTTTCACTGGTAGACGTCCAATCCACTTTAAATGGGAGGGCAGCAGATGAGTATTTGTTCAATTGATTCCAGTCCTACTAATTCAAACAGATATAACGTTTATCATCAATGGCAGCCAATGATTTAATAATAAGAAGAAAAAGATTAATGATTAGAATTTTTGCGTTCAGGTCCGACTAAATCTGGATTGTGTACACCCATTTTTTTTTTTTTAACCACATAGTGTGTGCATGTTCAGATAATCTTGCAAAAGAATCTAAAACGATTATCCTGCAGTGTTTCATGCCATTCGATTCCAATGCACAGATTATTTTGTAGTGAAAGGCAAGCCTTAAGATGTACCTCCTCCCTCTCGCTGAGGCTTCAAGACAAACCGATCTGGTGTCGCCAAAGCCATTGCAACACTTTTGTCACCTTCAGCTCCCTTGTGGACAAAAAAGTACAATTATAATGGGAGAGTCATCATCATGTAATTAAGACACTTGCAATACTGACTGTAAAATACTAATGCCTCAACAGACTTGAAGTACATGTGCTCAAATAACATGTCTGTATCCAAATATAAAATTGTTTAAAAACATTTCAATTAAAAAAAAACAGAAAATTTTGAAACGAAAACCTAGTAAAACCAGCCTACAAAATATTTCTTTAAATGTCAAATACAGAAGTCAAATGCAGATAGTAATGACCAAATGTTGCCTTATCACACAGACCAGCAAAAAAAAAAAAATCAATTAAAGACACTGCAATATGCATTCCAGACACACCAGCGGTGTCACTCAAAGTTGAGAAACAGTTTTGCTTTAGAACACTGCATTGGATAAATGGCCCGTCACAGTCTTTGCCATGTTGCACAAAAAAGAACTTGCTGTTTAACATTGAGTAACAAAAGAGCTTTTGTGGAACTATACCAAATGAAACTGTGGTATTGCTCACCATGTCCAGAGTGTAGAGGCCAGCAAAGGTGGCCCTAATTTGTTCAACTACTTGTGGCTGGTTAGGGAAGAACCGTTCCACAACACCAGGCTGAGCAAGCACCTGCTGGACCTTTTTAGTTCCAGCCAGATGGGTGCTGATATCTGGACATTTCACAGCCATAGAGAACTCCATCATCAGGCGAGTTTCCCAGTCCTATAAATTAGAAAATTGAGCGAGTAGACTATTAATAAAACCTGCCTGTCTTGTTTTTAAATTTCAAAAATTAAGAACAGGTTAGCAGACTCTGCTATGGATGGGCGATATAAACAATATGCTGTATGAATTTTACCAGGTGGTCTTTTTCATATACTGGTACAGGTATACTGCAATACGCAGTGATGTCATTCAAAAGCCGACTGTAAAAATGACTTTGAGCAATAAGAGAGATCACAGGAAGTACACGCAGGAGACAATAATCTTTTGGAAGTAGAAATTTTGGCCATCCTGTAATTTCTGTGTTTGGAGTAAAAACCAACTTCCTGCTAGCATGTTTCCCATGGGCACTTGGCACTTTAGAAATAGTAATGAAATTTACACACCGAGGGATATACCCCTTAATATAGTCTACCGCAGGTTGCTCACAATTCTTTGCTCCAAGATTTAATTTGCATTTTTTTTTTTCAATTAAAAAAAATTTTTTTTTGAGATGTCCCGAACCGATCACGTAGCCTCTCACTCTCCCTCCTGCTGCTTTTCTTGATCAGCAGGCAGCTGGAGTTTACTTGTTAAAGGTAATGATGAGTGACAAGGGTGCCGCTTTGCTCTTGCAGAGAAGCTTGGTACCGCTATTTTCGAAGCCGCAGATCTGTCAATCATCGTTTAGCTTGTTAAACATTAGCGGTAGTGTGCTGTGGCAACTCATTGTATAAGTGACGAGGGGCTAGTCTCAGCAGCGTGAGTGGATTTAAGTAGACTCACTCAATGAAGCATTTGAGAAACAAGCATATTGCTATGTTATTCTTGTTTAAAAATAACTTGCTGGGACAGTAACATATATATTTTTTTCTTTTTTAAATTATACTTTGGAGAAAATAACATGTCTTATATGTGGGGCAAATAAGTATTTAGTCAACCACCAATTGTGCAAGTTCTCCTACTTGAAAAGATTAGAGAGGCCTGTAATTGTGAGCATGGGTAAACCTCAACCATGAGAGACAGAATGTGGAAAAAAAACAAAATCACATTGTTTGATTTTTAAAGAATTTATTTCCAAATTAGAGTGGAAAATAAGTATTTGGTCACCTACAAACAAGCGAGAATTCTGGCCGTCAAAGAGGTCTAACTTCTTCTAACGAGGTCTAACGAGGCTCCACTTGTTACCTGTATTAATGGCACCTGTTTTAACTCATTATCGGTATTAAAGACACCCATCCACAATCTCAGTCAGTCACACTCCAAACTCCACTATGGCCAAGACCAAAGAGCTGTCGAAGGACACCAGAGACAAAATTGTAGAGCTGCACCAGGCTGGGAAGACTGAATCTGCAATAGGTAAAACGCTTGGTGTAAAGAAATCAACTGTGGGAGCAATTATTAGAAAATGGAAGACATACAAGACCACTGATAATCTCCCTCGATCTGGGGCTCCAAGCAAGATCTCACCCCGTGGAGTCAAAATGATAACAAGAACGGTGAGCAAAAATCCCAGAACCACACGGGGGGACCTAGTGAATGACCTACAGAGAGCTGGGACCACAGTAACAAAGGCTACTATCAGTAACACAATGCACCGCCAGGAACACAAATCCTGCACTGCCAAACGTGTCCCCCTGCTGAAGCCAGTACACGTCCAGGCCCGTCTGTGGTTCGCTAGAGAGCATTTGGATGATCCAGAAGAGGACTGGGAGAATGTGTTAAGGTCAGATGAAACCAAAATAGAACTTTTTGGTAGAAAGACAGGTTCTCGTGTTTGGAGGAGAAAGAATACTGAATTGCATCCAAAGAACACCATACCCACTGTGAAGCATGGGGGTGGAAATATCATCCTTTGTGGCTGTTTTTCTGCAAAGGGACCAGGACGAGTGATCTGTGTAAAGGAAAGAATGAATGGGGCCATGTATCGAGAGATTTTGAGGGAAAATCTCCTTCCATCAGCAAGGGCATTGAAGATGAGACGTGGCTGGGTCTTTCAGCATGACAGTGATCCCAAACACACAGCCAGGGCAACGAAGGAGTGGCTTTGTAAGAAGTATTTCAAGGTCCTGGAGTGGCCTAGCCAGTCTCCAGATCTCAACCCCATAGAAAATCTGTGGAGGTAGTTGAAAGTCCGTGTTGCACACGACAGCCCTAAACATCACTGCTCTAGAGGAGATCTGCATGGGGGAATGGGCCAAAATACCAGCAACAGTGTGTGAAAAGCTTGTGAGGAGTTACAGAAAACGTTTGGCCTCCGTTATTGCCAACAAAGGGTACATAACAAAGTATTGAGATGAACTTTTGGTATTGACCAAATACTTATTTTCCACCATGATTTGCAAATAAAATTCTTTAACATGCTCCGAGTATTTTGCTTGGTATATTTTTCTCAACACAACATAATCCACATGAACCGGTCTTATAATTACACAATAACCAATCAAAATCACCATATTTGGCCACAAAATACACCATCATCAAATTCCAACTGGAAAAATATATCGAAATGAAGCGTTAGCAGTCCTAGCCAAGAGTGCAAGCGCTGTTTAGTGCGCAGTCATGCATGGGTAAACATTTTCTACCATCAAATCCAAACGATCATATCTCTGGCTTTCTGTGGTCAATTGGTGCCAAATAAAAACTGGGCGAGTTTGAAATCCAATCAATCAATCAATCAATCAATCAAATTTATTTATATAGCCCTTTACAAAACCCGAAAGGCCCCCAAAGTGCTTTACAACAAAACATGGCTCAAGATAAATAAAAGGCAGGAAAATATTATACAATGACATTTTACAAAATAAAATAAAACAAAGAGCGCATCGCAATAAAATTCCAGCAAGTAAAACAATAAAACCGATAAAATCGAAAAGAAACATTAAAAAAGCCCTTAAGCTAATAAAACCAGGCTATCCTAATCTTTGTAAAAGGCGAGTCTAAAAACGTACATCCGTGGTGGTGCGGATTTTCGGGGGGAAGGCTGTTCCACAGCCTGGGGGCAGCAACCGCAAAGGATCGGTCTCCCCACTGTTTAAGTTTTGACCTTGGAACATCTAAAAGAAGCTGGCCGGTCGAGCGAAGAGTCCTGCCAGAGTTACGAAAAATTAAAATTTCCGATAGATAAGATGGAGCCTGGCCTGGCCAAATCCACTTTCGAGAAATATTGATGGCAGCACTCTATGCGAAATATATATACATATATTTTTTAACGGCGCTTATAGAAGTCTATGCGGTGCTTTATTTACTATGTTGATCATGGGACTCAGCGGGTGACTTGCGACTGCAAGCATGTGTGGTTATGTGACTATCTGACTGGCATAATGGAGTCTTTGTTGCTACATTTCACTGGTAAAACTGATTGAGCCACTGTGGGCTTGTCTCTCAAAAATAAAGCAAACGCGGAAAAAAGTAATGTGGCCCAAAGTAGCGGAGTAAGGGTAGTGTTTCTTCTTGACACATCTGCTCAAGTATAAAGTATGGCGTGATAAAATCACTCTTAGAAGTACATTTTTTTCCTCAAAAAAAGTTACTCGAGTCAATATAATGGAGTACATGTAATGCATTACTGCCCACCTTTGGCCACCACTAACACTTGTCTACAAAATTTTGGAAAATATCTGCGTCAGTGATTTATAAAAAATAAAATAAAATAGGGCTGTCAAAATTATCGCGTTAACGGGCGGTAATTAATTTTTTAAAATTAATCACGTTAAAATATTTGACGCAATTAACGCACATGCCCTGCTCAAACATTAAAATGACAGCACAGTGAAATGTGTACTTGTTGTGTTTTTCAGAGTTTTGTCGCCCTCTGCTGGCGCTTGGGTGCGACTGATTTTATAGGCTTCAGCACCCATGAGCATTGTGTAAGTAATTATTGGCATCAACAATGGCAGGCTACTGGTTTGTTTTTTTGATTGAAAATTTTTACAAATTTTATTAAAACGAAAACATTAAGAGGGGTTTTAATATAAAATTTCTATAACTTGTACTAACATTTATCCTTTAAGAACTACAAGTCTTTCTATCCATGGATCGCTTTAACAGAATGTTAATAATGGTAATGCCATCTTGTTGATTTATTGTTATAATAAACAAATACAGTACTTATGTACCGTATGTTGAATGTATATACCCATCTTGTGTCTCATCTTTCCATTCCAACAATAATTTACAGAAAAATATGGCATATTTTATAGATGGTTTGAATTGCGATTAATTGCGATTAATTAGGATTAATTAATTTTTAAGCTGTAATTAACTCGATTAAAAATTTTAATACAGGGTCTTCCTGAATGTAATGTATGTACTACCCACCCCAAAAGTTTCAGATTGGTTTAGCATAATCTTGCTACCTGTGTCGTCTGTTTACCTTGTCCAAAGGACTGCTGCGAAATGGGGAATTAAAACAACAAATCTAGTGGTGACCACGCTTCAATGACCAGCCAAGGTTTAATAGTGTCTGGCAGCTTAACATTGACATGCATGATTTTTCCACACTTTTAGGTAGATAGAACATTTTTGACATGGACAAATGCTACTGATGTTGTAGTTCTTAATCCTCTTACACTTAATAACTAAGCATGAGTTACAGCTTGCCTTTGTTTAAACAAGCCACACCTTCACCCTTGGATTCAAAAGCCAATAGGCCTCTTTTCATAGGCCAACAAAATTTAGACACAAAGGGCATTTCAGACCAGTTAAATTTGTGGACAGGCAAAGACATGTGCTCTGAAAAAGAGCAGGGTGTGTCAGTTATAAGCATGAGCTTTCCGTTTTCGCATTAATAAGCAGGCTTCCTTGCATTCCTCTTAATTAACATTGGCACATTTGTTGGTGCTGCCTGACAGGAGGAGGAACTGGTTTGCTCTTTGTAAGACTGCCGCATGAATTTGGTATGAGGAATTATGAAGACATACCTGGCAGATTACATTAATTGAGTAAAAGAGATCCCCGCAATGAAATGGGCATTTGGAAACTGACTTTCCAGCCCAAATCATTTATGTCCTTGTGTAAACCACCCACTACCCTCACCCACAGTTGTGCCTGAGTTAAGATTGTAGTGTTAGTCTCAAAAACACATAAAACAGAATTCTCAACAGACTCAGGGCTAGATGTCACAAGAGAATGTTCACAAATTTAAAAGTCTTTCAAATGTACTTGTTTTTATTTTTCAACAACAGATCCAAAAGGCCACCAGAGCACTTTTTTTTTACTTTTAACAGAGGAGCAGGAAATATGTGACAGTGAGCTGACTGAAGGCCTGTCGCGATAGCAAATTTTAGTAGGCGATATATCGTCTCAAATTATTGCCGATATGCAATATTATTGTCAGGTTTTTTTTTACCAATTCAACCATTAATGTAATCATCATAGTATCCCAAGAAGTCACCCATTCACATGCAATTAATTGTTATTCTTAAATAAAACACAAAACTATCAAAAATATTAAGGAATCAATCAGATTTTTCATAATGGGTGTCATTTTAAAGCTATTCTTAGTGTAAAATCTGAAGTACGCGAGATTAACACCAGACATCCTTATTTACATGTTGAACATGACGTGCTTTTATTTTTCAAATGTTCACCGGAAGTCCTTTCGCTCAGCTGCTAACCATCACCTTTACACTCCTTTACACCGTTTGTTTTGTTTAAAAAACAAACGGTGCACTTCTCTTTTTGTCATGAAAGTGTTGTCATAGATTTTTTTCATTTTTCCTATCAATTGCATATGCTGCAAACCCGCGATTTTCATGTTTGAAGTGTCACCTTTTAACCGCAGTTTTGCGTTTTTGAGAAGACTGCCAATGTTTTAAAGCAGGCTAAAGTGCTTAGTACATTGCCTTTTTCCATTAACCTCAATTTAGCAATGCATACATTTTACAATGTTTAATATAGATATGTTTCCTTATTTCGTATGTCTGAACTTTAATTCTATGGCGCATTGACCACCAATAAACATCTGTGAAAGGAAATGGAGTCTCATATGCAATCAACACGCACACGCAAATGTATGCACGCACGCACGCAGCGATAAATCGGGAGTTGGGAAGATAACCAGCCTCATTTTTAATTATCGTGCAATAAATTAACTTATTGCATATCGCGACAAGCTTAGTTGACTGATAGAAGAATTCAATCCCAGTCACATTATTAGTGGATTTTGGAGGCTTCCAGGAACACTGCAGCCCAGACACACACAATTTCTAAATGATTTCAGTCTGAAAAAAGTGACAAACGATTTTAACAGTTCACTTCACTACGACACGTACATGAAAAATGTCTGCAAATAAATAATATATAAATAAATAAGATTTTTTTCTAATACTGTATACCTGTTCAGACTTGTAGTTCTGAGGCATGTAGCCATTCCTGAAGTAGACCACTGCAACTTCCTGACAATCACTACAACAAGAAAGAGCAGGTCTATTCTATTGCTTTATGTTGTCTGTTGATGGGCAAAAGACACGTACACAAACAGTCGCTTGTTGTCATCAAGCTCTCCAGATTTGGACACATCCTCAAAACTCTTCCGTATGGTGACAATATTCCTGAAACACATTAAGAAATGTCAGCTTGCCATTAGAAGAAAATGGATTCTGTGAGCAAAGAGTGAGAAAGAGCGGTTTCATTTTAACATCAAGGTTACTGAAGACATTCTAAATCTTCAGTAATCCTCACCTTTTCCACAGCTCATTTTCAATATAACGTTGATCCAGGATGTTCCTCTGTTTCTCCTCCACCAAGAACATAACAACCGCCCTTTAATGACAGCATGTCCGACTGTTACACACTGCGCAAGATGATGTAGATTAGTAATATGGTGCATTACTCTAATTGCCAGCTTTAAACCGCCCCATTTCAATATACACATATCAGATGTAAAAGCTATCATTGGGAAAGAAGTGTTACTATTCAATTAGGTTTTCAGTAGATGTACCGCTTTGATCCATAGAGCTCCCAGGCCTTTGCCACAGCTTTGGCCAGACCAACTGCAGGGTCGTTGTCAGTGATGCACTGTCTCGCCTTCAACTGGCCAGCCACCTTAAGGATATGTCTGTTGTAGCCACACAATAATATTTGTGTCATTATTGAACATAAATATAGAAAGGTCAATAGAAATTAACAAGAAATCATTGCCACATCTGAAAATAAAATTTAGATTTAAAACATCAATAGGAATGAATGGAAATTGAAATATTTTCCAAACAGTTGTTCAAACTGTCCATTTATCAATTTTCTGTGCAATAATAATACATTTAACCGTACAAGCATTTTAATGAAACATTCTAAATATTGAGTTTGGTTCACAGTATTTCCTTTGTGTAATGGTGTCTTGAATGACAACATCGCTCAGTTAAGTTTTGTGTGACAGAGATCCATTTTTAAAAGAGTGTTTTACCCAATTTCTCAGTTGCACAACATTAGGGGCTCACCGATATATTAAACTATAATCTCTATTTGCAGATATTACATTATTCCAGGTTTAGACGCCGAAAACTATGTTACCGGTGTACATCAGGCATACGTGAGGAAAGGCCACCAAAACTAGCAGCAAAGGTGTTGATCTCAATCTGTTTCAGAGATGTGGGTCCATCCTCCTTTTGGTCCAGCATGTAGTCTGATCGATTCAGACCTAACACAATTGACTAGGAAGAGGGAAAAAGAGGACATCTTTTAATTATGATTCTATGAGAGCTGGGAATAGATTACTAGTTGAGGCTTTTTTTTTTTTTATCCACTGGAGGGAATGCTCTAATAAGTGTCATGTAATACTAGTTACAAATAGTTTTTGGGTAATTCTGGTAAGAGCCTTTTTTAGGTCCAGATATACAACCATAATGACACCCCGATCATCAAGCTTGTAGTTCATGTTTTCTAAAAGACTCCAGAAGGCCATCTCTGTGGAGTGTAGTGAATAGCCAAATACCATATTATTAGAGTAATGACTTGAAATTCAAGATGAATGATTTGCTCTGCATTCTTCAACTGGATTCCAAGTTATATTTAGATATTGAAGGAAGCACACTCATCACTGTATGGTTGCCTGATTAAAGAATTGGTTTAATCATTGAGTTCCTCCAGGAAAAGTCCTGAAAAGTCACTTGCATTTAAAGTCTTTAATAATATATTATCTTAGTTATTCATCTTAACTCGAGGGATTCCAGCACTGCGCTAGTAAGGTCAGTCTTGGCATTATTGCTTGGATGAAGAAAAACAAGTATTGAAGCAATGGTATTTTTTTAGTATAAATGACCTTTATGTGAAAGATGGCTACTCAAAGAATATACCGTAAGACAAAATAAAGAAAATGACACACACAAATTTGACGACAGATAGACCCATGTTTCTTTGTGCTGGACTGCCAGCCAGGATCTCACAACAATGCCAGAGAACGCTGCAGATCTGCAGCTCATCAGATTTAGGTTGCGAGGCAAATTAAAATGGCGAATGAAGCTCCTTAGTTCAAGTATTTTCCCAAATAATGTATTGGCAGCTGCTGCCTAACAGTTTGAGCTGAGACGACCCTCTTCATTCAGAGAGGAATCAGCATACACGACCAAGAAAAAGGAGGGAGCAAATTGTTTATCATATATACAGGGTTCGTACACTTGGTCATTGCCAAATGCAAGTACTTTTTAAGGACTTTTTCAATTTTCCAGTTTTTACAGTAGCTTTTCATCTCAATGTTTTTGTTTTTTTACGACAAGGCCGAAATAAAATATGGTGCCTCCTCACAAGTACGCAACAGTCTTCCAAAACGTTCTACGACCCCGGAGTCCCAAGAAATTTAGAATGAAAGGTGCCGATTCTGAACCCCCGGGTACGTTCCCGACGGAAGTGAGCATTTTTCTGAATGCACCCTATAGGTTGGTGGACAGACACACACAGAGCCAAGGAAAGCTTGATAAATGTGCTTAATTTGGCCAAAATACTCTGTCGTAATGAAGTTACCATACCTCTTCTATAGAACGCATTAATTTTGGAGGCAGACGAGCCCTTAGGTTGAGAAAAATGAAACGCTGTGTAGCAGCGTCTGGTTTTCCCCTCGCTTGTTGCCTTTCTTTTATCCTGATATTATATTCGCTCTCCATCCTTTTCATACAGCCAAAAGCCGAACACTGTGCATACTGACCGTGGCTTCTACTCGTCTTTATGTCGTTTTTCTGAGTAAAATCTGAGTATTAAACGATTATACACCAAATAACTGTAGCAAAACTGTAAAGCAACAGACTGAGAGCAGCAAATAGCCACACCGAATATAAATATGGCAAGACAGACTAACCTACAGCAACATAAGTAGGACAAATACACAACATTCTCTTTCTCATAAATCATTTTTGGTCTAGCAAAATGAATGTATATGCGACTATAAATGACTTGCATGTAAACAACTTGCTGCCACAATAGCCTCAGAAATTTTGGGTATATCTGACGGCATGAGCGATGGCAGACTATCTGAAATACTTGCACTTCTGATATTTAAAAATGACTGCTAATTTACATTTTTCTCCACTATTACACAGCAGAAAGATCAAATTCTGTAATTTTTCAAAATTCTTAAACAATACTCCTTCTGCTTAGATGCACTTAATTAAAAAAAAAAAATACAATTCCTTTAAGAACGGCTCTCATACCTGGGACCTTCCTTTTTTGAGGACCTGCTGATGGATCCTGTACAACCTTGCAGTGAACTCATCCACAGAAATGGTGCTAGAAAGCAAAAATGTGTCAAAACATGGCAATTCAAAACCCGTTTAATAATGAACTTTTTTATCTTTTTCTCAAACCCATGGTATTTATTTTCTTTAAATTGATCCATAATTTACACCTACCTAGCAAGAGCTTCTTGAAGGAAGTCTGGATCCTGGCTAATCTTATCCATCAGTGTGTTGTAATGCGTTTGAACTGCCATGGCTTGGAGGAAAAGAGCTTTTGGTACAGGTGTGGGGAATAGTGTGAAGGGAGCATATGTCACCACCTATAGTAGAGAGTGCAGATGAGGAGGAGATTTCTGACTACTAGATTCTAGATCAGTGGTAAAAAAGAATCTACCGTGAGCAGCAGAATTATTTGCACCCCTTTTGATTTTACAAGTTCACCCACTTAGAAAATAGGTAGAGGTCTGAAATTTTAATCATAGATGCATTTCCACTTATCGAGACAATCTTTAAAAAAAAAATCCGGAACTCACATTATATGATTTTTCAATAATTTATTTGTAATTAATGGGGTTCATGAGAATTTCTACCCCTGAGAATCAGCAATAATTATGACACTCAAAGAGTTGTCACTCTACCTTAAAAAATGTCCACCTTTACCCAATGAGTAACCTCCCACCCACTGTCACTTGTCACTTTGTCACTTGTGCACCCCACAGTCAGGCATAATCCAACTGTTACCATGGGCAAGACCAGAGACTTTTCGAAAGACACCAGAGAAAAAAAATGTTGAGCTCCAAAAAGCTGGAAAAGGCTATGGGACAATTGGGCAGCAGCTTGATGAGAATAAATCTTTAGTTGCAGCAATTGTTAGAAAATGGAAAAGACTAAACATGACTGATAATCTTCCTCTGACTGGGCCACGATGTAAAATCTCTCCTCGTGGCGCATCACTCATGATGAGAAAAAAGTGAGGGCTCGGCCTAGAACTACATGGCAGGAGCTGGTCAATTACCTGAAGAGAGCCGGATGCACAGTTTCAAACGCTACTGTCAGTAGAACACAATGGTGCAATGGTTTAAAATCACGCTTTGCTAAGATGGTCCCCCTGTTGAAGCCAGGACATGTGAAGGCCCGTCTGAAGTTTGCCAGGGACCTTCTGAATGATGCAGAGACGTCATGGGAGAAAGTCAAGTGGTCAGATGAGACCAAAGTAGAAGTTTTTGGTGCAAACTTTACTCATGTGTGGAGGAAAAAGAAGGATGAGTAAAATCCCAAAAACACCATCCCCAATGTGAAGTATGGGGGTGGAAACCTTATGCTTTGGGCTTGCTTTTTCGCAAACGGGACAGGACAACTGTGCTGTTTAAAGCAGAGGATGAATAGTGAAATGTATCGTCAGATTTTGAGCCACAACCTCCTTCCCTCGGTCAGAGACTTGACGATGAGTCGTGGCTGGATCTTCCAACATAACAATGATCCGAAGCACGTACAAAGCATATCAAGGTTCTGGATTGGCCTAGCCAGTCTCCAGACCTCAATCCAACAGAAAATCTTTGGATGGAGCTGAAACTTTGCATTTCTCAATGACAGTCTCGAAACCTTGCAGATCTAGAGAAGATTTGTGTGGAAGAATGGTCCAAAATCTCTGTTTCCATATGTGAAAACCTGGTGAAGAACTACAGAAAGTGCCTGATCCCTGTAATTGCAAAAAAAGGCTTATGCACTAAATATTAGCACTATTTTTTCATTATTTGTTTTATATGTTTCTTATTTAACGCGCTTGTTATATTAGCACTATTTATAATTTATTTGTTTTACATGTTTCTTATTTAATGCACTTGTTAAATTAGACAGAACACGGCTCAATGGATCCACATACACTCACCGTCTCCTCCCGCCTCTGTCAGTCTCTATAAGTTAAGGTGACAATAAAAACGCTTTTTTAAATTTCCATTTATTATTGTTATTCCCATTTGTATTTATAATTGATTCGTTTTGCTATGTTTAATTGCTATTAGTAAATGTACCTGCAATATCTTAAGGATTAACGCTAGTTTTTGGGCTGTGGAACAAATGAATCCAATTATAATGTATTCTTATGGGAAAATCACACTCGACATACGACCATTTTGACTTACAAACCAGGTCCTGGAATGAATTAAATTTGTATGTAGAGTGACCACCGTATTTGACATAGAGCGCTGCAGTGAACGTTCCTCGAAAGCGCAGATTTTAACCTCTCTCAGTTTTTATTTGGTGCCGATTGACCAAAGAAACCCGGTGATCTGATCCTTTTAATTTCATAATAGGAAATATGTTTTCTCCACTAGGGGCCACTCATGCTCGTTGGACGAATGCTTCTTCATTTCTGCAGATTGAATTCCAGCTAGAAAAAAAACAATGTTTTTTGGGGTTTTTTTGCAATTCTTAGGCTTAACGTGGTTATGTTTTGGTTATAGTACAGTATAATAACAGTTCACATAGATAACTATAGGGCTGTCAAACGATTAAAATTTTTAATCGAGTTAATTACAGCTTAAAAATTAATTAATCGTAATTAATCGCAATTAATCGCAATTCAAACCATCTATACAATATGCCATATTTTTCTGTAAATTATTTTTGGAATGGAAAGAAAAGACAAGATGGATATATACAATCAACATACGGTACATAAGGACTGTATTTGTTTATTATAACAATAAATCAACAAAATGGCATTAACATTATTAACATTCTGTTAAAGCAATCCATGGATAGAAAGACTTGTAGTTCTTAAAAGAAAAATTTTAGTACAATTTATAGAAATTTTATATCAAAACCCCTCTTAATGTTTTCGTTTTAATGAAATTTGTAAAATTTTCAATCAAAAAATAAACTAGTAGCCCGCCATTGTTGATGTCAATAATTACTTACACAATGCTGATGGGTGGCTGAAGCCTATAAAATCAGTCGCACCCAAGCGCCAGCAGAGGGCGGCAAAATTCCATAAAACACAATTAACAAGTGGTGTTTCACTGTACCGTCATTTAAATCTGTCTGAGCGGGTAATCTGCGTTAATTGCGTCAAATATTTTAACGTGATTAATTTTAAAAATTAATTAACACCCGTTAACGCGATAATTTTGACAGCCCTACTTAAAATACCTTAAAAAAAAAAATAAAATTTAAATCAAACATAAGCAGTTACAATGTTACTCATTACTTGAGTATTATTTTAACTAAATACTTTTTTACTTGTACTTTTGTACATTTTTTGGATGACTACTTTTACTTCAGTAATATTTTGAAGTAACACTACTCTTGAGTCACGTTTTTAGCTGCTCTACCAACCTCTGCTATCTGACTGTTAGTCAGGATGTGTCAGAAGGCCAGAGGAGGTTTGGGGATTATCAGTTTTGGGCTGCGAGGCAAAATAAAATACAGAATGAAGTTTCTAACTCAGTGACAGCGATGAGCCTTTCTCAAATCATATGTTCAAAAGCTAAGAGCAGGCTAATGCTTTCCCCAGACTACACAATTTTTAGCGTTCATGATGATCGCACTGTCAGATTACGCGACATTGTGTCATGAAGACGCAGTGTTGTCTTGAGTTGTTACACTACAAAACCAGCTCCCTGATCAACACATACTGCCATGAAGAGAGCCGTCCGAAAGCTGACTTAATCGGGAAGCAGGACAAGCAACTGTCAATTAGTAATGGCACTTCCTATCATAATAGTGATGGTGTTCTGCTCTGCTTGCATCAACACATTCGCTGTAAACCAGATGGCAAAATGGTATTCACTGTTTATTTTGTCTGCGCTGGGAGGAACACGTGGGTGTCACAACGCTGCAGACATCTGGATTCTTGGAGAATTTTTCTCTTTTTTTTTTTTTTTTTTTTTTTTTTAAATACAAGAGCAAAAGAGCATGCACAAGAGAATGCACACGCAGAAAAAAGTTACACCATTGGTCAATATTCATCAACTAATAGTAGCAACAATAGGCATGTGCCGGTATGATACTCTGACAGTATTATAACCTTAAGCCAAACAAAATATCACGGTTTCAAGGTATCACAGTATTGCAATTACAGCTCTAAAATGTGTTACTTAGAAATATCTGTTTAAAAAAAAAAAACAACAACAACAAAAAAAAAAACAATCAATTGAACAGCATTTTTAATTTTCAAGACATAATGGCAAATTGGAACATGAGAATAATGTTAAGTTGAAATAAAATGTAAAAAATAACAAAATATTCTAAATAAAATTAAAATAAATCCCGTCCTTTAGGTGAGCCTAAACCCACAGCTACAGCTCAACATTATTACCGTCAGAACAAAAATAATTGAATTATTTTCCATAAAAAGCACGTGTCTATGACTCGTATCATGTTTACATTATACACATACTCTTTCTGAACACAGTTACGCAAGAGAAGAAAAAAAACATGTTCTACCACCACTAAACACACTAAACACGCTGGAGATAACCGTCATAGGTGGTGGGAAACGTTCATTGCAGTTTTTACTAACCTTTTGTATGAATGCGAAATCATATTTCATATCATCATATCCTCGGCAGCCACCCTCCCCGAAATGTTTTACATGTCAGTTGGCCCTTCTCTTCTAACCTGCGGCCGTCTGGAACTTTTTTATAGCCGAAGTATTCCCATACCAGCGATTTTGTTTTCTTCGATGGGGGGGGAGAGTTCAGGCGTTTCACTTCCTCCAGCCATCATGTAGCACAGCTGACTCACTGACACTGAGCAACAACCAGTGGGGGAGGGTTAAGCCTTACAGCTTCAAGCCAGGGATTTCTCCATGCATTTTTGGGATATAAAAAATAGCTAATACGGTACCTTATGGACAGTATGAGGGAAATTTTTTTGCAGTTTTGAAACCTTGACGTTTTCATACCACCGTATACCTTGAAACCGGTAATCGGCACATGTCTAGCAACACATAGGACATGTCACATTATGCAGTACAACAAACCGAAATTCTGACACACCAAACTTTCAGCGACATGGCCGTGACTCGTGAGTCGTCTGAGACGCCAGATCGGCATTTATTTTTTGTTGTTGCACAGGAAAACAGCAACTTTTCCTATTTCAAGGAGTAGGGGGGATTAGATTATAATAGCAATGTAAAGAGTTTCACTAGTTTCGGTGAGAAGTTTAATATTTATTGTGAACTACATTTCCACAAAAACGCACATCAAGAAATCATTTAGCTTAGCATGAAGAGGTGTGAAAGCCATTTTCAAGTGTCCCAGACCTCGCAAAAACTTCCAAAAAGTGCATTTATCAGGGTTTCATCTGCCATTATTTGCGTGTTACTGTCAGCCAAAACAGCCTGTGGCACAGATATTAGTAAGCCTACCCTTTGCTATTAGATAGAACAATGTATTTTGGGCTCTGCCCCTCAGCGAAAAATTCACTCAAAACGAAAACGGCCGCCATTGCTCACTTTCGCTGAGAAGCCCCCTCCTACATACACAATGAATGCGTTGCCGCGCACCCTTTCACACCGGGCTGCGACCAGTGTAAAATGGCCTTAAGAAATCAAGGTGGAAACAATTCTCGTTGTACTCTGTACAAAGACAATATTTATCATAATTACATATTTACTTATATTAGACAATGTTAGTACATATCAATGACAAATATTCCAATGTTTGTATACAATCTTAGAAATGTTAACAGGCACTGTCAGTGCACAGGACTTAAATGATGATAGACTCAAACACAGGTTTTTTTTTTTTTTTTTTTTTTTTTTTTAAAAAGCAAAAATAAAATACCTGCACATTTTATAAGGTTGCTACAACTCTTCTGATGTCACGTTTTTTCTCTTTTTTCTGTTTTGGATGTGGACCAAACCTTTGTTGTTCCTGTGGCTCATTGCCTTTCTTTGCACCTAATATTGTATTTACCTTCTGCCCTCTCCATTCAGCCCAAAGCTGAACACAGTGGCATACTGACGGTACCTTCTCCTTTTCTGTTGTTTTTCTGAGCAGGGTTCTATAGGTATTAGCAAGTCTCATTTAATGCTTTTTAATTCGACTTACAACTAATTTGGGCCCATGCCTAACTGCAAATAGTTGATTCCACAAATTGTAAGTGTTAAACAATTAATTTTTTTAATTGTTAAAAATACAAATGCATCTAAAACGCAACAAACAGCTTGATGCAACTTCTGTTTCAGTGAGGACACAAGGCTCAGGAAAGCCATGCATGCATAGAGGCGAGCTAGGAGAGGAACACTAGCAGCTGATGGGTAACAGAGAGCAACCAGAGTAGCTACCGGTACATACAAGAGATTCCTGGGTTTAAGATAACGTAACTCGTATAGGAAGCAAAACTGAGAAGCGCCCAGACTCGCACACGTAATCAAAATTAGATTTAGATAAATAATGTAAAAAATGTTCTTTTAACCGTCAAGTTTACGTAATTGTGAATGCCTCGAACATTTAGTTTAATGCATTTTAATGCTTTTCAAGGCCTGAATTTTGACCAAAAAAAAAACAAAATCCATTAAATGACATTTAATGTTGCTTAATGACCCCTATAAACCCTGCTGATGAATATTTACATAAGAAACGATACGTGACTGTAGCACAGCTGCAGTAGATTGGGAGCAGTAGATAGTAGGGCTGCAACGATCCGCTTTTGTCACGATTTGATCTGTATTCCAATACCTGTGTGGCAATCTGATACATATTACGATAACTCAACTATGGCAACATTTTACCTTTTCAAATTTATAAAAACACAGAGGCACTCGTCGTTAACTTTAACAAGTAACTGCAGTGCACGAGTGAGCAAGAAAAGCAGCAGGAGGAGGAGTGATCGGATTAGGACATCTCGTTTGTTGGCTTGTGACCAGCGCTGCGCTAGCGCAGCACATTAGAAGTATTTAAAGTATCGATACTCATAAAAAAAAAATCTATCGATACCCGGATCGTGACATTAAGGATCGCGATATATCGCCACATGATACTTTTTCCCAGGTCTAGTAGATAGTTACACCAAAAGAAAGTATGGCAAAATAGACTTACAGCAACAGAAGTAGGACAAAACAATCTTTTCATATATTGTTTTTTTTTTTTTTCCGAGCATAATATGTACAGATGCGTTATGTGAACATAGATGTAATGACTTGCATGTAAACAACATTACCATCGTAACAGCCGAGGAAATTTTGAGTGTACCTGATGTCACGAGCGATGGCGAGCTATCTGAACTACTCACATTTGCTTGGCCAAAACACCAAAACACTTCAGGCATTTAAAAATGGCTTCTCACAGCAGACTTGCCTACTTTGCTTGCTTCCTGTTTTTGTCCACTGTGAGGAGAAAAACTTGTTTTTTTTTTCTGCTGGGATGCACATGCTCAAAAAGATGACCATTCCTTTAAGTGGCAATCGTCAACATAAAGAAAGCTACCTTTTCCAAGGTAATATGATATACAAATCTTTCAGGTTAGGTGAACTGAAGTGTTGATGATCGTCCTTGTAGTGCTCATGAATTATATTTTAATTGATGTATTGTATATGCACTGTCGTATTTTGCAACGTTTTAATACACTGTTGTCATGGACCTTAGAAGAATAGTCTTTACCTGGGTACGGTATAGGTATCAATTAAAAAACAACTATAATAGATTTTTTTAATCTACTTCATTCCATACCCTATTTTCCTAATGGTCAACAATCAAGGATGGGACACTAAAAAGATTGTAAATTCTTACCTCTGATGAATTGGGGGATTCTTTAATCCTCAGAAGGACACCATGTAAAAGTGCTGCATCTTTTGCCACTTCTGCTAGATCACTTATTAGGGTGTTGTTCATCAGCAGTTCACTTGGTATCCCCTGGGCCATTCTGGTTAATATTTTTGGAAAAAAAGAGGAAGAAAAAACGCAGTCCGTGAGCTCAAGTATATTCAATGATTATAACATCGCCGATGGAAATCACGGCAAACCGCTCACAATATAAACGACAGATATTTGTAACGTTCTGCCAATTTTGGAAATATTGCAACTACTAGTATGAGTATTAGTCTTATGTTAACTGGATTTTAACTAAGTGTCGGATGTCCGAAACTTATATCAATAACTGCGTGTTCCTTTTGTGCCGTAACAATCTTATTTGAATTACAATGGAGAGGATATCAAATTATGAAACCACGATTACCTTTCCGGAGCACGTCTGGCGTTACTTTTGCTCTACGGGAAGATGGTGAATTTTGATACAGAGACAGGTGGCAACCATCGAAGAACTATCGGTTAGAACTAAATATATGAGGTGCAAAGCGTGTCCACGCATATGTACGATTCTCCTCCTGGCCGCTATTGGTTACTTTGAGTCATGTGATTCACACAACCAATCTGCGAGGTGAAAGCTGCTGAACGGTTCCTGGTGCGCGCTGTTAGCCAACAGAGACAAGCGTCGTCACTTGTCGGCCATTTTGCATCAGTGCCCTTCTTTAAACATCACATCATAATCAATGGACCGTGTACTTTAAAATAGCTATAACTTGTTCAATTCTTCACCGATACTCAAACGACTTGGTTTGTCATAATTTTCACAGATGCAGTAATTTTACTGGGTACTTGAGAATATTTAAGAAAAAAAAAATCTTCAAATCCAGCCTGAATCCAGCCACGTTCATATGGTTTGTTCTAAAGTAAAGCGTTTATAAGCCCGTCGAGGATTCAGCAAGTTAAGCATATTTTTAGTGGTGATAACCACTCACCTTACGTCATCTGCAGTAGAGCCTTCCGTAGAGAACTCCGACGCAAAATGGTCGCCAGTTACTTGCGCTGCCGACTCCGGCTTTATACATGTAGTGTGATATATGTGATATTTATGAAACAGTTGACCTGGGGTTCATGTCGCTCCTCTTAAGGTTGAAGGTAATCGGTAAGTGGTTCTTACACCGCCACATTAAGGAGCGTCTCGTGTTTCTTGAACGTGCATTGAAGACCATCCTCGGGCTAGTTTTACATCGAGAAACTCCTCTAATGTATCCTCTGCGGAAGTATTACAGTTCCTCGATGGTGATGCTAACCAATCACGATCGTCGAGAGCGACAGTTTTTACACTAGTGAGAGCTTTCTTGGAAGGTGTTGACCGCTCTCGTCTTTTTCCCTCCTTATGTCAGAGTCAAACGCAGACCTAACGCCACAAATGTTTCGAACGAATTTTCAGTGTTTGTTGTCTTTCGGAAAACAAGTAGATTTTAACCACATAATCAGCAAGTATTGTTCATCGTTGTTTGTGAACTACAAATTGACCACAACAGACGTCGCGAGTCGCATTGAGTTTAGGTCACCCGGCGGCGAGGTCAAACTATGGTCGTCAAACTCGTCATGGCAGTCGGGAAGTGACGGATGAGGAAGTAACAGCACGTGGCGGGAGATTTAAAAAGATTGTAAGGAGTGTCGCCAGTTCGCAACCCAATGTGAGTAGCGACAAGATGTGGGTCTGTTAAATCGTGCCTGCATGTATCAGATTATGAAAACGTTTTCTAATAATGTAAACTGCTGCGTACACCCCTTACATTTCCGCAGGTATTTAATTATATCTTTTCACGGGACCACACTGAAGATATGACTCTTACACAAGTAAAAGTAGTCTTTGTACAGCTTATATAGTAGCGTAAATTTATAGTTTTCTCAAAATAACTAAAAAACAGACATTATTATTAAAAATAGTATTTTTTCATCAATTATTAATAAATATTGTTTTTTAAAAAATAATAATAATAAATTCCGAAACACACCACATACCCAAACTGTCGGAAAAGGGTCGCAAATCAACGCATGCACGGTTAGCTTCTGCATGTACTACGCATGCGCCACACGCATGTTGTTGATACTCACATTGTGTTGCGACAAGTTGTATTAAAATAATGTACGTAAAAAGAGAAGGACAAGTTACCAGATAGTGGTAATTATTACATCAGAGAGGGAGCCAAATTTGGAAACTGATTGTAATAAGTATTCTACATATATTCTGAAGAAATTGGAAAGGTAATGCTGTGTTTAAAGAGATACACACGGTTTATCACTGATGACCTCCAAGGATGGAGGACAACAAGAAACAGCAATCAGAATGAATTATTAAATAGGAAAAAAGTGCAGTGCAGCATTCCTTGTGGACGAGCAAGAATTTGGTAAAGGGAGCTATCAATTGCCACGTTTACATGGAGCCAAATATTCCAATTACAATCGGTTTAGATGTTCAAACCGAATAAATGTGTTCCATATGAACACCTCATTCGGAATGAACAGGCCCAAACCGAATGGAATTTCATTCCGATTCACAGGGGTGGAATATTCCTTTTCCCAAACCGATTAGAAGTAAAATTATATCATGTAAACAGGGAAGCGGAATGGTGTCTAGTTGCGTTCTTTCTGCACATGCTCCGTACTGACGTGGTGACGTCACTTGGTGACGTAAGTAACGTCACTTGCAACATGGCTTCCAAGCACACGCACACGGCGGAAAGTTTATATCCATGAATCCATCCACCAGCCCACACAACTTTTTAAATGAACGGCGTGTCATTCTGAAATTTTGTTTCCACTCGAAAAGTTAAAACAGCAGCTGATCTGACGATCGATCTCCATGTTTTGCAACGTGCCGCTTTGTTTTGATTAATCTGCGCATGTCAGACGGCAGTTGTCAAACGTCCTTTCGGAATAAAGGCAGACACATGTAAACGCTGGATCGGAATAGATGAAGTGACATGTAAACAGCTGATCTGAAATTTCCATTCGGAATGATTTGAATCGGTATGAATAAAAGTCAGCATGTAAACGTGGCTATTATCAACATTAAATATGATAACAACGACCTTCCACAACACTAAGCCATGTTCTGATTGGCTGTTAATGGAACTGTTTCGCAATGGTAAGACTTGCACCTGTCAGTACATTTTGTACTTGCACGCAACAGATGTCGCGCTTGTATTTATTTTTTGTGACGCAAAACTATTAGAGGCGGATTTTTAATTTTCACACACATGAAATATTTATGCAAACATACAGGGTTCTTTTTTCAATCGCCCAAATTAGTTTTGAAATCCCACATTTTTTGCAAGTGCAGACATTCTTTTATGAGACTAAATTATTGTAACGAACATATCAATTATGTTTTGGGTCCGTGTCTCTTTTGGTAATTGGATATTACGTTTTGAAACGAGTTTGAAAAACAGAAAAACGGCTGGTTATTTGGTTTTCGTTTTAAAACGGAAAAATCAAAATTGAAATACAGCTTGATTTTCTTGTTTCTTATATGGAACGAATAAGGAAAAGTCCCAAAACAGTTTAATTTTTAATTTTAAATTCTTTAACCAAAATAGAATTTAGCACGAGACAAAAATCGAAAAATGGTCCGTATATTGGTTTTTAGTTACCGGAAGTTCTCCTACTGACCGGGAGATGGCGACAGCTTGACGCCTACACATATGTCTGCCATCCGGTCTTTGTCAGGTGACGTAACACTTGCAAAAGCTGCAGTGCATTGTGGGTCGAATCGCCATTTTGGATGTAAACAACTGAACAGTGATAAACGTCTGCTTTCATTATTGTCTTTGATAAAATGGGACACTCGTGTTGTGTGAAAGGCTGCCATACTAAATCACAAGACAAAAATGGCACTACGACGTAAGATTTTTTCGTTTTCCCACTTGGAAAAGAGGATATGGACAGCAGGTTGAACGAACGAAGCGGCGTCGGATGGCCTGGGTCAGAGCGGTGAGACGGAAGGGCATCACTTTCAACACCATATCTCCCTTCATGCGTGTTTGCTCTCGGCATTTTCATAAAGGCAAGTCAGTTTTTTTTTTTTTTTAAGTATGGATACTGAATGCTGTTTTTTTTTTTTGCTTTCTAAAGTCGCTATTTTCTCATTGGCTAACCTTAGCTAGCTAGCTTCAGTTGTAAACTACAGGCAAAGAGGGGGGCAGTGGAAATGGGTTAAACTGTTCGTGATAAATCAGTGTTTATTTAGTCATCGTTCATAAAAACATTACAGAGTGAATGATTTGAAAGATAAACAGCAAAAATGCACAGAAATATTTATCAATGCGTGAGTTTTGTGATATGATAGGATGGTAGCATTTCTAATTAAGTGGTTACGATTGTGAAATGCCATGGAAACATCCAATCTTACCTAGCTTTCAAAATAAAATGTAACGTGATTGCAGGTGAACCAGCTTATGAAATGATGGAGACTGACCCAGACTGGTCAGTGGTCACCTACATCTGGGACACACATCTGTTACACCGACATACACTGCACGCTCTGCAAGTAGGCGTGAGCAGCTACGGAAAGAGAGACTGCAAGCACCAGAAATGGGGGTCCAGCAGGATGCAAACATTGAAGAGCTGCAGACCAAGGAGAGACCATCTGAGCCTGGTGAAATAAACAGTCACCAACAGAATAAGGAGGGGACACCTGATGCTGGAGAAGAAAATGGTCAGCTACAGACTGAAGAGGGGACACATGAAGCTGAAGAAGGTGATCAGCTAATCACAGAGGATGAGACACACAACACCAGTCAGGATGTGACATTGTGTGTAAAATTGAGGCGTTCGATTGTATGGCCAGGTAGAGACGCTCTGCACACAATTATGCCTCACCAGTTTGTGGAGGCCTTTGGAAACAGAGTGGCAGTGATTATTGACTGTTTTGAAAATTTCACTGAGAAACCATCAAATATGAAAACATGTGCCCAAATGTTTTCTAGCAACAAGCACCACCACACTAAAGTACTTAATAGGTATTACACTCAAGGGAGCCATTTGTTTCTTATCAAATTTGAGAATCCATGTTGAAAGGGTCATCTGAAATGTTTGTCAGAAGTATAAGCTCTTAACAGGAACCATGCCCATAAACATGATTTTTCCATGTGAAGGTGAAGAAGCCAGAATGTTGGATAAGGTTGTCACTGTGTGCTGTGCACTGACAAACCATTGCCCAACAATAGTTTAATACAATTAGTTTTCTTTTTGTAGTATTTGTACAAGCAAAGTTTTTATACGTTTTTAGATCACTTAAACCTGTTTAATAAAGTATGTCAATGACAATTTTGATGTCTTCTTGACTCTCTGCCTCTCAAGTACATAAAGAACCAGTGTTGGTTTTGATAATGAAAAGTTCTTTACTAATTACATTCAATTTTGTGGAGATTAACACTGAATAGGAAATACGATGTTTGCTAATAAAACGAGAAGCTTTACAGTTTTACTTTTTTTAGATGTATAATTTTTACTAAAATTCTCAAAACAGCAGCAACACAATGGTAAACAGAAAATAGCAATACAAGGAAATATAAAGTGTGCATACGAAGTAAAATAACACTAGTTGTAGAATAACGTATTCAAGTAAATTTGTCCCACTTCACATGTCAAGTCCTGCGTTGAGAGAAGTGCACATCTTCACATGGCAATGTCAACACTGAAACAATATATTGTGCACTATACATGAATTTGCATGTCATTATGACAGTTCCTTCACCTGTTTTAGTCATGTGATGTTTAAGATTATATTCAAGGAAGCGCTATATAAGTATAACACCATTTACAATTCAAGTTCAACAATGTTCAAGCATGGTCTATGGTTCAAGTGAGAGCTGTATCATGTTTCTTGGAGGAGCAACGAGAGTAGATCCAAAAGTCTTCTTTAGCGTTCCGTGTTGTCGCAGTCCTGCGGTCGAAATGCTGAGAGATCCTGCACCCAGCCATTCGAGAAATGTCCGTGAGCTTCGAGAGATTTATAGTTTAAACTGTTCATATGTGTAAGCAATGATACCGTAAACGAGGTAGTTTGTTATATCCAGCGATGAAGTTGGAGGCAGTAATGTGGCGTCGGAGCTCCATTCTTTTGTAGGGAGGTCGTACGGATCTATATTATTGATAGTCGACAATTTAGCCAAATACCGATCCCTGGCCTCCTTGATAAGTTTGTCCCTGTACGGTATCCTCTCATGCTTGAAGCAAAAAGTTTTAAAACGGTTTAAAAACTCACTGCTTCCCTGGCTACTCCTGCTCTGGTTTGTTTACATCCGCGGTACACCCAAAATGGCGCCTGGGGGCGCGTCCGCTAGTTTGGGCACGTGACTGACAAAGACCGACGGATGGCAGGCATATGGAGATGGGCATATGTGTTGGCGTCAAGCTGTCGCCATCTCCCGGTCAGTAGGAGAACTTCTGGTAACTAAAAACAAATATACGGACCATTTTTCGATTTTTGTCTCGTGCTAAATTCTATTTTGGGTAAAGAATTTAAAATTTAAAAATCACACTGTTTTGGGACTTTTCCTTACTCGTTCTAGATAAGAAGCAAGAAAATCAAGCTGTATTTCAATTTAGATTTTTCCGTTTTAAAACGAAAACCAAATAACCAGCCGTTTTTCTATTTTTCGATTTTTCTATTTATGTAATATCCAATTACCAAAAGAGACACGGACCGTTTTGGAAGCAAAAATTCTTTTTTTTTTTTTTTGGGCTTGAACATGATCCCAGCCCGCAACCCTCGTACTGTACCTTGCTTTTTTTTTCTAAACAAAATAGATGCAGGAACAGTAGAAAAATGGATTTACATATAGATAATACACACAAAAATTAAATAATATCAAATATACATAATATGCCACTGGGCACAAATCTACAAAACATTAACAGAAGCAAAATTAGTCACAAAATATTTTTAGTATTTTTTTACAGATTATTTTATTTTTATTTTTAAAGAAGGATATATGGTAATTTCTTTCTGGAAGTGTAAGGGAAGGTAAAGGTTAATTGGATATACATTTGTGTAGATAAATTTTATGCAATGAGCAGGCATAGACAAGGAGCGGTTAAATAGGTATTTTCATTTTTAAGGGGTTTGTAAAAACAAAAAACGTTTTCCAATTTGAATTTACAGTCCATGTGCAAGTTCCTGATTATGAAATTGCAAGGCCTTGCGAAAGTTATTGGAGAAAGACCATGTCCAAAAGAGATGCTGAACCTTTTAAGTTTTTATTTTTATTTTTATTTTTTTATGATGTGGTTAGCTGGGTAGTACCGATGGATAATTTTTAAAGGGACTTTACCTTATTTGTTAACAGAAATGTGTTAGGGATTTCCACACCTTAAAACAAAGAATACTTGAAGCAAATTGATCCCAAAATGACATAACATATGGAGTGGGTCTAAGTTTCTTCTGGAAAAATGACCAAACAGATTTATTGTAATATACGTGATGCACTAGGCACATTTTCCCCAATCCTGAATTTAGAATATTGGGAGCAGGCATCAATCATTGGTAACTGAAAAAAATCCAGGAATTCAGAGTAAGACATAAGGTGCCCATTACCATTAAAAAGTTGTTTCAGTTCAATTGTGAAAGAATAAGAATTCATTTTTATAAAGGATATATCTATTATCCCTGATTAAGTGCGCATGTTGTGGAGAATTATGTTTGTAAATCATGGACCATGCCAATAAGACTTGTCTGTGGAACATAGAGACCTTTCCTGATAAATGTCAACATTAGTGCTGCAACAATTGATCGATTAACTTGAGTAATTCAATTAGGAAAACAACTTCTAATCAAATTTTGCTGCTTTAAGTATTCGTTTAATTAAGAGTGGTGTTGTAATGGTTTGTTTTGAAAGTGTTTGCATTTAGTTTTATTAATTTGGGTGGATACACTGATCTCTCGTGGCAACAGTGAATATGACGTCACTCATTTTAAATGGCTGAATCCAGTGGCTTCCTGTTATGACGGTAAGTTCTTTGAGCTAATGTTTTTTATCTGTATTTGTAATTTATAGGTATATTTACTGTTTTTTTTCTTTGTTGTTGTTGTTGGTTTTTTTTTGTTTTTTTGTTTGTTTTTTTTGTTTTTGTTTTTTTGAATATGTGAATGATTTGTTAAGAGCATTGTAAAAAAAATTTTAGCATTTTATAGCATTTAAGATAGCGGACTTTTGCTAGGCAAGTTGGCCAATTGCTCATTTGTTGTACTTGAATCCTGATTTTTTTTTTCCCCCATTTGAGGCTAAGCTCAGGTATTTTATTTTTAAATGAAAGTGCAATTCTGTATAGTTTAAAGAAACACTCGGGAATTTTATTTTGTATTTGCATTTAATGCGCTTTTGAAAGTGCCATCTTGGCAAGCCTTTGTTTTACATCTCCTAAAACATATTCTGCAACGCATTAAATGTCCCCAATCCGATTATTTGAACTAACAAGTTGATAGATTAATCGACTACTAAAATAATCGACAGCTGCAGCCCTAGTCACCATTATTATGCACTTGGACATAAACCTAGAAGTCATCTTTTACACACTTTTTAATGCTTCCAGACACAATGATGTTCCTTTTTTCATTCAAAAATTTTAAATTAAATTTAAATAATATTTGGCCGATTGACACCATGATAAAGCCTATTTC
The DNA here is from genome assembly GCF_030265065.1 of Corythoichthys intestinalis. NCBI lineage: Eukaryota > Metazoa > Chordata > Actinopteri > Syngnathiformes > Syngnathidae > Corythoichthys > Corythoichthys intestinalis. The sequence continues at coordinate 39,080,450 of NC_080396.1, forward strand.
TTTTTGTGATCCAAATAGGGATGAGTGAAAGAGGATTCTGGATGTTTTAGGCTATATCTCATTCAATTTTTATTTTTTCAATCAAATTTTCAATGCATAATATTTTATTTGTCAAATTTTCATCACTGAACTGAAAGTTAAAATAAGTTCTAATATCCAAGGAAATGGCTACTTGATTTGTCTAACAGAGAAAAAAACTCCCCTTTAACAAATTATCTTTTCTTTGCAAATATTCTTATACTGTGGTCCTACTAAATAAAATTCACAAGAATAAAATAATATTAATCATTATGTTATGAAGACTATTGTGTAATTCTTAACCCCTTCAGTCCCGCCATTTTTTTCTGTTGGGGGGGAAATTTGCTGATTTTTACTGTTCTCAAACACCACAACAAAGTGCAATTTTTTTGGTCGGTGATATTTCATGCTTTTATTGTAATTTTTAATGCGTTCACAGGAGAACACCAGGATAATGTGGCCATAAATTGTCATATGAACTTAACAAAGCTTGCATAGAATGAATTCAAACATGAACATGTAATTGTAAACTTTCTGGTCGAAAAATGGCAGGAAACAGCCAAGGTCATCAACAATCAATTGTAGAACCTGCAAAAAGAGAGATATATGACATCACAACCTTGCTTTCAATAAATGACAAAACCTCCAGGGTATGTTTAGTATTTTTTGAAAGTGATGGGGCTGCAAATTATATCCATTAGTCGTGTATTTCAAAACCCCATCTACACACGGGCATATGCTTAAAACCAATATGTAATAATCACATATACAGTGGTATGCAAAGGTTTGGCAGATAAACACAGCAATTTTTGAGAAGTGAAGTAAAGTTTATAGGATAAGCAGAATGTGCATGATAAAACATATAGTCCGGTGCATAAATGTTGGCACCCTTGTGTTTTTATTGATTAGAAAATCTTTAGTACTAATTTTTGGAGTGTGCTTTATTTTGATTAACCGGTGACTAGTCCAGGGTACCCCACCGCTCATCAAAACTCAGATATGTTCAACTGCAATCACTTTGAGGACTATTAAACACATTGATGAACTCTCGGACAAATATTTCACTACCTTTACAGAGCCAAGATTTGCTTTAAATTGAAATCTCACAACACTACCAAACCCAAGACTGAACAATGTGCATATACTGAAATAATGTCTTAATTTAGCAAATATGTTCAGCCAGTATGATGTATGCCCTGTCCTGTTTTGTTGAAGATAAGGCTTTAGCAGCATTTCGTTGTATGAATGGGTAAGAGTGAATGAATGTATTTGGTAATTGCTTTATTGTCCTGGCATGGATACCTGTCGTTTAAACTTATTACCGCCAGGGGGAGATAAAGGATTGTATCTACCCTTGCTGTGTTCTGTGTGCGTCCCAGATTCCTGCAAAAGACAACATTTTACCCAGGTCTGTGCACAAGTTTGAGTATGATAGATGGACAGAAATATAATGGCTTGAATGATGTCTTGGGGACACTGCATAGCAGAAGAGTACTAAAGAGATATGAGAAAATATTAACCTGTGCCAAGTGGGTCGACTCGTACTGTATACTAGAAAACTGTTTTGTCTGTGACTGTGCTCGTAGATGGCAAACGGACAGCTGTCAAGGGCTGATGCATTGGCCTGCTCCGATTGCAGACACGCATGTCATGTGATGCTCTACTCTGACACGAAAAGTCAGCTTTTTGGTAGAACTCCCATCAAACATATCATACTGGTAAGGAGAAAAACATGTTTACATACATTTTGAATGTATTAGCCAAATCCTGTGTGTTTGATTTTCTATATTGTTGAAATAGCTACGTATTTGGTGCATTTTCTCTTCACCTGGTTATGTCTGAAATGTGTTTACTTTTTTGGAAGCATTGTTGAGGTTGTAACATTGTGTATGTACCCTGTCACGCAGATGCAGATGCGCTTTGACGGTCTGCTTGGTTTTCCTGGCGGGTGAGTTTCTCTACTCCCTTTTTCCTTTTTTTTTTTTTTTTTTTTCCACTTTATATAAACAATAAGCAATTTACTCTGGTAATCCTTTTTAGTTTCACCATGCCAAGTGTTGATGTCAAGATTGCTCATCAGAGGATCAAAATGCACAAGGACATCTTGCATCATCCTTTCTGAGTTTAGCCCACTGTTTAGATTGTTTTAGCCATAGTCATGCCAGCCATTTTTCACAAGATTGTACGCTTGTGCATGCACACCGAATGCCAGAGACTCCGTATTAAACCAGAAGTTGTGTTGGACTTGTAAACAGGAAAAAATGGTTGTAGCTCATGAATGTCGACCCGAAATCGAATATGAGCATTGCGGATCTGTTGAAAAAAGGAAATAAAAGTGAGGAACATTTTGAAGGTGCTCTCCGTGGTTACATGTTGGCAGTGCATAGAGCCTGGGCACATTTGTGCGCCTTTAATGATGAGACCTAAGATATGGATCAGAAATTTTCACACAAGTTGGGCCGTTCTGGCCATCACTACTTTAAGGTACAGAACAAATATTCCCTCATTTCTACCATGGAAGAAAATGCTTCTCATGGTCAACAAAGTGCGTCATGTCATGTCGGCACATTTTAGAACTAGAAAGTGTCACCCTCCAGTGGACTTTTCTCTGTCCCCAGTGCTCCTGATTTTATTGGGCGCAGAGGAATAACATAGAGGGTAAGTATTTGCATCATAAGGTACGGTGTGATGTCACACTGTGACCAATTCCAAAACCTAACTTTGGTAGAAGAATTTAACTTGCAAAGGCTACAGATATCAAATAGAATACTTTACAGATAAGGCGCTTCCACCATGGCACACTCCCATGTTGACCTATCGTGTGCATGAAGCAGTTTAAAATATTGCAATACATTGATCCCCCGCTACTTTGCTCTTCAAACTTGGCACCCTCAGTCCAACGCGTTTTTTTTTTTTTTTTCCAATTGAAAAAAGAAAAAAAAATACAGATGAGCTGTCCCGAGCCAATGGCGTAGTCTCACTCTCCCTCTCTCCCTTCTTCCCTCCCTCTCTCTTCTTTTTGTTCGTAAGGCATGGAGTTGCTTATTAAAGTTAACGATGATTGACAGATGTTTTGGGTTTGGTGTTGCCAGAGACAACTTCAATGTGCCGTATGCGTCAATATTCGTTTAACTTGTTAAGCATTTGCTGTGGCAACTCATTGTCTGTAAGTTAGCAGTTTGAGCGGATTTGAGTGGACTCACTCAATGAAGCATTTCTACTACTTTATTCTTGTTTAAAAATAATTCAGTGGGACAGTAACATGTTTAAAACATAACTCACTTAACTCATGATTATTACATCTGAAGTGCTTAAAAACATTTATTAAAATGAAATTATACGTATATTTATATATTTCCATTTTTTTTTAAATTTTACTTTGGAGGGCGGGTGCATGTCTTATACGTATCTATTTCCAATGCTAAATCTGAATAAATACATTAAACACACAACAGGCGCTACTTCGCGGTTTTTCACTTATCGCGCCAGGTTTTGTTCCCCATTAACCATGAAAAACGATGGATCACTATAATGACTTTAGTGCTTCTTCAAGGACTACACCCGCGGTAAAAAGTTTTGAGACACTTCATCATTCAGTAGGATGAGAAAGTGTCTCCAAAATTTGACCACGTGTAGTTTACATACAGCTTCCATCAATAGTGGAATAGAAATGCTTTCTTTAAGTGATTCTTAATTTGCAATCAGTCCACTTTCTAGATTGATTTAAACACGTTCTAGATTGATTTAAACACGTAGAGCAGACATGCCCAAAGTCTGGCCCGGGGGCCAAATGCGGCCCATGGTCAAATTTCATCCGACCCCCAGCCTCTGTCATAAAATCAATAACGTCTGGCCTCCACACAGACTTAATAAATTGGTCAGCAGTACTGCTACCAGCATATGAAGTAGCTTACACACTAAATGCTGCTCCTCCTTTACCCACTAAAAGGCAGCAGCACTCTAAAGCAGGGGTGGGCAAACCGGTCCTCGAGGGCCGCAGTGGGTCCTGGTCTTTGTTCCAACTGACCCAGCACTGATAGTATAACCAATGAGGTTTCAGCAGAAATGAGAAGCACCTGACTGCAATCGACTGATTGCACTTGTAAAACAGCAGATTGGTGAAAATGTGTCCTCTTAATGGGTTGCAACAAAAACCCGCACCCACTGCGGCCCTTTGTGGAATAGTTTGCCCGCCCCTGCTCTAAAGCAACATTACGCCGTGTGACCCTTTACTTCCAATTTTGTAAAATGGCGATAATCAACAAAAAAAGGGAAAGTTAACTCCGACGGCCGACGATTCAAGGATAGGTGGAATTTGCACTACTTCCTCACTAAAATATGCAACAACTGTGTCTGCCTCATTTGCAGAGACAGTCGCTGATTTTAAAGAGTTCAATGTGAGGCGATATTACCAAACAAGACACGCTGACATGTACGACAAGATAACGGAAGATTCGCAACGAGAAATTGAAGCAACTTGAAGCTAGTCTAATTTCACAGTAGCAGTATTTCGCAGGAGCCCGAGAGTCGAAAGATAACTCTGCAAAGGCTAGTTGCGAGATTGTTGAAATTATTAATTAAAAACAAATAATAAAGCAAATGTGACAGACAGAATGGGTTGCTGAAATTTGTTTAAATATATTGTTCTACGTAAAGGACGGCAGCCAAGGTCGGCCCCCCACATTTTTACCTCACCAAATCTGGCCCCCTTTGCAAAAAGTTTGGACACCCCTGACGTAGAGGATTACTGTGGAGCAATAGGCCCGAAATTGTTGATGTGCATTTTTGTTTGATTTTAATCACTGGGCACTTATCTTTCCACCTCTTCAGGTTTGTTAACCAAGAACAGGAGAGCCTGGAGGAGGGACTTTTTAGGGAATTGCAGGAGGAGTTGGGTGTGGCTGTTTCTTTATCTGAAGAGGATCATGTGGATGCTCGCCATGCCCCTGGAACCTCCCCTTCATCCCCCCGTCTCATCACTCACTTCTATGTGAAGAAACTGAAGGAGGAGCAGATTAGGGAGGTGGAGCAAGCGTCTGCATCCACAGCAAAAGATCATGGCCAGGAGGTAGTTTACATCTACAGTATGCTGTTACCTCTAGTATGACAGATTGAAGCCATTTTTTACAATCCCGGGTCCCCATTCTCTTTCTTATGTCAAGGTTCTGGGGCTGGTCCGAGTCCCACTCTACACCACTAAAGGTGGGGGTGGGCTCTCATCATTCCTGTCACATGCATTCATCGGAAATGCTCGCACCCAGCTGATCAACTCTCTGCTGCGCTTCAACCTGCTTTCACCCGAAGATCTGAACAAAGCTCTCAAGCACTCACTGAAAACGCATGCAAATGGTGCAGTGGACCTGAAAGCAGCACTTGCGTTGACCGAGGCCAAGAAGGATCAGTCTTGAATCGCGGTTACTCCAGCACACACATGCAGTCAAAATATTGATTAACAGTAGTGAAAGTTTATCCATCCACACCAAACTCCTATAATCATGCTGGAACACAAATGGGTCGCTCCTGAATTGTTCTACACAGGAAGCATATAGCTGTAGACCGATAAATTTGAAGCCTTCAGTATTTTTAATCAAGAAGTGAAAATCCTTTACAGTATTAAAAAGATCCACTAAACAGAATAAAATGTTTTTTGCTGTTTATTATTTGGGTAGTAATAGTTTACAGCTAACAAAAACCTGAAATTCACCATCTTGAGAAATCAAAATGGTACGTAACAACAATCAAAAATGATTATCATTTAGAAATTGCCCTTTGTATGTATTTTTGCAATATATGAATGAATTTATAGAGAATGAGTTTCTCTTTTTGAACTGAACTACAGAAATTAATGAACTTTTCCACACGTAATAATTGTCCAAATGTCTTGATTAAATGTAATAAAATTAAATCTTATGGAATATAGGAAACCCCCTAAATCATTTCATCAATGGATCGTGATTTGTGCATCTAGAGAATAGTATGTACGCATATTTCTCCAAAGAACATCTGAATATGGTTGTGTTGGATTCGGTTTCAAGTCTGTTCTCCTGTACCTAGTATTTCCCTTAAAAAATAAAACGGTGAAAAAAGACAAAACATTACAACACAGCACTGTCGGCCTTCTATCACTTGTGCCCAATGAAGGTCATTATGTTGGGTTTCATTTTCAGTGTCTAGTTTAATATTCACTATTGGACAAAGTAATGTATTACCTTGGGTTTTTGTAAGACTTTTGGCCATGTACTAAAGGAGACATTCCGTGCATTGTTTTCACAATTTCATACAGTTGTATCGTGTAGGTGTCGTATTAAAAAGTGTCCTTGGAATTCTCATGTTAATTCAAATATAGAAACGATACTCTTTTTGGAAATCGTAGCATATTGTTATGAAAATAACGCACTGTTTATGGTGAGTAGACTGCTAGTTTTGAACAGTCCAGATTGTGAAGAAAGGCATTAGCACCCATGAATATGAAGTTAAAGTAACCCTTTTATTGTGTACTTCTCGGAGGTGGCCTTTCCAAAACCAAGTTGCTGAATTACTCTGGGCAATTAGTATGCTGTCATGTCCACATGCAGTTGCACTCACAGAATAACTCGCCAAACACAAATACCTCACGTCGATAACTTTACCGATCATTTGACTGTGCCAGTTGCCAGCAATATGCATTAATTCTTATTAGTGTTATCATTGCATCTCTGTCTATTTTTTGGTCCAGCCAGATTATGTGTAGAGAATGGATTACATATCATAAAGTAAGGAAGTTTCGCTTACATAAGCAATTTAGGAAATGGGCAACTAGAGACCCAATCATTTGTACATACAGTGGGGCAAATAAGTATTTAGTCAACCACTAATTGTGCAAGTTCTCCCACTTGGAAATATTAGAGAGGCCTGTAATTGTCAACATGGATAAACCTCAACCATGAGAGACAGAATGTGGAAAAAAAACAGAAAATCACATTGTTTGATTTTTAAAGAATTTATTTGCAAATCATGGTAGAAAATAAGTATTTGGTCAATACCATAAGTTAATCTCAATACTTTGTTATGTACCATTTGTTGGCAATAACGGAGGCCAAACGTTTTCTGTAACCCTTCACAAGCTTTTCACACACTGTTGCTGGTATTTTGGCCCATTCCTCCATGCAGATCTCCTCTAGAGCAGTGATGTTTTGGGGCTGTCGTTGGGCAACACGGACTTTCAACTCCCTCCACAGATTTTCTATGGGGTTGAGATCTGGAGAATGGCTAGGCCACTCCAGGACCTTGAAATGCTTCTTACGAAGCCACTCCTTTGTTGCCCTGGCTGTGTGTTTGGGATCATTGTCATGCTGAAAGACCCAGCCACGTCTCATCTTCAATGCCATTGCTGATGGAAGGAGATTTTCACTCAAAATCTCTCGATACATGGCCCTATTCATTCTTTCCTTTACACAGATCAGTCGTCCTGGTCCCTTTGCAGAGAAACAGCCCCAAAGCATGATGTTTCCACCCCCATGCTTCACAGTGGGTATTGTGCAATTCAGTATTGTTTTTCCTCCAAACACGAGTACCTGTGTTTCTACCAAAAAGTTCTATTTTGGTTTCATCTGACCATAACACATTCTCCCAGTCCTCTTCTGTATCATCCAAATGGTCTCTAGCGAACCGCAGACGGGCCTGGACATGTACTTTCTTCAGCAGGGGGACACGTCCGGCAGTGCAGGATTTGAGTCCCTGGCGGCGCATTGTGTTACTGATAGTAGCCTTTGTTACTGTGGTCCCAGCTCTCTGTAGGTTATTCACAAGGTCCCCCCGTGTGGTTCTGGGATTTTTGCTCACCGTTCTTCTTATCATTTTGACGCCACGGTGTGAGGAGGGAGATGAAAAGTCTGTGTTGCCCAACGACAGCCCCAAAACATCACTGCTCTATAGGAGATCTGCATGGAGGAATGGGCCAAAATACCAGCAACAGTGTGTGAAAAGCTTGTGAAGGGTTACAGAAAACGTTTGGCCTCCGTTATTGCCAACAAATGGTACATAACAAAGTATTGAGATGAACTTTTTGTATTGACCAAATACTTATTTTTCACCATGATTTGCAAATAAATTCTTTAAAAATTAAACCATGTGATTTTCTGGTTTTTTTTTTCCACATTCTGTCTCTCATGGTTGAGGTTTACCCATGTTGACAATTACCTCACTAATATTTCCAAGCGGGAGAACTTGCACAATTAGTGGTTGACTAAATACTTATTTGCCCCACTGAATAAGCAATTAAATGGTCTTTTTCCATCATACGTTAACGTCATGGTTTATTCAAACAGCCACACAAAGCAGCACATAACAATGTAAAAGACAAAGGAATCACATAGAAGAGCTTGGCCTGCAGTAATGTGGTCATATTTGAAGTACTATAGCTGATTATTCAGCTAGAACCAGCCTTATTCCTGGATTTGAGAATCTTGGATTGGTTTTAGGAAGTGTCGTTTACAGCATTAGAGCACATTGCCGGGCAATCCGCGGATTAATTGCGTGCGTGACATGCTATATAGCCTGAAGCGGAAGATTTGATTCTGTTTAAGTGTACCCTCGGTGCACATGAAGCGCCTGCACCAGATGTTGGTAACCTCCTTCCCAGACAACGTTGCAGAGCTATGCTGCTGTCATTATGTAGACAATGCACACTATCTAAACGCAAGTGTACTACCCATCGTGTGCATGTAAAATGCGACATTTTCTATTACACTGCATTCAGTTAGAGGGAAACCCTTGAATTATAAATATGTCACTCACTCAAGCTGATAATTTTTTCCATTAGAGTGTAAAAGCTGACAATTACAATACCCTCTCAGCACCACGACTAATGTAAATGAAGATTGCAGTATAATGTTTCAAGTCTTTAATAAGGGTAAGCTCTTCGTGACGCTGACAGCAAACCCGTCCATAATTCTGTTTGTGTACGTTGGCAGTTCACTGCATCCATCACCGTGTTTGTGTGCGTGTATGCAAGTCATGTGAGGGTGAATAATACAAGGTCACCAGAATAACATTTTTGAGAGTGAGAGAAATGGAGGGGTGGGGGGGTGTTTGCAGTACAATCGACGGTGCGATGGACGCATGCAGGGAGGGGGGTAGAGTAAGAACGAGGGATGCTGAGGGAGAAAGATGGTGTATTCATAGCTGCAGAGGTATTTATAGCCGCCCGGAGGAGAGGAGAGTGTGGGGGCGTGGTTTGGGTGGCTTCATGAGGCAGAGAGGGAGGGAATGGGTGGAGTATAGCATCTCTAGTGTGAGAGGGAGGCTATTTAGTGTATTTGGCAGGAGAGAGGAAGAAAGAGTGCAGGGAGGGCTGTTTTTTGAGTCTGAAATGCAAGTGAGAGAGAGAGATGAGGGAGGGGGGGGTGGGCGAGTAGTGAGCTGAGAGGAATCTGTCAGATTCAAATACACACGGCTCTTGCTGTCTGTGCGATGAAGAGAAGGAGGGATGGGAGAAGAGATCTGAGGAAAAGATAGAGACAGCAGAGAACACAAAGTGAGGTATGCAACGCTGACAACCTGTATATGTGTGTGTGCGTATTAGTGTTTACACTCTACATATTTAAGAGTGTGTGCTTGTGTACATGTTAAGTGAATGACTTTGAATCTATGCAGTACTTAAGTGTTTTTAAGCGTTTGTAGGTGACACATGCTGACTCCATTATGTAATATGTGAGCATCATGTTCAGTGTGTGTAATTCCGCTTAGGTGTTTATGTGGCCATTGTGTGGAGCAGTGCCACAGTGTCAGAGCCTGAGGAGGTGATTTATGGCAAATGTAAATAGAAGTCAGCACTCATGCCTAAATCTGGTGGCTCTGTCCAGCATCTGTGCTATTTTCCATCTATAGTCGTGAAAAGAAAATAGGCAGACGTGGTATTTGTTTTGGTTTCATTGTTTGCTTTTGCAATATGAAACTTATTGCCTTGTTGAAATCACAAAAACTGAGTATTGGTGAATACATATAGAAATATGAATACAGAAGTAAATAAAACCGTGCTAATAAATACTGTAATGGAAAGAGTACCGGTTGTTTTGTGCCACAAATACTTCGGTGTTGACAGGCCTTGCTAAAGGGCATTTGGAAAGTGCCCTGGAAGAGAACTCCCCACAAGTCCTGATGTCTTTTTGTTTATTTACAGTGGGTGTCAAATTCAAGTGCCTCCAGACTACAACCAATTCTTACTAAATTAACCAATGCCACTCTGATTGATGTGGGTGCTAATGTGTCACACACAGCACCTTGCTTGCTCAAGGGCACCTTGACTGGGTTTGGGGAGTAAACTCCAGCAGCCACTTCACATTATATTTTTCAAACTGAGCCTTGTATCCACATCACTGGTCAGACTTAATGAACAAAGTAAAGTTAGTGCACTGTGCAACCAAGAGAATTGGTGCTATTGATGTCTTGCTTAAGGCACTTTAATGGTACAGAATACAAGAACAGGCCTCTCGTTTAATCTCAACTCAGTTTTGTCACAAATTTACCACTCAGTGTGAAATCTGGGGCTGTCCACAAAACTGACATAATTAGACATATTATTGTACCTTCAGCCATCTATGCAAGAGTACTCCGTTCATTTCTATTTCGCTACAGTTAGCTGCTCTGGACAGAAGAAAATATATATTTTTTGTAATTAATAATATTTTTTGGACCAATTAAGTGTTGTTGGATTATTTCCAGTGGCAATCCTGATGATCACAGTACAGAAGAGTGCAACAGCACCCTTGTTGGGAATCACTGACCTGGATGATGCCATTACATTCCAAACCATGCTGAGTTGAGTGAACTCTTCAATACAACTTTGTCAAAACGAGGCTGAAGACGACACTATGTTTATCATCAAGAATTGATTAGCCATTTGAACTGTAAAATTATAATTTACTGAAAAGAAAAAAAAAGAGAAAAAAAATAGCACCGAGAGGAATAGTTTGAGCCTGTCAAAATAGCTTGCTCACAGACTAAAATGTCATTATAGAAATGGACCAATAATTAGGTATTTCTGAATTCAATTTATTGGATAGGTGATGCTTTCAACTGTGAATTACAAGGGTTGGACAAAATAATGGAAACACCTTACATTATGGCATCATAATCATTGAAAATAATTGTTAAAGAATGGCATGAGGAGCAGTGTAATGAAGTTGAGAATCTCGTATGGCCGGCACAATACCCAGACCTCAACTATATTGAGCATTTATGGTCAGTTTTACAGATTCAATTGAGACGTCGATTTCCACTGCCATCGTCGCTAAAAGAGTTAGAGAGGGTACTCTAACTGAAGAATGACTTAAAATTCCTTTGGAAACAATTCACAAGTTGTATAAATCAATATCTTTTTATCTGTTGCCGTTTGCTGTAATTGCCGCAAAAGGCACCATATTAAATTCACCATATTAAATTAGTTTTTGTTGATTATTAAGGTGTTTCCATTATTTTGTCCCATCCCTGTATCTAATCAAGGAGAATTCCTACCTGTCTGAATCGTGTTTTTTTTTTTTTATTGGTTTGTTTTCCCTCACATTTATTCATACCTTCCACTCTGCATTCCACAAACAAACTATTTCCTCCTTCCTTCATGTGATAGTTGTTTGTAAAAAAAAAAAAATGGCTTTGATTCTGTCTTCTTGCATTCAGTTGCCTTTGCAAGGCACTTTCTAAGGAAGAAAAAGAAATATTCACTAGTTGCTATTTTCTACCATTTGATTAAAAATGGCCAGCCTAGTGCTTTATGCAAGAGATCCCTCGGTCACTCTTGTATGGGTTGTTCTGCACTGCAACCCTAAAAATGTCATCCCTGTGGTGTGCTTTTATGTATCTGATAAGAGTGAATGTGGCTCGAAGTCTTCTGAAGAAACCATTTGTGAATAAATAGCATCTGACTGTGCAGACTTAGTCTGACCAGAACTCATTTTGTCACTGATATATTGAATTTGGGTTATGCTTCTGTGCATAGCAAATTTTCCAGAGGCCCAACTTGTTTGGTCCATGAATACAACAAAGGCCAGTATGAAGATGCTCTATTTGCTTTGTCGAACGCTTTTCGAACATCTTGTGATTAAGAGAAACTGAACTTAATCAAGCAATGTTATAATGGAACAGTAATTTTCTTTGTCTGGTACGTGCTGGTGATTTTGGTTGAATTTTACATCTGAATACTTTCAAAATGCAATATCAGAGGTTCAACTCCACTCATTCTAAGATGCTAGTGATTTGTCTCTGGTTTGTATAAATTGAGAGCAATTTATCTCATAAGAAATTAACTAATCCAGGGTGAATGGGTGTAAGGGGTATTTATTTAACTCGAGAGACATAGTTATTGTACCATTTACAGTTGTCATTCTCGTGTAAAACGAAGCTTATCATTGTTAATAAAATAGAAAAACAGCATTAAATCGTTAAGTCTGTTGAAGCAGGTTCCTTTTTTGACAAGAAAAAAAGCAAAGGAAAAACAAAAAGGGTATACAGATAATATAAGCACTAAGATGTGAGACAGACAATTCAAATAACTTTTTACAAATTTTGGATGTCTTAAGTCAGGGGTGTCCAAACTTTTTGCATATTTGGTGTGGGAAAAATGTGGGGGGCCGACCTCGGCTGACGTCCTTTACGTAGAACAATATATTTAAGTAAATTTTAGCAAGCCATTCAGTGTGTCACATTTGCTTTATTTTTTTTAATTAATAATTTTAACAATCTCGCAACTATCCTGTGTGGCGTGTTCTTTTGACTCTCAGATTCTTGCGAAATACTGCTGCTGTGAAATTAAACTAGCTTCAAGTTGCTTCAATTCCTCGCTGCGTATCTTCGCTTTAATCTTGTCGTACATGTCAGCTTGTCTTGTGTTGGTAATATCGCCTCACATTGAACTCTTTAAAAACAGCAACTGTCTCTTTACAAATGAGACAGTCAGAGTTGTTGAGTATTTTAGTGAAGGAATAGTCAAATTTTCACCTATCCTTTAAGCGCCGGCCGTCGCAGTGAACTTTTTTGTTGTTGTTGTTGATTGTCGCCATATTAGAAAATTGGAAGTAAAGGGTCACACGGGGTAATGTTGCTTAGAGTGCTGCTGCCTTTTAGTGGGTAAATGAGGAGCAGCATTTAGTGTGTAAGCTACTTCATATGCTGGTAGCAGTACTGCTGACCGATTTATTAAGTTTTTTTTATTAAGTCTGTGTGTGGGCCAGACGTTATGGATTTTATGACAGATGCTGGGGGCCGGATGAAATTTGACCACGGGCCGCATTTGGCCCCCAGGCCGGACTTTGGACATGACTGACTTAAGTATTTACCATTTATAGCTAATATTTTAGCACAATGCCATAAAAGCACAAGATGTTGGGAAACTGATAACAAACCCATCCTTTAAAGATAGAAACTTTCAACTTGCCTCCTTCACTCCAAGAATTGAAATTAAGAACAATGTCTAATTAAGATTAATGTAATTTATGTTATGCTTATTTATAATTCCCCAGTGGTAGTTTGTCAATATACATGGCCTGGCATTTAACCAAAATGGATGCTTCCAACCTAAATTACTCCCTGTTTGAATGAACAAATGCCTTTAATGTCATTGAAAAATTGTACAACGAAATTGAGGAAATAGCTTATTCTTTATTTATTTTTTTCATTTGTTCGAATTGTTTAATTACTTACATGGGTGAGACTGGTGAAGGGCAATCCACACCATCCAACCACCACCTCAGGAGGTACTAGTGGTCTAGTTTTGAAGGGTTTGGTTGAGAGCATGTTAAATAAATGTCACCAAGGTACAAACTTTTGCCATTAATTGCAAAATTTTCAGGCAAATCCAGTCCACTGAAATTGTACACAATAAGAATAATCTTAATAATGCAAAAGAAAAAAAAAAGGTTTAAAGAGGAGAAGCAAAGCATTGGGTTTTGTTATTGTATTGATATATGCAAACTGAGATGTTTAATAAGCTGTTGTAAGGATTGGTTGCTAAAAGGCAGCATCAAGGAATGCATTTCTTAGCTATCTTAGTTACCGCATCATAATCTTTAGAACATACTCCCAAGGGCACATTAAAGAATTCCTTGTAGGCAGGCGTAGACGTTTACTGCAATGAACCTTCCTCCTGAGATTTTGTCATCAGCGAGCCAAACACATTGAGGGTCACACTTCAGTGATTATACAGTACAACAGCATCAATCTTTGTAACATTGCAATGCTTAACTAAAAAAAAGTTTAAAAGGATTAAATAATAACACAGCGACCGTCAACTGATAAACTGATAGTGTAGTGTTCAAATCACCTGTCTCACTGTTTGATAACTTATTTTCCATCTTTTGTTTAGAGCCAGCTGAGATGCATTCTAGGTCAACACAAACCTGAACTGGAAAAGCAGTACAGTAAATGGAAGGATGAACTATTTATTTATGCCTTAATTTTTTACTCGTGGGAGTTGGCAGCTGTTAGAGACAATGCAGCTGTAGGAAATTCTCAAAATCCAGGAACATTCTAACATGTTCCCATTAGCATTGGGTATTGAATTACCGTATAATCAAACTGGACTATTAGCGATATTCTTGTGCGAATATCTGCAGTGATACTCAAACACAATGGCCTAAATGCTGTTTTTATGAAGTGGAGAAAGTGAGATCACAGGCTGAGTCAAGAATGGCGAATTTCATCATGACACCTCTGTTAAATCTGACTCAGTATGGCCTTTGTAAAATGTTTGAGTCGCCTCATTTGAAAGGACATTAGACAGCGTTTGCAAAACTATACTACAATATGGTGGGTTCTTGGTTTACTCTGACCTGGTTTGTTTTTTGTTTTTTTTGTATTTGAATACAAGCTGTCGCTATTTGCTTCGACTAACAAGCAACAAAACAAACAAGCAAAAATTAGACATACTGTACGAGTGGTAGAAATTGGCTGCAATCTCAACTTCACATTTTACTTCACAATAGCAGTTTGGCAGAGACATAACAACTATTTAAAAAAATCACTACCAGTTAGCCTTTAGTGTCATAATAAACATAAAACAAAGTGAGTTATAATCACACGGATGAAAAACTGCTAACTTCAACGTGGATTAGCTATTTAAGCAATTTATACATTCTTGTACCAGAAGGAGCACAATTTGGGGCTGAAACAAATTAATAGCCCTTCTCTTTAATGAGGAAAAATGATTTAAGATGCAAAGTTGCAGTTGCAGAACTAATTAAAATAAGTCAAGACACCCATATATTTGGAGATTAGGTTTTTAGTCATATTCTACGTATTGTAAATTAACAATTGTAAAGTAACGTTAAACTCGTAACAGCTAATGAAATAGTTAAATGTTGGTCTTGTATGTTCTAGAGTTCTTTTAAGTTTCTAGTATTTATATTACAAGCGAACAGGCTACACTATTAATTCATTTCTCAAGTAGCGTAAGTAGTTGCACAGTACAATTCCTTGTGTTTTGTGTCAGGAAATGCACACTCACAATCTGCCAAACTATCAAACAAAATGTACCTCTTGCTGCTTCTTTACAACATATCCTGTGTTACAGCTGATGAGGTGTCACTTTTTTTCTGAAGTAATATCTGAAAATGCATTTTCTATCAGTATTCGTATTATTAGACTTGGTTCCTTTCTTGTCTGTCATTTGCTTTAGAGTCAAATTTCTATCATGCTTTACCTTAGATATCATGACTAGCTAAGGGGAAGAAAATGCCTTTTTATAACTTCAATACGAACCTGTTAGAAAACTGAAAGTCTTAATTTATTTGAACTACCGTATTTTTCGGACTATAAGTCGCACCAGCCCAAAAATGCGCAATGAAGAAGAGAACTGAACAAATGTACAGTATGATAATGTTACATGATGCATGAACAACGAAATGCGAACGTGGCCGGTATGTTAGCGTAACATTAAGAGTTATTCAGATAACTATAGGATAAAGAACATGCTAACAAGTTTACCATACTATGAGTGTCACTCCAAAACACCAAAATAACATGTGAAATGATATATTAATGCGTTAATAATGTCACACATGAGTCACTCCAAAATGTAAGTCGCACCCCAAGCCAAACTATGAAAAAAACTGTGACTTGTAGCCAAAAAATCCGGTAGTTCTGAGATTGATGAATGTTAGTGCAGATATGAATTACTGTATATACAGCTAAGTCTAACAAAACATTAAGCCATGCATTGCGTTAAAACCCTATACTTCCCCTCATGTGTTTTCACAACACCTTGAAAGTGTTATTGTTCTACCTTAGTATTGTATTGCGTTGCCTTATATACAATATCCCACTGAAATCAAAAGAAAGGGTTTCTTGACCTTTTGTGCTTCAAAATACATTTTGGGATTTTTAAATCCCTCACTGGCAGATCTATAACGTTCACTTTGTTCTGTGCAGATTAAGGTCGCACGCTGATGAAGCCCTGCGAGTTTCCTCCAAGGTCTCGGTGTCCTCGTAATTCTCAGCAGTGGGAAATTACTCCATTTGTTCACTGTAATTCTCCATTAACTTAAATTTATTTCTGCAGCTCGGTTTTGTCTGGGAAATGGAAATGGAGCATTTTAATCATTATATTAATGCTGCTACTTTGCAGGATGTCGACTTTTTAGTCAAGATACAGTGCTTGTACAGCACACATAGCAGATTGTTCTATTTAGTCATTGGTGTGGGCCAGCTGATCAGAACAATCAAACTTGATGTCAAACTGTCAGACTTTGCCACCCATTGCAGAGTGACAAACTTGTTGAGACACAGGATGTGGTAATATTTTTTCTCCGACTGTCTGTGCTTACATCCTGTGCAAAACCTTGTGTTCCAAAGCACTCAAACAAACCCACTGTGGTACGATGTGTCTACTTGGCAGTGCAGAATTACAATTTTCGAGCCTTTCTTGTGCTTTCACATGCACTGTTAGTGTAGTAGTACATGCTGCTTCCGTTCCTATAAGCAGCACATGTTCAGTTCCTTGTTAGTGACTACAAATATCTGTGCCACTGCTTCCCAAGGCCTGATAAAAATGTGTGGGATGATCAAGAAGGTGTGATTCCAAATCATTTTCACTAAATGCTTTGTTGTTGTGTTTTGACGATGAAAATCTATCAGTTGAGTACCCAAGGTGAGTTACTTGATCATGCTATTGCTAAGAAGCTAAGCTAACAAGGGATAGGTCTGAAAGTTGCCGAAGTCCCTTCGTTTAAAGCTTTTGACATAGTGACACACCAACAGCAAGGTAACGATAGAACTATTGACACACTGCTGTGATCAGCTTTACTGACTGAGTACTTTACAGTTTTTAATTTAATAAACCCACACAGGAAGTAGAATCCTGCACCAAACTGTGCACTAGTGACGAGATTTGTCGTTCACTTGAGTAAACGAATCCATTCCGGTTCGTTCAGTAAAAAGATTCGTTCAAACAAATCGTTCAATGAATCGTTCGCCCTCCTCATCTCCCTCCCCGCCCAAACGAATCGTTCGGTTACTGAACGGGAAGTGACGTTGCCGAACGAATCACCAAAGACCGCTTCGCAGTATAACTGAACGGGAAGTGACATTGCTTGGTCCCTCCCTCTCTTCCACATTGACCACTCGTCGTAGTTTCAGAAATGAGTGACAGGCGGTATCATTCTGCTTTCACAGACAGCCTCGTCTCCCTCCTGCTGCTGCAAAAGCGAGGGAGAACTTCCGCGTCGTCTGTCCTAGTTCTATGGGCTCAAAGTCATGGCTCATGCTTGCATTTCGATTTAGGACACGGTTAAACATTTTCCTTTTGTGAGGGGAGTAGGGGGCGGGGGCGCACGGACTTTCTTTAGCAGGTTCTTGATCACACATACATATACAGCATGTTTGCTGTCACGAAAATAAAAATACATCGAAAGTTTAATTTCTGAATATGGAACGACCAACACATCATATTTACATCTCGCTCTGTTGTATTTTTGTTTTTTAGTATTAAGATGATCGTGTTGAATTTTTGCACTGGTATTAATAAATAAAATAATCCGGTCAGCTCCCCTGTCGTCCCCGCATCTCAGATCGTCAAATGCTGACGAGAAATAATTGTTTGCTCTTTACGATGTCGCCTTTCTACTCTCATTAGTCTGTTAAGAAAAATGTAGACATATTGCGACATCTCCCGTGTCCGCGTGCTTTGTTTTTGGGCGCTTGAGTAGCACATGATGGACGGATTGACATAATTTGTCAAACCAACCAACACCTGACACGAGAAAAAAAAAAAAAAAACACTCGGAAAAAAATTACATGTATATACAGTTTCATTGCAAATCAGTATTATGGTGATCATATTGTTTTTTTGCACTGGTATTAATAAATAAAATAATCCGGTCAACTCCTCTGTCGTCCCCGCATCTCAGATCGTCAAATGCTGACGAGAAATAATTGTTAGCTCTTTACGATGTCGCCTTTCTACTCTCATTAGTCTGTTAAGAAAAATGTAGACATATTGCGACATCTCCCGTGTCTGCGTGCGTTGTTTTGGGCGCTTGAGTAGCACATGATGGACGGATTGACATAATTTGTCAAACCAACCAACACCCGACACGCTGACACGGAAAAAAAAAAAAAAAAAACACTCGGGAAAAAATTGACATGTATATACAGTTTCATTGCAAATCAGTATTATGGTGATCATACTAAATAATTTTTTCTGTGCACATATGAGGTAAATATCGCTGCCATGAAGCCTCCATATGGTGACAGTTCTCTGCCCGCTTCACTGCCGTCACGCGACCGCAGCTCAGCTTTTGCTTGCCTCGTAGCTACCCGTGTTTTAAATTACTGTAAATTTGATAGTATGTCGTCATAGGCAGTCACAAGTTTGTTGAGAAAAGTACTACTCTAAACAATGCTCGCTAGATTTGTGTGGTGTTTTTGTCTGTTTGAGCAGCATTTGATAGGCTCCACGTTAACAAATATGTGACAAAGTCATTTCCTTTCATTTTCTGATTCGTTCACTGCATAGTCATTACTGGAAAATCAAGTTAGCAGCAAGCTAGGTCAGGAACCGGAGGACCGAGTCACTGAACGGGAAGTGACAAAACTCAGTCTTCCCCCCCTGCCTGCACGCTGGCTGCTTATTGGCCACACGTGGACGTGAGTGACAAACGCCCTGATTCTGTTTCCGCTCCCTCCCCTGCCCGCGATGAGGCTGGCGTCTGATTGGCCGTGTGCGATGTCAGAAGACGCTGCCGCTTGCTCAACGCCCTCCCACGCAGCGAACAAGCACCACCTTCATAGAACGAATCAGTGCAGATGATGATTAGTTCGGTCTCGTTCATCAAAACAATTCGTTCAAAAAGAACGAATCGTTCGCGACCGATACAACACTACTGTGCACAGGCATGCTTACAGCTTGTCCACAAGGACTGCATTTTTATCAATTTTATAAACTAGCAATTAACATTAAACACTATATATTTAGCATTCAAAAGTAAAATAAATAAATAAACATCTCATATGAGTTGTGTGTACACAGTATAATAGTGATAAAATGATGTGAGATATGTTTCTCCCCTCTCTGGGATATTTAAAATCAAGTAGAGAATATACAGTATGTCACCGTATCTCATTAAATTTCATTTTAACAAGTTAAAATGAGTCACCGACCAAATAAAATTTGCTGATTTCATTTTTGTGTGACTTCTACCTTTATGGACATCCCCAACCTTGAAGTACTGAATGTTCTTCATTGCAGCTGTTACTCATCAACTCTCATCCTTCCATCCACCACCCTCCCTTCTTCCTCTTTTATCACCATCCTCATCATAGTGTGCTGGCACTGACCATTCCTTGATGTGACCCCCTATCAGACTGTCCCTCCTACTATATCTCCCTTCTCTGGTGTCACTATCCCTTTTACTCTCGCTCTGACCTCATTTGTCCGCTCTCTCATTTTCCCATTGCGCTCACGATATATCTCCCACTTTTGCTTCAAGCTGTCCTCTTCCATCCATCCTTATCCTCTAAACATGATATTTTCCTCTCTCTATCCCATGTTCAGACCAGTTCACTCATGGATCGGCATTCCATGGACACAACGGACTCCCCTGATGTCCCTGGCGAGTGCCGCCGATCAACGCTGATGCCATTGAGCTGCATGAAGCAGTAGGTCAATCAAGAGGTGAGGAGTGGAAGGTCACAGACTGTAGGCGCTGAGGCTGGAAGGTTAAAGGAGAGGCAGTTGGGACACTGAAAGAACATACAACACTTGGAAGGAAGAGGAGAGAACAAACAAGCATCAAGGAGAGAGCAAAGATGATGACATCACACGGAAAACTGAGGAGGGAGAAGGGGAGTTTGGCCGAGTATGAATCACAGATGAAAGGTGAGTGACTGGCAGCTTTGGGAAAGTTCATTTTCTACACAAGCTAGGTCAAAGTTCACCTGACAATAGATTTGAAAATCGATAATATGAGTGAACTATGTTCATTGCTTTAAAATGAAGGTGTTTATAATGCCCCCGCCCAAAGTGTTGCTGTGAGCTGTTACCATCAAAATCGTGTCCATTGTTGCCACCCACTCCATTCATATTATAACCAGGTGTAGAGTTAACCTTACGATCTCATGAATGAGTCAAAATTCTGTCTTCTCCTGATGAGTAAGCAATGAGTAATAAGAACCAGGCCGAGTTAGGAAACTAAGGGTATCTCACAGAGTGAAATATTTAATCTGCAAATTTAAAATATATATATTAAACTTTCTGTAGTTACTTTACACTTTTCTTTTTGTGATAGTAGTATTTCTGACCTGTTTGCACATAAAACTTGCGAAGAGACACACAGGGAGAACTCCAGTAACAGTAAAATTCAAAGTATGTGTCACAGCAATATTTTAAACATATACTGTAAATGCTCTGAGTGTGAAACAGAAGTGGTATATTTTGTTTTTGAAGTATCTTCATGACAAGAAATATTTAAGAAAGAGTTGTAGGTATTAAAATAACAAGTTAGACAAGGAACCACTCCTTTCGATATTGCTTGTAGTGCTGCTGTGAGTTACATCACAGATGTACATCAATGTGGTCTCTAACATTAATTTTGGCCCATTTCTTTAGACACCCTGCCAAGAAATCCAGCACAGACTGGTGTCTGTACCAGCAAAACCAACACCAAAACAAAAACTTGCTGTATTTATTATGTTTTGGTACTGATCTTGCTAATAAAGAGACCCACATGATGTATGCTGGATTCATTAGCAAGGAAAACTAGTTTAAATGAGCAGAGTTGTAAGGTGGCTGTGGTTTTACATGTATTTTCAGGTTGGTCCATATATTTTCATTTGGCTTGCAATGCTTCCAGTCATTGTGCATTTGGAAGATCCATTGGCACCTAAACGTGCTGAATATATCTTGAGATGTTGCTTTAGTTCTTCCGCATAATGTTCTTCCCTCATTATGTCATATATTTATTGAAGTGCATTAGTCCTTCCCTTAGCATAACAACCCCACAACATTTTGCTGAATCAATTATTAATTCAGAAATATGCCGGTAAAAAAAAAAAAAAAATGCCACAAATGCCCCCATACTGTACTATGGAAATCACAACGCCAGCGTAGTCTGTCTTCCCAAAGTTTGTGAGTTACGCTCTTAATTCTTTTAAATACGGTATCCCCCAACAAAGTAATGTTGTAGGCATCATAACATAATTGAGCCACTGAGAAAATGAGGTATTAAGGTTATTCTTTTTACTGAGAAAATGAGGTATTAAGGTTATTCTTTTTATAAATTTGACATTTTGATTGTTTTGTTTACCTAATGGCTGGAATGTGTCTGGACGTACTTGTACACATAGTATAGCATAGGATTACTTACATTTGACATAGCTCTCTGATGAGTGAAATGGTCCATGTGAATAACTTCTCAGCCTTGTAAGAGGTCCTTTAATGGAGGCCAAACCATAAATAAACATACATACTAGAATTGTGCATGTGTGCATTTGCGTATTATAGTATATCCTGGGTTTTGGAGGGTGCATATCATGGCTCACAAGCTCAGTACTGTACTACAGCGGTATATATATAGTTGGTATTAGCACTGCTGTCTCCTCACATTGAGTCAGCCTTAGGCTGTATGTACCCAAAACAAAGAGAAGGGAAAAGGGGGTGGAGGATGAAAAATCTGAGACTGGCTAAATAAGCAAGAGATAGAGGGTGAAGCAGAGACACTTTTGATATACGACAATGATTACTTTATTGGCTGTTTCAAAGCTCATGTGAAGCACTGGGCCATCCTGAGTTCACACAGTAGCGTGCGTGTATAAGAATATTATTTGGAGTTATAATGATTCGCCCGAGTTGATGTAATTGCTCCTTGTAACTGAGTAAGACAAAAATTATTATGTATTCCCTCAAAAAAGTGGAAAATGTTAGTTCTTCTTGTCAGGGAATTATAAATACAGTGATCCCTCAATTTCGCGGTTAATGGGGTTCAGAACAGACTGCGTAAAGTGAAAAACGGCGAAGTAGTTTCACCCCCCACCCCCATTTTTTTTGTGTACATAATAAGTTTATATAAAACCCTATAAAGGCATACATTATCATTAGGACATTAAAGAAACATGTCAACTTGACTATTATTAATATAAATAACAAATAAAATAATGTATTGATAATATTTACTGTACGTTCATTCTCTCACTCATATGATACGTGTATGTAGTGAGAGGTCTAAGTGTACATACTGTACATGAGCATGTCCAATAATTTTACTTTTTTCACCACTATCATCATTTTTCTCTTCTTCTTGGGTTCACTAGAGCAGTGTTTTCAACCTTTTCTGAGTCACGGACTCACGGTACGTTTTTACATAGGAAAAAATGTCGCGGCACACCACAAACCAAAAATGTTCCAAAATTACTTCCTGTACAGTATATTTAATCATCCTATAATTTCTCAATATTTATTCTAACTCAGTGTGACTTGAGCCTGTTTAGATGAACACAAAGCCGATATCCTGGCTGGAATTGAAGAAAGACGCACACAAGGCTCTTCTTCAACAGCTCTTTGTCTCTCTGTTTTTATTTTTATTTTTTTATCGCAGCTAGGCTTGAAAAGCTCAGACTTATCGGACAATGGGACTATAGCAATGTCTTTAACCGCATCTGGGCCGAGCATCTCGCTAAAAATTACTATGCAGGCAGGTATTATTAATTCCTCTGCCACAGTGTCGGACTTTTTGAATTTAGCAACAAGTTCAGCAACAAGGTAACTGGCTTTGATGGCTTTCTCATTTACCTTTGTAGTTTTTCCTCAAAAAAGTTGCCTGTTTCTCTGTGTTTTCATGAAGGCAAACAAAATAGTCCATCGACTTGTTTTGAAGCGACGTGTGTTTCGTTTGGAAATGACGTTTAAGCTTGCTTGGCACCATGGCGCTGTTGGAGAGTTGCTTGTGTTGACGGTCGTCACATATGGAAAGGACACTTTTGTGTATATTGACACTTGACGAGTCTAATCAAATGATGTACAGTAGACGTTAGAGGTATGCATCGGCACTGCCCTCACGATTCGATTCGATTACGATTCGGAGGGCCACGATTCAATCCGATTCGATTCAGAGGGTCACGATTCGATTCGGTTCGATTCGGCAATGCATCGCGATGCATTAAAGCCTGGGATGCATTAAAATTCTAAAGCAAAGCATATTTTTTGTGAATCATGAGGCAACGCAAGCGGTCAGACATTAAACAAATTTTTATTGGCTCTTGTGTCACTCCTGGTTGAAGTCAGATGAAAATAGTATACTTTCAGATATATATATGTAAAAAAAAAACAGATCACAGCATTTAATTAGTGCTTTCTCTTTTTTTACACACAGTAGCAGCCTTTCACACAGTGCAACATCTGAACTCCTGTGCAAAATCAGTAATAACAGTCACTGTATATAGTCACAACGACCCATCAATAAAAATATTCAAGTGAATATTAAAGAAAACGACAAAGAAAATATTGTAGTGCCGCAGCATCTTTATCACAATAACAATCCAGGGAATTGATTGATATTTGAATGTAAAGTAGCTCCCTCTACAGTTGAGCCTAGATCTTGAGCCCGAACCTGTACCCGACCCGACCGAATTTCGGGCCGGGTCGGGCCCAAAATGTCAAGTTACGTTCGGGTCGGGTCGGATCGGGCCGGACTTCACTCCCACTAACGTTTTTTTAAATAAATATATATTTGTATACTAAAAGAATGTATGGATGTTAAACTAAGGAATAGGCAAGGCAAATTTATTTATATAGCACAATTCAACACAAGGCAATTCAAAGTGCTTTATATCACATGAAGACCATAAAAATCACATTTAAATCAACACAACGTAAAAACCAAGACAAAAGATCGCATTTAATCACAGATTAAAAATAAATAAATAAAAATAAAACAAAAATAAAAATAAAGCAAAAACTACTACTAATAATAATTATTGAAATCAGCAATAGAGATAAGCACAAGAGGAATAGAAGGCAGGTAAATTGAAATATATAGACAGTTATGGATATGCAGTGCTAAACAAAAGCGTTTTTAGCCCTGATTTAAAGGAGCTAACAGTTTGAGCATACTTCAGACGTTCGGGTAACTTGTTCCAGAGGTGAGGAGCATAATAACTAAATGCTGCCTCACCCTGCTTGGTTCTTGTTCTTGGAACATGCAGAAGACCCATTCCAGACGACCTTAGGGGTCTAGATGTCTCATAGGAATCTAACAAGTCAAGCATGCAAGCATGTATTTTGGTCCAAGGCCATTAAGTGTTTTGTAGACGAGCAGTAGTATTTTATAGTCTATCCTTTGACTCACTGGAAGCCAGTGTAGCGATTTCAAAACCAGTGTAATGTGGTCCAGCTTCCTTGTATTTGTGAGGACTCTGGCTGCAGCATTCTGTACTAGCTGCAGCTTCCTGACTGATTTTTTATCAAGACCTGTAAATATACCGTTGCAGTAGTCCAATCTGCTGAAAATGAATGCATGCATAAGTTTTTCCATGTCTTGTTGAGTCAGAAGCCCCTTAATTCTGGTTATATTTTTTAGGTGGTAATAAGCGGATTTAGTGACGGACTTTAGATGGCTATCAAATTTTAGGTCTGAGTCAATAATTACGCCAAGGTTTCTGACTTGATTTGTAGCTGTAAGTGACATTGTGCTAAGTTGGCTGCTTATCTTTGACCTTTCCTTTTTTGGCCCAAAATGATCACCTCTGTCTTCTCCACATTTAACTGGAGAAAATTCTGGCACATCCATTCATTGATTTGATGAATGCATTTACTCAGGGAGACTAAGGGACTATAATCATGTGGGGACACAGAAATGTACAGTTGTGTGTCATCTACATAGGCGTGATAGGAGATGTCATACTGTTCCATTATCTGAGCTAACGGAAGCATATAGATGTTAAATATGAGTGATCCAAGAATTGACCCTTGAGGGACTCCACACGTGAATTTGGTTCGTTCTGACTGATAGTTTCCAATTGACACAAAGAAATCCCTATCATGTAAATAGGATGTGAACCACTGAAGAATAGTGTCAGTAAGCCCTACCCACTGTTCCAATCTGCTGAGTAGTATGTTGTGATCAACCGTGTCAAATGCGGCGCTGAGATCCAATAGCAGCAGAACAGATGATTTGCCTGCATCGGTATTCCGACGAATATCATTTAGGACTTTGATAAGCACGGTCTCGGTGCTGTGTTGTGGCCGAAATCCAGACTGAAATGAGTTAAAAAGATTGTTTTAGATCATAAAAGTCTGGATCTGTTCAAACACAACCCTTTCGATAATTTTCCCCAGGAATGTCAGATTTGATATTGGCCTGTAATTACTAATGGTTGAGGCATCCAGATTAGGTTTTTTTAGGAGAGGTTTTATTACTGCAGTTTTTAAAGTCTGAGGAAACTCTCCTGTTTGGAGGGAAGTATTTATAATCTGAAGTATGTCTGGGGCTATGCAATGAAAAACAGTTTTGAAAAAGTTTGAAGGAAGGATGTCAAGGCAGCATGTTGTGGGCTTTAATTTCGACACAATTTCTGTTAAAGTGGCATAGTCCAAGAGGCTAAACTGTCTAAGATTGACGTGGGGGACATTTTGGGAGACATTTAGTGTAACATTTGTTAATCCGGAGTTGCACACAGTCTGTCTAATCTTTAGTACTTTGTGTGTAAAGAATGCTGCGAAATTATTACAGGACACCTCAGATGCCAATTCCTGAGGTATTGATGCTTGTGGGTTTGTCAGTTTGTCAACAACAGAAAATAGTGTGCGAGTATTGTTGGTGTTTCTACTAAGGATCTCTGAAAAATATGATTGTCTAGCATTTTTCAGTTCCTGGTTGTATTTGCGAAGACTCTCTTTGTAGATATCATAAAAAACTAGGAGTTTGTATTTTCGCCATCTGCGTTCTGCTCGTCTACAAACTTGCTTTTGTTTTATAGCTAGTATGGCATTTCTCCAGGGTGACCTCTTCTTTCTTGACAAAGTTTTTGTCTTAATCGGGGCAATAGTGTCCATTACAGTCATCACACTGGAACTGAATACTGGAGGTATTGTAGGGGTTAATGATGAGGCATAGGCCTGTGTGAATAACGCACATGTGTTATCACTTATGTAACGCTTCCTAATCACCTCTGTTTCCCTTTTCAGAGGATGGACAGGGGTGGTCATTTTAAACATAATGCAGTAGTGATCAGACAGAGCAACATCATTCACTGTGACCTCAGAGATGTTAAGACCTTTGGATATTATTAAGTCCAGTATGTGCCCTCTGTTATGTGTTGGAACTGTGACATGCTGAGATAAACCAAATGTATCCAAAATATTTAAAAGCTCTCTAGCACATCCTTTTTCAGGATTATCAACATGAATGTTAAAGTCACCCACTAAAACAACACAATCAAAGTCCATGCAGACGGAAGACAGTATTTTGGTAAACTCATCAAAAAACATTGTGTTATACTTCGGTGGGCTGTAAATTGTTACCAAGGCAGCTCTGCAAGGGCTTTTTAGCTGAATGACAATATACTCAAAGGAATCAAACTGACCACATGAAATATTCGTGCATTGAAAACTGTCCCTGATCAGACTGGCAACCCCACCTCCTTTCTTATGGGTTCTTGGCGCACTAAAGAAATTGAAGTTTGTGGGGGTTGCCTCAATCAGAACTGTCGAACTCTTATCTTGATCTAACCAAGTTTCTGTTAGGAACAACATGTCAAGGTTATGTTTGCTGATAAAATCATTAATTAAGAAAGATTTGCCAGCTAAAGATCTAATATTTAGCAGAGCCAATTGGAGATGCCAGACTGGATTCACTGGTGAGTTTTGGGAACGACATACTATGCTTAACAGGTTGGCAGAGTTGATTGAACGTTTTTTATTTCTCACCAGTCTAGCCCTTTTTTTGTTGTTTATCACCACTGGGATTGTTGAGCATACATACTGTACTCCATAAGGCCCCGGCTTTTGCTGGGACAGAACAGTCTTTGTAATGTTGTCACAGCCTGGACCCGGTGCACATCATATTGGTGTCGCAAACATGCTTTCCTCCATAGAAGGAGGAATACTTGTTATAAAATAAATAAATTGGATGAAACAGAGAGAAGGCGCTTTTGTAATTACAAACATGAGCCAGTGCGTTGGTTGCGCCCCGCCCTCCTTTTAATCTTCCCCACCCGCTCTTGGCGCTCTCCGTGAGTCGGCAACGCTGCATCCTGGTATTTCCTTTTTGAATTTCAATATAGAGCCGCAAGAGGTGAAAAGCAAACTAAAGACGGTGGGATTGAAAAGGCAAGAATCCACGAGTGGTGTGTGGAAAGGATTTAAATTGATAGTGGAAGATGTTACAGAAAACTGTCGGCCTTGCCGAATGCAACAAATGTGGCGCTTTGCTCTTGTACAAGAGCAGAAAGACTGGCACATTGACGCTGAGCAGGCATTTTAAAAACTGTACTGGCCTAAAAGATATTAGTCAAACATCGTTGTTATCATTTATTTCAAGGGCTGCACCTCTTCGTGCTAAGCAGGACATCGTGGAGTTCGTGGTGTTCCTTAAAACGTCTTTATTTTGTTTCAGTGCTCCTTAAGGCAGGTTGTTCTTTTGTGTGTTCTGATGCGAGTCATTAAAATAAAGAATGTTATTTAAAAGTATTTTAGTTTAGAATATGCTGCTGTTCCTCTCCTTGTCAGAGAGGTGCGTATAGCAAGCACAATATCCCACACAGAAATATATTTAACAAAACTTTCCAGCGTTATTTCGTTGTGTAAATGCATTTATAATTATAATAAAAATATGTAGACTATTTAAACATCAAGAAAACTTGCGTTTTTTTCTGCCAACTCGAAGAAATTGAAATAAATGTCTATTGCATTTTGCCGAGGAATGACGCATGAACTATCCACCTGATAGAACAGACACACAAATATAAACGACATAAATGTTTATTGAATATGCATCTTACAGTCTTGTTTATCTGGGAGAATTTGTTACAAAAGGCAGGTTTTGATTTATCATTATGCACATAGGCATCGTCCCAGTTGTGATCACACAATACGCAACCACGCATTGCATCCCTGCATTTGCTCCTCCTGCTGAGTCCTCACAAATAAAACGGGCTCGGGCCTACAAATGAAACGTAGATTTTTATGGGGGGGGGTTCGGGCTCGAACCTACAAATAAAACGTAAAATTTCGGGCTCTCTGCCTTTAATACACGGGGCCGGGTCGGGTCGGGCTGGATTTTTTAGGCCCGAACTAATCGAGAGAGCAGAGAGATAGGGCATAACATAACAATGGCTGAAGCGGAGAAAGTGGGAGCGAGAAAGGTTAGGTATTGATGCACCTAACACATTAAAAGCAGACATCTGGAGACATTTTGGCTTCTACGAGGTTGGTGGGAAACATGACCAGAGTTATGCGGTGTGTAAAAGACTTAAACATGAGAATAATAATACAAATGGGGAAACCAAATCCATTGCATCACCGGAATTGCGCAGGGAAGATTTTTGAAAGTACTTACATATTTTAAAATGTGCTGAATCAATTCGGCTTGTTGCCCGCATCGAATCGAATCGTCCATCCCCCGCATCGGGATGCATCGCCGCATTGATTATTGTTGACACCCTTAGTAGACGTGCTGGGGTCCATATTGTTGCGGACAGCAAGGTGGCTAGAAATCCGAGCAGTTCTTTGACGCGACATGAGAAATACCTTGCTCATTTGCACACAACTGAAACCTTCTACCTAGCCCTCCCTTCCTTACTTCTGCAACTCCGCCCGACGACATTAAAAAAAAAAAAATTCGATATAGGAAAATTTCTCGCGGCACACCTGACAATCTCTCATGGCACACCGGTTGAAAAACACTGCACTAGAGGATTTTGAGGGTGGGTGGAGGATGTCTAGGAGCCATTTTCAAGGGCGTTACAAGCACTACATGGAACAAAAAGGCAAAAGAGAACAACAGGAAAAGTAGATCGCGGCAAGACGAAGCAACACTAAAGAGCAATGAAAACTGTCTTCTTTCGCTGTGTAGGAGAGAAGCTGCGTGCAACCAATCAATCAGCTTTCGAGATTCCCGAGTCGTTTGGGATGCTGGCCAGCGTGGAATTTGAGTTGTGCAGGCTCTCCCCTGGCTTTTGCTAGCGCATGGACATCTTTCGCGCCATATTTTCTCAATTTAGATTTTTCGATGGATATCTTTTTAAATTTTTGATGAATATATTTTTTCAAATCCACGTTGCACTTAGGGCGCGAAGGTTTAGCCACGAAGTAGCGAGGGATCACTGTATCAAAGTTGATGTTATGTAAGCTGGTTTTCATGTTAGTTGATGATAATCACTCACTCCCTAAACCCATCCATACCTGTTCAGACCTTCCCACATTAAATAACTGTTAAAAACTCACCTTTTTAAACTAGCTTTTAACTTATAATTTTTTTCTTTATTGTTTTGTTCTGTTCATGTTGTTTGCTGTTTTTTGTTTCAACTGTAAAGCGTCTTTGAGCACTGGTAAAAGCGCTCTACAAATAAAATGTATTATAATGTATTATTATTATTACTATTATTATGAGAAAATATGCAGAGTGGATATTTTTATCAAGTAAGGGAGAATGCAAATGATTGCTGGTTTAGTGGTATAATTGGGCTGATATGCTGTATGCTACAGATAGCTGGCTAAAAAGATAACAGGCATCCTAGCTGAGCTGCATAAATCAAACATTACCTGAAGATCTGAAAAGTGCTCGAACAGTTAGCCCCTTTAAGTCAGGGCTAGAAACACTATTGTTTATTGTAGCATATTAATCTATATAAACAATGTCCCACTTGTTCAAATAACCAATTGTTTGACATTTGTTGATCATCCATTTATTTGTTTATCATTTCCATTTCCTGTTTTGTTTTTCTACTGTCATACTTATGTAATATGATTTTTTTGTACAATTTTGACTTTTAAAAGCTATTTATAAATTGTGTCATGTTGATTTTCATGTGATGTAAAGCTTGTATTGAAATGTGCTTTACAAATATATACAGTTGCCTAGCCTTGCTTAAAAAGGCTATTGTTTGCTTGTAGCACAAATAGTGACCAATCCCAAAGGCTCTATTTTTAAGAAACTGCCTTTACCTGTAAAACAGTCACTTAGATATTGTTTATACTATACAAGCAAATTGAAAAAGCTCAAGATACTTGGCATTTGGTGGAAATTTCCAGACGACTGAACAACCAGTGTTTTGACATTCAACTGTGTGCTAAATTACTATTTAACCATTAAAAAGAAGTTTCTTCTCCCTCTGTCTCAGACTTGCGAGCTCAACTGACTGACCAGATAAAAATTTTGGACTCCCAGGTAGAGGTAAAACAGCAGCAGCTCTCTGACCTCTCTGAGTTCCTCCGTCGGCGTGGTGATATTGAGGCTGAATACGCACGGGCTCTTGATAAACTCACGGAGAGATTTACGCACAAAACTAAAAAGTGAGTGACCAACAGCTCATTTTACATAAATCATCATCGTCACACTCTTACCGGAATCTGTTCGTCTGTCTGTCTGGCTTTTTTTGGACTATGAATTGCTTGGTTGTCAAACTGATGGGAGAGTGCCTCTTGGACTGAGAAAGAACGCGTTAATTTTCCAAGCAATTGGTAAAAGAATGGCCTCAAAGTTGGAACGAATATAATATGAATCCGACATAAATGATTGTTTTCATATGATCCACTAGACATCACTATGGCCATGGGAACCAACCAGTCTCCATTTAAATGAAAGAACGACTATATTTCGGATAAGCAGTTGGTACAGACAAAAATAACCTTAAATTAAAATCAAACAAGAATATTATGACCCGCTAAGGAAAATCAACATAGTGACTGCAGTATGCATTTTGCAGTGGATAAGCGGCCCTTCAGGTGCAAATTGTTTCTCTGTTTTAACTCATGAGGCTGCAGGAGCGGGTCTGAGTGCACAGCAGGTGTCGGTGTTCTAGTGTTACCTACTTAACAGGTGCCTGGCCCGAGAACGTTATTTGTGTGAGGCCATACTGCTGCAAAGAAGAGGGTGGGCTGAGTGCACATTAGGTTATTTGTAATGAGCTGTTCCATGCCAGTGAGGATGTCTTCTCCTCTGCAGGAAGGAACAGTGGGGTCAGTCAGTGTGTCAAGTCTGGTCTGTCTTGCTGACTCAGACCCGTTTGGAAAGTCGTGAGCACTCAACGTTGGGCGACACCTGCTGCAATGCACTAATACAGCGGTTGGTGCACAGTACAGAGGACACGCACCGGCTACACAAACGGGTGAGAGTGACACAAGAGTGCTGATTATTTTTTACACTACATTTTTTGCATCAAAGCATTTCATTATTCAGTAAAGAACTCAATTTTGTCTAACGACAAATTTCACTTGAATTATTTTCAATAATATAAAAATGGTTTGGCATGATCTGTAGGTACAGTGGGGCAAATATGTATTTAGTCAACCACTAATTGTGCAAGTTCTCCCACTTGAAAATATTAGAGGCCTGTAATTGTCAACATGGTTAAGCCTCAACCATGAGAGACAGAATGTGGAAAAAACCCAGAAAATCACTTTGTTTGATTTTTAAATAATTTATTTGCAAATCATGGTGGAAAATTAGTATTTGGTCAATACCAAAAGTTCATCTCAATACTTTGTTATGTACCCTTTGTTGGCAATATTGGCGGCCAAACGTTTTCTGGAACTCTTCACAAGCTTTTCACACATTGTTGGTGGTATTTTGGCCCATTCCTCCATGCAGATCTCCTCTAAAGTAGTGATGTTTTGGGGCTGTCGTTGGGCAACACGGACTTTCAATTCCCTCCACAGATTTTCTATGGGGTTGAGACCTGAGGACTGGCTCCAGGACCTTGAAATGCTTCTTACGAAGCCACTCCTTTGTTGCCCTGGCTGTGTGTCTGGGAACATTGTCATGCTGAAAGACCCAGCCACGTCTCGTCTTCAAAGCCTTTGCTGATGGAAGGAGATTTTCACTCAAAACCTCTCGATACATGGCCTCATTCATTCTTTCCTATACACAGATCAGTCGTCCTGGTCCCTTTGCAGAAAAACAGCCCAAAAGCATGTTTCCACCCCCATGCTTCACAGTGGGTATGGTGTTGTTCAGATGCAATTCAATATTCTTTCTCCTCCAAACACGAGAACCTGTGTTTCTACCAAAAATTTCTATTTTAGCTTCATCTGAATCCATCCATAAAACATTCTCCCAGTACTCTTCTGGATCATCCAAATGCTCTCTAGCGAACCACAGACGGGCCTGGACGTGTTACTTTCTTCAGCAGGGGGACACGTCTGGCAGTGCAGGATTTGAGTCCCTGGCGGCGCATTGTGTTACTGATAGTAGCCTTTGTTACTGTCGTCCTAGCTCTCTATAGATTATTCACTAGTTACCCCTGTGTGGTTCTGGGATTTTTGCTCACCGTTCTTGTTATCATTTTGACGCCACGGGGTGAGATCTTGCATGGAGCCCCAGATCGAAGGAGATTACTAGTGGTCTTGTATGTCTTCCATTTTCTAATAATTGCTCCGACAGTTGATTTCTTTACACCAAGTGTTTTACCTATTGCAGATTCAGTCTTCCCAGCCTGGTGCAGGTCTACAATTTTGTCTCTGGTGTCCTTCGACAGCTCTTTGGTCTTGCCCTTTGTGGAGTTTGGAGTGTGATTAACTGAAGTTGTGGACAGGTGTCTTTTATACCGATAATGAGTTAAAACAGGTGCCATTAATACAACTAACAAGTGGAGCCTCATTAGACCTCGTTAGAAGAAGTTAGACCTCTTTGACAGCCAGAAATCTTTCTTGTTTGAAGGTGACCAAATACTTATTTTCCACTCTAATTTGGAAATGAATTATTTAAAAATCAAACAATGTGATTTTCTGTTTTTTTGGTTTTTTTCCCCCCACATTCTGTCTCTCATGGTTGAGGTTTACCAGTGTTGACAATTACAGGCCTCTCTAATCTTTTCAAGTAGGAGAACTTGCACAATTGGTGGTTGACTAAATGGTTATTTGCCCCATTGTAATTAAATGCCCCTGAAATGCACCACCAAAATGACAAAAAGGAAAATAAGACATTTATTCCAGCTGAGTCCATCCAAAAGAACCTAAATCATTAAATAAGACAGTAATTTACAGTATTCCTGTATATTGAATAGAATAAATACAGTACTCTTTCAACCCACAGAGCAAAGAGGTTGGAATTCAAATGCAGGATGAACTGCATAAGGTAACCACTGAGCTGCAGACGGTAAGCATTATATATAAATTCTTCTTCTGTACATAAATAATCTAAAAATAAAGTTGATTACACAAAAAAAGAGAGAACAATCTCGTGTACTGTGTTTACATGACAAATGATGATGTAGGCTTTGAAGACATACAACCAGTACCACACTGACTGTCTGATAGCTGAGGGCAAATTGAAGGAGGCTGAGCGTTTGGAAGAGAGACATACTGGCAAATCTGCTGAGCTTGGCCTCAGCCAATCAGGAGGGCAGAGGCGGAGCTCCGTCAAGAAAATGGAGAGATTAATGGAGAAGGTAAATAAAACATAGTATGTTTCTCTCAGCATGACATTAATTTATGTTTTCAAATGAATGGACAGACAGACTTGTTGAAATTTGTGGTTTGTGGAAATGGACAGAAAGATGATGAGATAATTATCATGAGTGTATCTGAATGGTTAGAAAGAAGTTGTCATTATGCATGCAAGTAAATGTGCAGACGTGTTTGTACGTGAATGGAAACAGTATGTGAATGGAGAGGGAAATATTTACTTTGCCTGTGTAGGGAATGAGCAAACTGATTTTTACATTTGGCAGTACGTGTATATGTGAACGGACAGCACGTGTTGTGTGTATGCAGAGACATGGCCGAGTCCAGGAGACCCAACTCAAGTGTACTAAGGCCCGAAATGACTACCTGCTCAATCTTGCCGCAGCCAATGCAGCGATGAACAAGTACTACCTGCAGGATGTCAGCACTCTCATTGATGTAAGAAACAAAGTTCAGAGTCTCTTATTCACACAAATATAGTAGTTGCCGCTGATCAAATATCCAAAACTGAGAATTTGGACCCGAGTTTGAAATTTTCAACTTGCATTGAATTATATTTATTTGTTTTAGCACATTTATTTTTATACTTTATTGCTATGAATTTTATTTTTGTGTGTGTGTGTGTGTGTTTCAATCAGATTTTCGCTGTAAGTTTTCATGTCAGTGAAATCTGCCCAAGACCTTCAATGCCATAAGTGCCATGACACATAAAAAAAATTACCCTTACCACCACGTCTGCCCCCCCCCCCCCCCAACTAATCACGTTCCAAATTCACTTAGTAGGAAAAGCTAGACAGCAAACAGTGATATATTGAAATTTTTCTTTCCTTCCCCTCTCTACTGTATATCACCGCTCATCTCCCTTTGAGCAGTGTTGCGACCTGGGTTTCCATCTTTCTGTAGAGAGGGTAATGAAGTGCTACCTGACTAGTAGGTGGCGCATCCAAAAGACAGAGGAGGCTGGGCTGAAGCAACTGGAGGCCGCTGTAACATCACTAGACCAGAGTGGAGACAGAGATGCACTGCTTCAGCAGCATGACTCTGCTTTCTGCCTTCCGTTTAGATTTAACTACCACCCACACGAAGGCGACCAGGTATAGTATGTTTTTTGTCGAAATGATATTGAATCTGAATGTTGCTCTATTTAGTTATTGATTTGTATTCCAGGTCTGTGAGGTGAGTGCAGAGAGTCAGGTACGATACGAGATGGAGACCAGATTCCAACAGCTTCAGTCTCGACTAGCTGCTGTCACATTGGAAACAGAAGAGGTAAGATGACAAAATATACACTGAACCCTCGCTATTGATAAGGTCAATGGATGATAACTACAAAGTAGTGTACATCGTTTGTATTTGAAGTTAGATGAGGATAGTCAAAGTTAATTTACTTAGGGTAAGGTCAATAGACTACAGCCAGGTTTCTCAACTTATGATTTTTTTTTTTTTTTGTGGGACTGTGTGTGTACATGCGCACTTGTATACCTATCCAAGAGCGTACACCCGCGCATGTGCACGTGTATACCCGCTTGTGCATGTTCAATGTTTTTTTTTTTCAGCTGCAGTGGCGGAAATAAATTCAAACAAATACATTTTAAGATATTTTAAATATACTTATTTGATAAATAATGTATAATTCTGATAAATGTAAAGGTTTTAATTAAATATACAGTATATCATATATAACGTGACGTTAGCGGGTCATCAGTATATTGTCAATGTCCTTAATTTTAACTGTGTGAAAATTAAATGTGTGAAACATTGTCATTCATGTGTTTTCTTTATTTTCATGACTATTTGCATTGTGAATTGCCACTTAAAGTAATAAAACTATGAATGAACATATGTGGAATTATGTTCTTAGCAAAAAAAAAAAAAAAAAAGGGGGAAATACCTAAAACGTGTATAATATTCTAGTATCTTTAAAGTAGCCACCTTCTGCTCTAATTAGTTTTTCGCACACTCCCCATTTGGGGTTGGGGTCTTCATTTGTGTTGCATTGAATGAGGTGTGTCCAAACTTTGGGCCTGTACTGTACGTGAATGAGCTCAGCTCCTGTACTCATCCATGTGTAACGTGAGAAACACAACTGATGCTCCAGATTCAAAGGTAGTCACCCCAAAGATAGTTGTAAAAAAGACTTAACTCTATAAACAGCCTGGACCGTCACAATGCATTTCAGACTAACTAGCTTGCACTAGCTAAGTAGCAGCATTACTTTAGTACTAGGATGTAACTTTTGACCGCAAAACAAAAAAGATAAGACGTGCGCAGAGATTGTCTTTAGTGTGGACGCCATGTTTTGATTTGTCAAACACGGAGCATTTGGTTTATTAATTACATGGGACTTTCCGCTGTTATCTGTGGGTTGGAGCTAACGAACCGTTGCTCCCAGCAGTGATAAATACTCACTTTCTCGAGATCCGTCTTATGTAAATCCTTCACCATCGTTCACGCTCTACTGTGGGCGTCGATGGTTCATACGCACACAGTGCAGGTACAGCAAGTCACAGG
This sequence comes from Corythoichthys intestinalis, assembly GCF_030265065.1. Lineage (NCBI taxonomy): Eukaryota > Metazoa > Chordata > Actinopteri > Syngnathiformes > Syngnathidae > Corythoichthys > Corythoichthys intestinalis. Next base: position 39,117,060 of record NC_080396.1, read on the forward strand.
GAAAATGCAGACTGGAATTTTAGTGATGTGGGCGTTCTCTATATTAACAAGTGGAATAGATTGAATAAGTATGCACTGATGGGACTCTCTACCAGTCAGGGGGACACTGACAGATTTATGATCATATTTATATTAATAATGACAGGTTACATTATTATTGATTTAAACTAATATTAAAGTAATATTCAGGCAACTTCAAAGTGAATATGGAAGCTTTTTTTTTTTTTTTTTTTTAAATAAAACAACAATATTTTTAGGGGGGCTTAAGAATATCAGCCCCCCTAAAATAGGCCTAACGACGCCAGTGGTGTGACAAATTTAAAGTGTGGAATAGGGCAATAGAATTGCCTGACATGCGTGAGAAGCGCTCAGTGCATGAGAGTTGTAGTTTAGGTTGCAAGTTTTCTCTACAGTGTGGTAAAACCGTTAAAAGTAATTTCCCAATAATCCATGTCTTGCCCTATCTCAGGTAAGCAAAACGCTCAAAGCGACACTCACAGCCCTGCTGGACTCTATGTGTGACACCGACTGCAACCCCACTGCTGAGGTTCCCAGCAGCTTGTTACATGAGCCCCCCGGAGGAGGCTCTGCCCCAAAACTAACCCTCGCCAAGCGTCGAGCCAATCAGCAGGAAACAGAAACGTACTATTTTACAGTGAGTTCCATGTAATTTATGTCCTGCTGTATGTCTGAGAATTAATTTGAATTTTTTTTTTCTTTATCATAGAAAGTAAAGGAATTTCTTACCAGTAGCTCTCTGACTTTCAAACTTCAAGCCAAACATGATCTACTACAAGAGGCCATACAGAAAGGTACTCTTAAACAGTGGAGCATCTAAATGTGGACGTAAAGAAATATTTGCAGAGTGATGCAGTCACCAATTGGTACATTGCATTTCTTATATTAAACTTGTACTCTAATGTATAGAAACCATTTACTGCCAAGGTTAAACTAAGTCCACAAGTCAAAACAGGAAGCGTTACCAAAGTAAAGGTAGAGGGGAGTCGGGACAAGGACCACCACATTATGCTTATCATTACACTGTTCTACCAGTTAATAGCTAGTACCCTTCTTTGGTTGCGTCACAAAAAAGAACAAACACTGTTCCACTTCTTACACTCCACGCTGTACATCTTGCACTACACACTATACATCTGTGGCAAACAACTTTGGAGGTTCCACTGGAGTAGCTTCTCAAACTCTGGCTACACTGTAAATATGTAAAAGCCATTTAAAGAATGTTTGATTGCGTCTGTGCTCTTTCTTTTAGCTGAGGCTGTCAACACAGACCCCTCCAGGTATGTAAGAAAAGTAGCGTGACTAAATGAGGAATGAAAAGGAATTGAGAGAGGGGAGCAGTGAGGACAGAGACTTGGTTTTAAAACACCATTTTAAGCCAGACGTCATTATATAACAGGTCATTTTTTTGGAGGTAATGAGGACTGTTGAACTGAAGTGTGACTAATTATGAAGTTAGCAGGCTTCATTACAGCTCGTTATAATATCAACAAACAAAATGGCATTATGCAATTTATGTACTTCCCAGAGCTCAGTGTTCTCGCTCGGTGCGAGTTTGGAAGTCCAGACCCGTTTCCCAATTTTGCCACACGCTGTTCAGCACAGATATTCTGTCATACATACAGGTAAAGATCATGCAGCCTTCAAATCATAAATGCATATTCATCCTTTTTTTCTGAGTAAATGATGTGGAAGTTTCTGGGCCACTGTGTGGACTCTTTGGTGTTGCTTATGGCTTATTAATGGCACTCTGTCCTTTCAATCCATTTCCCACTTTTATCCGTTCCGCTTTCTAAAATGGGATTAAAATACACTCGAGTCTTCATTGCCTCTTCTCTCAACTCCTCAAGTTAAGGCTTATTTATGTGCACTTTGCACCAATGCTTCTAAATCTTTCTTACTCTTATTTTTATGCACATCTTTTTCTTACCTTGCTTTTTCCTTTTCAATGCTATGCTTTGCTTGGTATAGAAGAAGAAGAAGAATGTCTCGTACACAGGTACCCAATTCTGTCTTTTGTTGCTTATATGAACCTGAAAATGTGACATTTTGCCATCAACTATAAGTGAAGTTTTATTTTGAAAATGCTACAATTAGAAAAGATTCGTGTAATAATGGAGAAGAGAACAAATAGGCATACCATGTATGTGGGTGTAGTGTGTCCTTGAAGAGGAGTCCGGTGGAATGGAATAAAGTCAAGTTGAAAGTTACACCTGCTCAGGCCACGTCTTAATATTGGCAGAGCTGACCTAACACGATTTTGGTCAATTTGGCACTTGCTAATTCTGAGCATCACAGATTTGTACAGTGCATGTCAGATATATTACACACATTTGTCGATTGGTGGCATGAAACATTTTAATTAAATTTTGAATCATTACACGGGGCTGCACAAAAGCTGTACTGTATGTGATAGAGGGTAGTTTCCAAGTTCTGACTTTGCAGCAGTGGTGTGTTTTGAAACTAGTGGTACCAGCACGATGCATTTAAAGGCAATGATGAAGCAGTCCCTTTGAGTGTGAATTACTGAAGTCCGTTGTTTTCACACCCACAGCTTGTCTCGTAAATCAAAATCACCAACATTTGAACTGATTCGCCTATGTTCGCATTTCACACTGTAAATGAAAATAGATCCCTGGTAGTGGATAGTATTTCTGTTTGTTATACTGTATATAGGCCCACTATGCATCCCATTGCAAGTATTAGCATTAGCATTGTTAACCTCAGCATAAAGACTTCCAGAATATTTCCCAGAGCCTCTCAATTAAGATTGCCAAAATGACAATGGCTTCATACATATATAGATTTTTTTAATCTAATAATGCCATTTAAAAGTTAACAGAATAAGAAAGTTCAATATTGATAACCTAAGATGTGTCTTCATAAATTACAGACGCAATACTTAAAATTTTCACTATCTACACTCTGTTTATGCAAACTATCAAATAGGCATCTTGAATTTTGTTTATAAGCAATGTTCATTTGTGTTTTTTGCCTTCTTAATTATTAATGTGTTATCCTAAAAGTACATTTGTATAAATGAAAACACCTGCTCTAATATTGTAAAAGGCTGTTCCCCTAACAAATTCAATTGAGTAAATAGACACCTACCAACTTGTTTAAGAAACAACTGAGAAAGGAAAATAATTTATTATTGCGGTTCACCTTCTTGATTTTACAAGTTGGGTAATAAACTAACTTCAAATGAGAGAAACAGTTACAGTAAATAAGATTGAAAACTAATTCTGGAAGGACTTTCTTATCTACAACATTTATCGTCTTTGCTACAGCCTCGGCAGCAATATTTATGCACATTTTTCCGTTACGAACAAGAAGAAAAAGCTGTCTTCATTTCATGACTTACTTTACCTTCTCTACCTTTTCAACCTTCACAAACTGTTTATTTATTTTCAAGTCGCATCACATGTTTATTTGCCTTTTTCCCCTCCCCTAAAGATTGATATTATAATTGACTTTTTGTGTCCTATTTCTTCTGACTTTCAAATCCTCTTTCCTCTGCAGAGCTCCGGCCAGCAGATCCCTGTGGTGGTTGAAAGCTGCATCCGCTTCATAAACCTTCACGGTGAGACAATTTGCATGACCAGCCATAAACCATGCTGAGAGAGCTTCTGTTGACTTTAAAATGAGCAGATGTAGTCATCATGATGTCAGCCACTATGGTTTCTATTGCTCCCAACATTTGGAGTTAGTCATTTTTTGACTCTCAATGGACTCATACTTTCCTGTAAACCCAAATTGTTATTGTATACATTCACGCATAATTGAAAATGTAAAAATGCCTATTTGTGTGTGTTTGTTTTAGGTCTACACCATGAAGGAATATTCAGAGTTCCTGGGTCACAAAGAGAAGTTAATCTAATCAAGGATGCATTTGAAAGAGGTAAATCTAGAAAAAAAACAGTGTTGTAAATGTACATTGCGCTCATCGACTTCAACTAATGTTTACTGAGTTATGTACATGTGTCCTGTTTGTTAAATACAAAATACTAACATAATGAAGGTTCTAAAGAAAACTGTTTATCTAATAAAGTACACTTACATATTTCATATACACTATTACATACACTGTACTGAATCTTCCTGATGAGAGTATATTACCTTATTTTTTGGACTATAAGTCACAGTTTTTTTTTCATAGTTTGGCTGGGGGGGTGTCTTATACTCTAGAATGACTTATGTGTGAAATTATTAACACATTATTATATCATTTCACATGTTCTTTTGGTGTTTTGGAGTGACACTGATGGTTTGGTAAACTTAGTATGAGCATGTTCTTTATGCTATAGTTATCTGAATAACTCTTAATAGCTATGTTACGTTAACAAACTGGCCACGTTCGCATTTCGTTGTACATGTATCATGTAACATTATCATACCGTACACTTATTCAGCATGTTGTTCTCTATTGTATTTTTATTTTAAATTGCCTTTCAAGATGACATATCTGTTCTATGTGTTGGATTTTATCAAGTAAATTTCCCCTAAAAATGCAACTTACTGTATACTCCGGTGCGATTTATATGTTTTTTTTCCTCTTCGTTGGGCATTTTATGGCTGGTGCGATTTATATATGTTTTTTTTCCTCTTCGTTGGGCATTTTATGGCTGGTGCGACTTATAGTCCGAAAAATAGATAAGCAAAGCATTTTGAAAAATTGTAATTGAGTGGTTCTCAAACTTCTCAATTGGTAGCTTTAATTTGAAGAAGACTATTTAAAGTTCCTAGTGAACAAAAAAAAAATACAAGGCTATGACAGGGTGAATTTTTATAACAGAACTATAAAAATTTGAACATGTCAAACTCTTTTGGTTGCCCTCTTCAATTCTTAATTATTTCATTTACGTTTTTTTTTTTTTTTTTGTTACACATTTTGTATATCATACGCCTCTGTACATCCTTTTTATAGGAGAAGACCCTCTGTCGGATAGTGAGTGTGACCTGGACTCGGTGGCCGGGGTGTTGAAGCTTTACTTTAGGGGCCTTGAGCCTCCCCTCTTCCCCTATGATAGCTACTCTCAGCTGCTGGAGTGTGTCCGTAAGAACTGTCTTGTTTTACTTATTGACAAGTTTGAAGAAAAAAAAATGATAATAATAATCTACTGTATCAGATTCCATTGAGATATCTATTCACCTATGACCACTTATACTCACAAGGGTCATGGGCGAATCAGATTCTTCTTGAAAATTATGGGTGGCAAGTAAAATACAGCCATGATTTTAGTTTTCCTTATATGTAGCCAAATGGGTTAATTACCCACCATTTTTTTCCAATGAAGTCACTGAAAGCAATAAATGAAAGTTTTTGTTTTTTGTCTGCTGTTGTTTTCTCTCTCGTCGAATAGAAAGAGTTTCTTACACATAGTCAGGTGTGCACATAATTTTTTTCGCCCAGGTTCTCAGAGGAGGACCTGGAGATGTGACATGGTCCTCATTGAGCTTGAGAGCCGACCCGCCTGATGCGATAAATTTATGACAAGCTTTACTTAGAGCCAATTAACTTTAATTAATTATATTAAAAATTAATGCTTGATTAACATCAACTGGCACAACAAAATTGGCATTACTTTGAAGTGAAATGTAAAGAAATAAACATAAAAGCACCAATTCAAAATAAAGGGCATTATGCGGCTCCCACATTAACTCCAAGCCTTTTTAAAAGTGGGATGTCCTCCTCATAAGACCTCATTGAACGTGCATGTTTAGCTTTGTAAAATGCGAGCAAAAACACGTTTGTCAGTGCATGTCGCTGTTCATTACCTTTATTCCGCGACTTGTCCATAGGGCGAGTCGGGTCATGTCTGACATCCATAGTTTGCTTAATTGCCACATGCTCTCTGTTTTTTTCGTGTTTTTCAAAGTTTGGATGGCTGAAATTCTTTGACCCTACATAAAATGCGCTGCTCTTATCGGCGACATTGGGATTCTCACGGCACATTTTGTACCGCCTTTCCGTGCGAGCATCATTTGCTTCTAGCCATGGTACCTCCTGTAGCCACTTTTCAGCAAAAGTCCTTTTTTTCGGTAGCTCCGGTGACGTCTTTGTCGTCTGTCTGTCTTTTGACGGGGGTGGGGGAACATGGAAGTAATTACTCAGTGTGGCCTGCCTCTTCGACATTTTGAGAAGTTATTTTCTCGTGTCCGCCGCAAATACAGTGGTCAGCCATCGGTATGCAAAAGCGTATGGAAGCCGTTGAGGGCCAGCGCGTTTGTCTACGTCTAGTACGCATGCGCGCATGCGGACCACTTATGTGCACCCCTGTACATAGTAGTTGTTATTGTGATGAAGCTATAAATATGGACTCTCTCTCTGTCTCTATCTCTCTCGCTCAGAAATCGAATGTATGGCAGAGAAAGTATTGCAGATTAAAGGAATCGTCTCATCCTTCCCACGACCTCTCGTCATCGTAATGCGATACCTGTTCGCATTCCTCAATCAGTGAGTCAACATATATGAGGATTGAGATGTTGGATTTTGGGGAAAGCTATATTTAGGGTCACTCAGAAGGCATGCCAAATAAAGGGTGACACAGCCAATTGCAACTAAATTGGATCTCACACTAGGAGATTAACCCTTGATTACATAACCAACTCAATACAATTGAAAAACTCTTATCGGGAAATGTGTTTCGGGGGCTAATTTGCTATTCATGTTGGCAGTACCGGACAGTGTTCGGATGGTAGATGCCACATTGGATTTGTAACTCAACTGACATGGGTGTGAGACTACTAAGACCTCATTATTGATAGCATTTTATGAAACTGCTAAGATTTCTGGGAGAAGTCTCACAGTTGGCTGTTTGTTTCTATGACTAACATAAGGAAAGTTTTTTTTATTCTTAACAGGCCCACACAAGCTAGCCTGCTTTAAAAAGATGGACAATGTACATTACGCCAACATACAGTAAATACGTCACACCGCAGAACAGTATTCATTTTGTTCTTATTTAAGGGTTAAAAGTTGTTTCGCTTTTCCACGCCTACTGGAACGGAAAATCGATTCAACCGTGGCTTATGAACAGCTCTAACTTAAATACTCTTCACTATAGCCTTCTATATTTACAAAAACAAATGGGCATATTTTATTCTCTCTCCTGTCCGCAATGGTAGTACAGATACCATTTAATTTGTGTGTGTTTTCACAGCGTGACTCAGTACAGTGATGAGAACATGATGCAGCCCTACAATCTTGCCGTCTGCTTTGGCCCAAGCCTGCTGAGGGGGGTCGATTCGGATGATGCTGTTGCTCAGCAGCCACAGGTCAATGACCTTGTCAAAACCATGATTCTCCAGCATGATGTCATATTCCCCGGCCAATCAGAATTGCCAGGCCCCATCTACGAGAAGCACATGACTCTTGAGCAAGAATATTGGTAAGGGATGTAATTCAAATGTCTTTTAAATATATTTGGCGGTTTTATATTGCCATCTTCTGTGTGTCATATGTTTAGAGTAAAAGACAGAATTTAACATCTATTTTGAAAAGGTTTAAAGTATGTAAAGCAGCTTCATTTCTTGGCTTATCCTCTGGCTTAAGTGAATTTGATGCCACATCAAAGGCTTTTCTTTGCAAGTTCATGCAAGCACTGTTCAGTTTGTGTGACTGCTGACTTTAAGTCAATCATTTACAATGAGAACATTATTCTATTTTCACATATGCTAATTATTGTACCACTCCTTATCATCATAATCCTCATCACCATTTTCCAAAAGAGTCATACTCAGTGAAAGACCAAAATGTGATGGTTGAGTTTTTTTGCAGCCATCATTAATAGGGATGGGAATCGAAATCAGATTCCAATTCGGAACCGGTTCCGAGTGTTTCGAGGCCTCGACATCACAATGAAAAAGCCTTAACGATCCCTTTAACGATTCCTAAAGACGCGTATTCCGTCGTGACGTGTCTTGTTGTCCAGACGCATCAAACTATCATGGCGCCAAGAACCACTCGCTCCAAAGTTTGACTACACTTCGCCAGGAAAGAGTGTGAAAATGAAAGGTTACGACGGGTAAGCACGAGCATTGCAGCCATAAACATAACAATGACAGCACGTAGGTTCAAACGCTCGAAAGTGTGTCTTCACTTCACGAGGAAAAATTACAACAAAGCGACTTGCAGTCATTGCAAGGTGGAGATAACTGCATCGGGAGGGAATACGACTGCGCTGTCCTCACAGAGAGGCTAAGACTCAGTCCTGGCTATACAGCTAGCTAAAATCCCAAATGACGATGCAGAAGACGTTGGTATAATTTGCTGACTTTATTCAACCATCACTTGAAGAGTGAAACTAAGAAAAGAAATTAAACAAATCAATTTCGTCCCCAATAACAAACAGGTTTGCATCAACGTAAATCAGCGATGATTAGCTGGTAATAACAGTATGGTTAGCATTCGTTCGCTAGCATTAGCACATCGTTCAAACCACTACACAACTGGATTTAAGTGTCCGATCGCGAGTAGAAACACAACAACAACACAAAAGATGATACATACAGGCGTTGCCTCTGTAGATATTAACATTAACAAAGAACGTAGGCTCGTAGAAGTGTTTCCCTCTCTCACTAACTCGCTCACTCGCTTAGATGCGGCATTTCTTCTTCGGGTGTAAGCGCGCTCTTCTTCAGGTGAGCGCGTACTTCTTCGCGTGAGGAAGCGCAAGGGCGCCCCCACTTGAGCGTGTAAACGCCACAAAAACTAAAAGGCATGCATTTCAATGTAATGGTAAATAATACACGTTAACCTAGCAGTCCCCAAACTGCGGCCCAAATACGGCCCGCCTCCACATTTGGTCCGGCCATTTTGATTTTTTTTTTTTTTTTTCTCAATCGTGTTATTTATTTCCTGGCCTTTTCCTTGAAGAATTCCGAGAGGGTTATTTGGTTATTATCTATTTAATTAATAGTGTTATTATTATTATTATTATATTATATTATTATTTTTATTTTATTTACTTTCATTCCATGAAGAATCCAGAAAGGGTTATTTGATTGTGGCTTTCTGAAAAACAATAATTTTTTACATTTATGCACTTCTGCAATCGTGACACTTTTTCTGTGACAAACTGACCCCGGACCCTCATCAGAGAAGGGAAAATTTATGTGGCCCTCACAGGAAAAAGTTTGGGGACCCCTGCTTTAACACATATTGCCAAAGGCAGAACAACTACCTATCTGCCAATATACACCAATATTTTTTATTTCTATTAGATAAATGTTTCAGTAAAATGTTACACATTCTTGTGTATTTGCCACTTATTGCCACAGTTAACATTGAGGCTTTGGGCCTCTTTTGATCTCGTTGTGAGTTTGTAAGGTTGTGACTTCTGATTAAACAAACTCGATGCCAATCAAAACGTTTGTTCTTCTTTTTCCCCAAATTAGAATCGATAAGAGAATCGCTAAACAATCGAATCGTTAAGCAATATCGATAATGTAATCGGAATCGTAAAAATCCTACCAATTCCCATCCCTAATCATTAATTCACCACGCTAGGTTTGGGTGGATAAAATGTTTGGGCAGGATTGCGATTGAGTTATGTTAGGACATAATCATAGGCGGAGTTTGACTTTTGGGGCAGGGGGGACACAGCATGTTGATGACCCCGAAACGCAGTGTCAGCAGTCAAATTAACTTAAAAGAATATTTATAATACTAAGTTGAAAATTAGATTTTTTGTTGTGTTTCATTCTTGAGGGCAATTTAAAATCAGGCTGCTTAGGACAGCTATACTTTTCGCCAAGATCATCATCCATTGAATATGGTACGCCCGCCGGTGTCGTGCCAATGTAGTTACCCCCGTCAAAAATTGCATCCCCTGGGCTTGCTTGATTTCCGTGTTTTGGTGATGTAGTTATCTACAAAGTTAACTAAAACTTTTTTCTTTCTGTCGTATAACGTAACATACGTACTGAATGTAAAAAAAGGGAATGTTTTACTGTTTTACTCGTAGGATGACCTATAACTGTTATTAGTGTAATTCAAGTCCTGTATGGAGTTTCTCCAGTTTAATAAACATCAATGTATAACTGTGGTTCTTTTCTGTGTGTGTGCATGTGTGTGTGTGTGCGCGCGCGCGCCTGCATCCAGGGGATACAATTTCTGACGGGGGTAACTACACTGGCAAAACACCGATTGTAGCTCCGTTGTACAATTAGCGTCTTTAGTGGGGCAAATTGAAACTCTGCTCACCATTTTGGTGGTGCTCTCTGGTGTTTCATGGTCTACATTTTAAATCCTTGGTTCTTGCTCAGTACTTGTTGTCACTTTTGAAAGCTTAAGTTTGAAAAATTTGAATTTGTCCATCTTGCCTCTTCGGCCCTTGGTTGGTTTTGGCTAAGCAAAGCAAATAACCATCTACGGTGTTAGTCACATGATCTGTTCAAAAAATAATTTTGACCCATTATAAAAATATCTTTTTTTGTTAATTTCATTCATTTTTGTTGTTGGTTTTATTGCTTTACAACTTTTATAGGCAATATTTTACCTGAAAACACTTAATTTTAAAATCATATATAGGAAAGTCAATTAGATGCAATGACACTTTTTTGACACTAAACCCTTAAACGCCGCGAATGGACATAATAATGACACAACAGATAATATTCTAATGAATTAAAGAAAATAAAAAACATTCACACATACTGAAGTTTGCTGAATTATTTCAATAAACAACACACACTATGCATATTTTCACACATACTGAAGTTTGCTGAATTATTTCAATAAACAACACACACTATACATATTTTTTTAAAGTCACTGTTGGTTTATGCCATTCGCATTTTCAAATTGAAGAACGCTGACAATTCTTTTTCAACCAATCAACAGCTGTATATAATTTATAATTACTTTTAAGGAGTGAGGTATTGCACAAATATAGTCAAGTAGATACTTTAGTCAGGAAAGGAAACACCACAAACTAAACTTTTGGTTTGTCTGCAGTGAACCAATCACAGAGGAGGGAGATGGAGAGCCTGAACATCTACCCAGTGAGGACGGTGAGGAGAATACACACACGCACACACTGAAGAATCACATAACCTCGTCTCCAGTTTACCATTTTTACCTCCATTTACAGTTATAGGAATAAATGTATCCTCCCGCTTCTCCTTTTGGGAATTATATTTCACAATAGAATTGTGAATCATAATTGTTCTTCGTGTGTTTTAATGTATGCATAGAGTGGGAAGCTGTGGCAATGTTCGACTACGCTGCAAGATCTCCAGCTGAGCTGTCATTCAAGCAGGGAGAGCTTCTTATTCTTCACAGCAAGGCCTCCTCTGATTGGTGGAGGGGTGAAGCTGGAGGGGTCAAAGGTCTCATCCCACACAAGTATATCAGTGTCTTAGAAGGGTGAGTGCCTTTTATTACCGACCTTGACAGAGCTCTCAAAATCTATCTTGCTTTGTTCTTGTTGCTCTTCTTTTCTTGGGGAGGAAACTAATTAAAATTGTTACCCTGTTATTCGTGGATGGATCAGAATTAAATCGATAGACATGTTTTAGGAATGTATACGCATACTGCCTATCCTCGGAGCCGGATTTTTGTTTTGTTTTTTTTCTCTTTTAGGGATGATTAATTAGATTAGGCGGCACGGTGGCTGAGTGGTTAGCACGTCCGCCTCACAGTTCTGAGATCAAGGGTTCAATCCCGGGCTTCGGCCTTCCTGTGTGGAGTTTGCATGGTCTCCCCGTGCCTGCGTGGGTTTCCTACGGGAACTCCGGTTTCCTCCCACATCCCAAAAACATGCATGGTAGGCTGATTGAACACTCTAAATTGTCCGTAGGTATGATTGTGTGCGTGAATGGTTGTATGTCTCCTTGTGCCCTGCGATTGGCTGGCAACCAGTTCAGGGTGTCCCCTGCCTACTGCCCGTAGTTAGCTAGGATAGGCTCCAGCACCTTCGCGATCCTCGTGAGGAAAAGTGGCATGGAAAATGAATGAATGAATGAATGAATGAATGAATGAATAATTAGATTAATTGACTGCATACTTATTGTTGCTTGTAGGCTCTGAGTTAGCCAGTAGAGGACATGTGTGCTCTTGCTATCCCCGGAAGTAATGCTAGAAATTCAGCGGACCCTTAACAGAACTGGAGCTAACCACAATGCATCCAATGTCGGCCACTGCTGCACAGGATGCTGCTGCCCATGGGGCTGTGCCGTTGGTTCCATTTGTCTCACTTAGACAAAGCCCAATTAACACATATATGTACAAGTGAAAGATTATGTAGCTTGATGGCGAAGTAAATGACGAAGGTGCAACTGTGCCAGACGGAAAGCCACTGACGGCGTGCTGTGTTCTTACATATTGGTAGAGGTGGACCAGAAAGTAGAGTTCAGGGTGACGTCACTTGACCACCTTTTAGACCCATCCCGAAAATCCTGACAGCTGAGAAGACAAAAAAAAGAGTTGCTATAACAGAGATTCTGCACTCAATTGTTCTCGGCCTGTGCATGTTTTCAGCACTATCTTAAAACATATTTTCGGCATTTAGTATTCATTTTTTTCAGATTTACGACCCTTCGCCGTAGCCTGACTTGCATCTCCTCAATTTTCTGATTTCGCGTCGCACTAATGCGTGGAGACGTGACGCAAGTGGACTTTGATTGGTCCGCTCAGACTGTTGTTTCCGGTTCAGCGCGAAATCACCGCCATTTTCAAACATTGTTGTGCTACATGAAAAAAATGGACCAAGCCGACGAGAGTATCATCAAAGAGGTCCGCAAGTACAACAACCTTTACAATGTCTCGTCAAGACATTATAAAGATTGCCAAATGGCAAACAATTCGTGAAGGTCCACATTCAAGCGTTCCATCTTGCATTATTTTTTTTTCTCCTTTGGCATTGTGTAACCAGAAGAAAACTACAGGAAGTCGACAAGCGTCCCCCAAAACCGTACAAACACAACGCCACAACCCTCTAGTGGCTTGGCAGTAAATTACAGAGCAAGGCCGCAGAACTATCGAATGCTCATTGACGGCGTAGTCGCTTCGCCGTCAACACAACGCAGGAGCATCACTCAGCCTTAAGGCTACATTGACGGTGCTGGACGCCCAATCCATTTAGACTGGGAACGTTTGTTCATTCGAAACCAGAGCATTCACAGTCATTCTGTCTTATTTTCAGGACATGTCCAGGTCACTTACTGTTCATTTTAGGCCATTTCCTGTTGAGTTTGAGTCACTGCCTATTCATTTGGGTGATTCCCAGGTCACTTCCTGTTCTGTAGCTCAAAATAAACAAGAAGTGACCCATAAAATACCCCAAAATCAACAGGGAGTAACTGAAAATCAACAGGTAAATGACCTTATATGGCCCAAAATTACCTCATTGCCTGGCATTGGCTGCCACTGACAGCCATAGACGTTCACTCCATTTGAAGTGGGAGGGATGGCAGCGAATGAATGAACGTTCATTCGCTGCCACCCTCCCAGTTCAAATGGATTGGATGTCTACGAGTGATAAACTTATTCCAATTTACAGCAGAAGTTTGTTATTCTGTTTATTAGTTGTCTGTAGAATATCCTAGAATGATTTTCTGACCAATGTATCGATAATCGTTGTATCGCCATATTGTCAGATCATCGTTATCGTGAGCTTTGTATTGCAAATTATATCGTATCGTGAGGTACCAAGAGGTTCCCACTCCTAGTTGACACTGAGGTAAAATATAATTTTATATTAGTTATAATCACAGTTTTTTAAGCAGTTAAACTTCATATCATACTTCTACTTGATATTAATAATATTTATTATCACAAAAGCAACATGTTTTTTTCCTCCAGGTCAGATAGAGGGAAACGGGATGAAGGAGGAGGAGGAGGAGGAGGAGGAGGTGGCAGCACTGGAAATCTGACAGCAGATGATCCTCATACAGAAAACACTGTTCGGTATAAACATACGCATGCTCATCCTCCAATGCTTGAGAAAAAAAATAATTTAAAATTAAATAATTACCACTTATCTTAACCCAAATGACAATATGTTATGTAAAGATGTACACGTCGATGTACTGTACTGTATGTGTAAATGAAGTACACTAGTGACAAATGTTTAGTATCTCACAAAATTGCACCAGTCAAGGCGTTTTTAACTTCCTTTCTGTTCTTTATGATAGAATGCGGGTGAACAGTGATGGTGCTTCGTTGCCTGGGCGACAACGAGGAAGTGATGGAAGCCCTGGTCGAAAAGCACCAACCTCCCCAGCGGCACGCCACTTGCCGGTGTAAGACAAAGACAAACCTATTAACTCATTTGCTGCCATTTATGTCAAATTCATTTTAACTAGGATAACTGGCAGTAAATGATTCAGTACCATTGATGGCAATAGATGTCCAATCCATTTTGAATGGGAGGAGTGGTAGTGATCATTGATAGGCAGCCGGTTAGTTAAATCTATTGACAAATAAACCATGTATCACTTGAGTCATCAAGTAGTCAAGCTGCAGTAAAATACAGCATGTCAAGCAGCGGTGTTCTGATATTAAAATTGTGATAATTCCCAATTTTGAAGAAGGACACTGCATTTATGTCTCAGGTCTCAGGAGCGAAGACACACGCTGGACACTGTGAGACAGGCAGGGTTCAAACCTGCTGACAGACCTGCATTTGTTCAGGGAGACAGAACAACGGTTGACAAGGTTGGTAGTTCAACTTATTAGCCCAAATGCCCCCCCTTCGTAGTCAAATTGAACAGTTTTTAAATATGAAAATAAAACCTAATTTGTGTTCACTTATTTGGCGTCCAGTGATCACTCATTTTTCATGGTTAATGGGGACCAGAACCTGCCATGATAAATGAAAAAACGTGAAGTAGTGCCCCCACATTTTTTTTTTTTTTTGTGTATGTGTTCAATTTATTATTCAGATTTAGCATTGGAAAGAGATACATATAGGACATGTTTTTCACCTTTTTCCCCAAAGTATAATAATAAAAAAAAAAAACATATAAATGGTTAAATAAATGTTTTTTAAGCACTTCAAATGTAATAATTATGATAAGTTTAAAACATTTTACCGTCCCACCGAATTATTTTTAAACACGAATAAAGTAGAAAAATGCTTGTCTTTATTAAATGCTTCATTGAGTAAGTCCACTCAAATCAAGCTGCACACTTACACATAATGAGTTGCCACGGCAACTGTTTAACAAGCTAAATGATGATTGACGCATGCGGCACTTTGAACTTTCGGCTTCCAAGCATCTCTGGCAAGATCAAACATTAACGTCTGTCAATCATCGTTAACTTTAATAAGCAACTCCAGTGCACTGCCAGACCAAGAAAAGCAGTAGGAGGAAGAAGGAGACTACATGATCGGATCGGGACAGTTCATCCCTATTTATTTAAATTGAGAAAAAATCTGCGATGGACTGAGGGCGCAAAGTAGCAAGGGATCACTGTATTCTATTAGGTGTTGCCTTCAGGGACAGTCAGAACTCATAACTTGAGTCAAGGTTTGAGTAGTTCTTCTGATACCTCAAAATGGCGCTCTGTGTCACCCAGCACACCTTCCTAACCCTACAAGTACAAATGACTTTTGCACCCCTTAAAATGCAACGTTAAACGCAACAGTGACTTATCTTTGTAGAATGAATACACAGTACCTTTGAGATTTAGCGGGCAAATTCTACTATCACAAGGTACAGTGTATTTTCTCCAAATCTGTATTCAATTTTCAACAAATATGTATTCAATTTTCTACGAATAAGTTATTTTTGCTTCAACTAAACATTTTTGTACAACTTTAAATCCTCTTTCGTACAACTACAAGTTACTCTAGCGACTAATAAAACATTTCTCCTTTACAACTAACAAGTTACTTTTGCATCAAATTTACCTCAACAATTACAATTCCCAGACACCCTGCAGAAGAAACTCATTTTGGCCATTTGTGTCTGCGATCTTGTTCTTTCGGTCACAGAGCTCGTGACCATAGGTAAGGGTAGGAACATAGAACAACTGGTAAAGGAGAGCTTCCCCTTTTTGGCTAAGCTCCTTCTTCACCACAACGGACCGGTGCAGAGTCCCCATCAATGCAGACGCTGCACCAATCCACCTGTCAAACTCCCGCTCCCTCCTGCCCTCACTCGTGTACAAGACCCTAAGATACTTAAACTCCTCCACATGGGGCAGGGTCTCACCCTTTTCGCCACCCTTTTCCGAATGAGGACCATGGTCGCGGATTTGGAGGCGCTGATCTTCATCCCAACTCGCTTCACACACAGCTGCGAACCGCTCCAGTGAGAGTTGGAGATCACAGCTTGATGAAGCCAGCAGCACTACATCATCTGCAGAAAGATACTGAGACCACCAAACCGGACCCCCTCTGTGCTTCGGCTGCACCGAGAAATTCTCTCCATAAAGGTTAAGAACAGCATCTGTGACAAAGGGCAACTTGGTTGAGTCCAACCCTAGCTGGGAATGACTCAGGGTCGAGCCGCTACTCCTCCACGTTGAGAAGAGCCAGCTGAGGTAGCTCGCGCATCAGGTTTGGATGCCTTCTGGACGCCTTCCCTGGAGAGCTGTTACGGGCATGTCCCACCAGCGGGAGACCCCGGGTACGATCCGCTGGAGAGACTATGTCTCTCGGCTGGCCTGTTAACGCCTTGGGATCCCGCCAGAGGAGTTGGTTGAAGTAGACGGGGAGAGGGACATCTAGGCTTCCCTACTAAAGCTACTGCCACCACGACCCAACCCCGGATTAAGCAGTTGATAATGGATGGAATTACAATCCCCGCACCTCACTTATACAATTTACTTTTACACCCAATTTTTCTACATGGTTGTCCCCCACTGACATTGTCTTTGGGATTTTGGGGGGAAACTATTCATTTACTAGGCTTGAGTTGAAGGGTCTACAGCTTCTCAACTAAAATTCTTTCCAAAAATCAACAGAAAACTTGAGTTATGTAACTTGTACTGTAGCTTTGATATGGTGAAGCAACATATTCTGAGCTCCTGCATCCCCACGATGCGAATCTAGAATGATTTTTTTTGTTTTATGCAGTGTTGCGCTGATACCATTTTTTTGGCTCCTGATACTGATTTTGCTACTCGGCTGTGTGGTATCAGCCAATGCCAATACTTTACCGATTCCACATTTCTGAAGAAATATACAAAATATATATAAAGTATTTTGTATTTGGTTCAGCCCAGTGCTTCTCATTTATTTTCTGTTATGCCCCCCACGGCAAGATGTAAACGTTCCGCCCCCGCCCCAACTCTCTGCCGACACTATAAATATACTGTAGTATCATTTGTATATAAAATTCTTATTTTTATAAATACACCTCTAAATAACATTGTGTTCTTTTTAATATTAAAAGAAAAAAGTAATATAGATCAACTTTCAATAAAGGGTAAAAAAAAACATAAAAATCCATACTGTAAAAATACAGTCAAGTTAGATAGTTTGACCGTTTGATACTGAAAATTAAAAATGATTAAAATCAATGAATAATAATACATTCAAATTGATTAGCAACATTAACTCATCAGGATAATATGCCAAACAATTAGACCAAAAAAACAAAAATTAATAGAACAAAAACAACAGTGTCATTGGACGGAGGGACAGTTTTTATTTTTGCTGCAGGCAGTATCAGCTCCTTTGCTAAGGTGTGGGGTTATTTTGCACTGAGCAACTAGGTATGCCACCTTATATGATGCTGACAGTGCTTGCTGGTTTATTTAGGTAACACGGATTGTTGGCAATATTTGGCACGTTTTCGCTGAAAAAAAAAAATTCCTGCTGTCCGCTGCGAACATTTTTAGACAAA
The DNA here is from genome assembly GCF_030265065.1 of Corythoichthys intestinalis. Taxonomy (NCBI): domain Eukaryota; kingdom Metazoa; phylum Chordata; class Actinopteri; order Syngnathiformes; family Syngnathidae; genus Corythoichthys; species Corythoichthys intestinalis. Next base: position 39,134,880 of record NC_080396.1, read on the forward strand.
GTAAACAGACTGGTCTTTCCTCGTCTCCCGCTGTACTAAAAGTCAAAGCCAAATGTTCCATACGCTTCGTCATATTTCCTTGTCTTAGCTTTTCATATCTCCGGTGCCCTTTGCTGTGTGCTCTTATTTGGCTCAAAAATGCTGCGCACACGCCGAAAATGAGAGTGGCACTTCCACCAACTGAGTGGATGTGCAATTACACTTTATTCTAGTACGGCACAAAAGTATGTTCCCGCGGGTCATACGCGCCACCCCCAGCATCGCTCTGCGCCCCCCTGGGGGGGCCCGCCCCACTATTTGAGAAGTACTGGTTTAGTCAGACACTGTTTAAAAACCATTATGAGACAGGAAAAAAACACATTTTCAATGTGTAATTTTTTTATATACCATCATGGGAATGTCTCTGCTTTGCATCCCAATAGAGTGACATCATTCTTTGTTAGGTGTGTCTAATGAGACCAAATGACTAGTGAGAATTAATACTAACGCAGCAACCTCCAGGCTCATGTTTTCCAATATCTAGCCAGTCCTTAAACTGATGAAGTCTGTTTGGATGAGGAGCAAATGCCTTCTAAGACAAATTCCAGCTCTAGTTGCGATCAATTTAACACCCTAAGAATTTTCCTCATATAATACACAGTGCTGTAATTTATCTGTCAGCGCAGGTGTTTTCCTTTTGGCTGTATTTAGTCAAATAGAACAAAAGTGTTTGTAATTTTAAAATGTAATGCTGTCTACATCCCATTTGGGCTCTGCTCCTCTGCCATTCAGGAGATTATCAGTCGCCAGATGAACTCCGTGTTCAAGGAACTCCTTTCTCGACAGCCGCCCATGCAACCACCAACCCTTGTGGCTGCAGCACCCCCTGTGCCTCCTTCTTCTTCCTCTTCCGCCTCCACCACCCCCTCTTCCTCTACCCTCCCTCAAGTTGCCCCTGCTGCCAAAAAAGTGGGCTTTGGAATTCGAGGACGGGCCCTTTTCCGGCCAGTGGACTAACATACCTTAAACATGGTAGAGGACTGAAAGTTTAGATTTAAAGCTTGAGGATTTGTAAGCTGCCATGCATTCTTGGAAAAATCTTGATTTATTTTTAGGATATCCGTATGTATATATTTACGTCTGTGCCATCTCATAGTGCCACATGGTGCTGTATTGCAGTCAGTCTTGTGTGTTTTTTCAAATCGTTTTGGTGTCCATTTTTCCCCCCCAAAAGATGTGCTTTTGGGCTTCTGTTTTGGAGAATCAGCAAGGGATGTGTTCTGTCTAAAATGAAGAGTATTAGGTCCAGACTTAAAAAAAAATACTATTACAGCAACAAGCTTCAAATGTTAAGGGGGAAAATGAACACGGCATGAGTACTGTTTACTCGCAATTATTGCGATACTGAGCTTAACTAGTAATATTACAAATATAGAAAACCTAATTTATTTTAAAATTTAAACTCTTTTGTTGGATAAATGCTTTATTCATAGTTCGTTCTCGCAATATTTTTTAATGCAACTTATGCTTGAAATATTATTTCTTTCCTCCAGCAACTTTATTCTTTTAAATCTATGAACTTAGTCATGCAGCACTATTTTTCTCCCCCTTTTAAATATGGCCCTAATACTCCTCTATAGCGCTGGTTTCAGACCGAGAACTCCTTTTGTCGATATTTGGTTAATTTCAAATTTGGTCACAAATCAATGCTACTCTGCAGTCCCCACAAAGGTCTGTTATTTATTTAATAATATTTTGTTTGACAATTTACCAATTACATTTTTTTGTTTTTTTTCCCCCTCTATTTTCGACGATGCAGTTTAAAAGGCTTTGCAAGCATGTTTCTTTTTGCAGTGATGATTTTGAAGATGCAGTACTAGGACACATCGGCGTGCCAGCAACAATTATAAGTGATATGACATATGTGTTGACGTGCTTAATGTTAGCAAAAGACTGTCCTCTCGTAGCAGGTTTTGGATGGGAAAAACAAACATTTTTGGAGGAGGAAAAAGGACAGCCAATCTGAGGCTTATGTCAAAGAGTGCCTCGTGATATTTTTGACTTTTTTTTTAAATTTTATTTTATTTTTTAATTTCAACTCTTCATAAGAGCTATGTGACATGAAAAAGATGTTTGCATTGACATTGCTGTGCGCAGTTGTGTCAAACTATGAAATAGCATGCAGTGATTTGACAAACTCGTGATGAAAAAAAAACATTCCCTTTCATATGTGATACTCGGCCGACAAGGCAAAACTCAGGGCTATGCAGAGTTGAGGTGGGCCGGCTCAGGTTTGCCTTTGAAAGATTTAAGTGGCTTTTTACTTCCTTCAAGAGCCAAAAATGCCCTCATGTCAGGAGAGAACTCGTGATTTCTTCTGTCTTTAACTGTGAATATGGCAACAAAGTTTGGGAAACTCACTCCTACAAAACTACACTCACACACACATACACACTAAAAACAGAATAACTGAGGCATCTGCAAAATACGATCAAACGGTGTATGCTGTTTTCCACTTTGATCCCAAATACTAGAGATTATTTGACATGTATCATATCCCTCATCTGTTAAGTTTACAAACATAAATGTAATAGTTTACTTGTTCTACAAAATGAAAGCAATTTGTTTTCTGATATCACCGTTTGATCATGTCACTAGATTTTAAGTGTAAAATTAACAGTATATGTGTGGAGAAAGTATTGACAATAAAAGATGGAGTGATGATTTTTAACATGTTTTGTCTATTTGATAATTGTAACACAATAGACCAGGGGTGCCCATGTCCGGTCCTCGAGAGCGCCTATCCAGCTTGTTTTCCATGTCACCCTCCTCCAACACACCTAAATTAAATAATCAGGATCGTTATCAGGCTCCTGCAGAGGTTGCCGATAAGCTGATCATTTGGTTCAGGTGTGTTAAAGAAGGGAGACATGGAAAACAAGCTGGATTGGGGCTCTCGAGGACCGGATTTGGTCACCCCTGCAATAGACTGTGTTCCAGTGCCCATGAAGAAAAGTTTTTCATTAACACAATGTCTGAACTAACTACGTAGATTTAAAACTAACAAGGCTAGCTATTCTTGCAAACTTTTTCCAATACTCATATAAGAAACAATATTATTATGTCATTATTGTGTGAAGCACATCTGCTTCAAATTTATGAGGTTTGGAATTCAGATCAGATACTATTTAGAAAAGATGCTTGACAAACATGACTAGATATTTGCATGAAATTTAATTGAAATATAAACATTTTCCTTGGATAGAATCACATTTGAACACTTTATTTTCTACAAGCGAAGTTAACCTACACGATTCCTATTGAACCTACATAACTCATTTGGTAGCTGAGCTTTCAGCGAGGAGTTACTAGACTTAACTACTATCACGACAAAATTATAAGAAAGCTTAAATACTGTACAAATATTAATTTTAACAGCACACAACTGTGTCTTGTATTTGGTAGTTCTGAATCAATATTAACATAACAATAACATACATACGTGTGTGTATATATATATATTAGGGCTGTCAAACGATTAAAAATTTTAATCGAGTTAATTACAGCTTAAAAATTAATTAATCGTAATTAATCGCAATTAATCGCAATTCAAACCATCAATAAAATATGCCATATTTTTATGTAAATTATTGTTGGAATGGAAAGATAAGACACACGACGGATAAATACATACAACATACTGTACATCAGTACTGTATTTGTTTATTGTAACAATAAATCCACAAATGGCATTATTAACATTCTTTCTGTTAAAGTGATCCACGGATAGAAAGACTTGTAGTTCTTAAACGATAAATGTTATAGTTACAAGTTATAGTAATTTTATATTAAAACCCCTCTTCATGTTTTCGTTTTAATAAAATTTGTAAAATTTTCAATCAAAAGTAGAGTTAATATAATAATAATAATAAGAATAAAAATAATAATAAAAATAGAGTGACAAAAGTCTGACTAAGTTTTACGTGTATTTTGCATAGCTAAATTGATATGAATGCCAGTTTATTTAGCATTGTTGTTTAACTGTGTGTCAGAATAGGGCCTCATTACTATAGACTGACGTGCTTTTCTTTTTGAGAACTTTTTTTTTTTTTTTGAGAGAGATAGGAATATTATTTTTGTTGTGCTTTCACTAAACGATACTTATGTTTGTTGTGAAGGAGAAGCTTATGCCAATAAACGGTGCGCCTGTGTCCACTCGCCTTTACTGTATAACATATACCGTGGGGAGAACAAGTATTTGATACACTGCCAAAACCCATTGGCAGTGTATCAAATACTTGTTCCTGTACCTGTACATATCTTACCCAAAATAAAACAAGAGACACATAATTGCCACTAAAAGAAAGAAAACTTACCGAAATATGTGTGGAGTACAAATAGCAATTTGCATTGCATTGTGAATACAGCATAAACGTCTCACTACTACTAATTCTCCCACGTTTAGAAGACATAACATGAGTATGGAACGGTGCTGCCCCCAAGCGGCCGGTGGCATTCTCTTCACTCTTAATGTCCATAAACGGCCTCATTGTAATGTTTGAGGCAATATTCCAGCGGGTGCGTTAATTGTGTCAAATATTTTAACGTGATTAATTTAAAAAATTAATTAACGCCCGTTAACGCGATAATTTTGACAGCCCTAATATATATATATATATATATATATATATATATATATATATATATATATACATATATATATATATATATATATACATATATATATATATATATATATATACATATATATATATATATATACATATATATATATATATATACATATATATATATATATATACATATATATATATACATATATACATATATATATATATATATATATATATATACATATATATATATATATATACATATATATATATATATATATACATATATATATATACATATATACATATATATATATATATATATATATATATATATATATATATATATATACATATATATATATATATACATATATATATATACATATATATATATACATATATATATACATATATATATACATATATATATATATACATACATATATATATATATATATATATATATATATATATATATATATATATATATACATATATATATATATATATACATATATATATATATATATATATACGGGGTGACCCCAAAAAAAGTTTACATTCAGTTGACTGCTTGTTTAAAAGCCATTGAAACATATCTAAATAGGTTGTCATGCTTAAGTGATTCATTAAGGTCACTCAATGCAGCTGGTAATCTCTCGTCTCTACAATTCCTGTGCTTCTGCTGAAAATGAAGAAAACTTTAGCTTTACCTGAATTGCTGCGTGCCGGTCTGACACCTACTGAGATTGCAGCAAATCTGAGAATATCCAGATGTGCAGTCTACAAAGTTAAAAAGAAGCTGAAAGATACTGGAACAGCCTCACGAAAACCTGGGTCTGGAAAACCCGATCTGTGCGGACCAAAAAGTTGATTGACAAGGTAATATGTGGCCACCCTAGAGTCCAGATCTCAATCCCCTGGATTATAGCATATGGGCAACTGTGGAGGACAGTGCCTGTAAGAAGCCACAAACTTCTGTGGCAGCCTTGGAGAGGTCCATTGTTAGATCTTGGGAAAAGATGACAGCATCCTACATAAAGAAGACCTGTCAAGCGTTCCGCAGGCGCCTGGAGGCTGTTGTGACACTTAAGGGAGGACACATTGAAAAATAGAGTGTACTGTACATGTTCTTTACAATAATGTATAATTTGTGATTAAATTCTAATTCTAAACTGAATAAACATGGCATTTAAGGTGTATTATGGCAGTGTAAACTTTTTTTTGGGTCACCCTGTATATACATGGTGGAAAACACAGACAAGACTGAAAAAGCAGTTTATGCTCTTGCACTCCTCTTTAAAAGAAACTGCTGTATTTTAAACCAAAACAACTGTTGTGTTTGATAGAACAATGTGTCTATATGCTGCCATAGCAGATTCATGGCGCATTAAGCCCCCGAAATATTTTTAATTTGTCCGTTTTAACCTGAAAACCCCCGTTTACAGACGTCGCGCAACCGCTTTTGTTTCTACCCAGCCATAAAACGAAGGTAATTAATTATATTTATTACTCAAAATGTCTGTCGTTTTTAACTTATAATCATTAATTGATGTCTCATATTTTGTTTTTAAAAAAAAAAACTTTAAAAAATTCACTCACGTATCTTAAATTTTTAAACAAATTATGTCACAATAAAAAAAAAATGGCGTCTGTAAAAAAGTCACAGATATCTACCTCATAAATATCGCTTAATTGTATGTTTTTTGTTACTGTCGCATTTTCTCCGATATGTTAGATGATAAATAATCGATCCAAACAAAAAAAAAATGGAAAAAAAAAATACGTTTAAAAGGGTAAATATGTGAAAAAATCTCGACCACTCCATGATGTCTGCGATTTCTGCATCGCGACCCATGTTATATTACCATGTTTCACACTTAAAATCCCAAGAAATTCCAGCTGTTGCCATTCACAGCTGTGTCTTGACACTCAGTGATACATGCTACACGGAGTTTTTGGATCGAAACAAGGTAAGTGCGCGATAATATCTCGTTAAAGTCATGGTGTCTGTAATTCTGCTCTTGCGTGCTCTCACCTCCAGATAGGGTTTTGCTGTTTAAAAAAATTTTTTTAAATGCCCTCCAGTTCAAAATTTTTCTTCCCCAGAAAATTTGGATTTTAAGCTTTCCAATGATGTATCACACATACATATGGGACAATTTTTAAAGTTGGCTAAATTGGGGTCTCGGAGCGGAACTTCAAGTCACCCGAGTGTTTCCCCCATATACAGTGGGGAGAAGAAGTATTTGATACACTGCCAATGGGAAATTGGCAGTGTATCAAATATTTCTTCTCCCCACTGTATAAACAGTGTACATATATGCTGTAAATTTGAAAGAAGGACTATTATCATTTTCCTCAGATATCCTGATTCTTAGATGTATTAATGTGTCGAGATTATTACAACCAATAAGAGATCAAAAAATCACAATGACCCTCTAGTGCAAGACTTGTTTTCTAGAAGCACCTCTTTATGCTTTATTTTAAATTATTGCGGCAAATGTTTGTCCTTCGTTGTTCCCAGATGAACGCCCCCACGCCCAACACCAAACCCTCCTTGTGCTGCAACTTGATCTTCACGACTCAAATTTACATCCCCTAAAATAAGCTCTGCCCACAAACACCCAAGAGCACACCCAGGAGAGGAGGAAAAATGGGTATCATACCACAATAGCACATTAGCCACTGTGCTTTAATATCCATATGAAAAGGCTCCTTTCATAGGTTAAACTTGTCCTGTGGAATTTTGGATTAACAATTGCATCACTCATACAGGATTAAGGTATAGTGGACATCATACAAAATCTTCTGCCGTGGCTGTTGCATATGAGCCATTCTCTTCTCAACAAGCCTGTTGATTACATTTATGTTATATGGGTGCAAATTTGCACATGCGCGCGATTATAGCTGTTCCTGAGCTTCAAAAATTATTTGTGTATCAATGTGACTTTAATGAATATTTGAAAGTAGGGCAAAACATATCAAACGACTTTGATTGTGATACATTCCTTTTTCTAAAGACCAAATTAGATGTGTCATTTCAAAATGAGCCTTGGCTATTTACAGGTTTTGCTGTGGCTTCTTTTTAAGGGACTTGAAAACAGGTGGTAGCACCACTTCCTCTCTCCCATGTCTGCAGGGAGGGAGTGTCCCATATGTGTGGGCATGCGTGTGCAGGAAATTCAGTGACATCAGGTAATGTCTGAAATTCGGTGTGTTTGAGTGTTCTCCCTGCTACTGTCCCTCGCAGAGAGGATGATGATGGTGAGTGACGACTGTATGGTGGAGTATCCCATCAGTGACAGTGGTGAAGATGATGCAGAGGGAGAGGAAATAAATACTCCCCCTCCTCCTCCAGAGTTTGCTTCAAAAACTGAGAATCCCTTACCCAGCGCAGGTCCAGATACCACCCCAAATGTCAACAGGGACCCCCTTGGGATCAACCAACACCTAAAGGTTTAACATGGTTACACGCTGTACAATATCTTTGTAGCCTTTTGATGCTATATATTCTTTGTGTTGGCTCTAGTAGATGTAAAATTCAAATTTTAACAATACATTATTCTTTTTTCAATGGTATACCAATTAGCAAAACACATTTCTAATCTAATATAATAAAATGTAATATTCTTCCAATTGCCTTGCAACCAGAAATGGGTGCCTTTCACCCAATGTCAACTAATTAAGATCCAAATCATCCACAGCCCATAATAAACAAGTACATGTAAAGAACCTTTGGACAGCTTGTACTGAAGACAGGAAAAAAGGGTATTCATTGTCAGTCATTAAAAAGAAAGAAAGAAAGAAAGAAAGAAAGAAAGAAAGAAAGAAAGAAAGAAAGAAAGAAAGAAAGAAAGAAAGAAAGAAAATCGGTTTTATGTATTCTATTCATTTTGTAATTACAATCAAAACATGTCAATTTAAAAAAAGGTAACTCATGATTTAATTTACTGTAGAAATTATTGATAGATCAAATATGAATGCATTCAGTGTATTGACCTGCTTTTTGTTTCTTTTGTATAGGTGGAGGTCAGTGATGTTCTTTCAGCACCAGCACCTCCTCATCACATTGACCAAATGTGGCTCTTCAGTGCTGTTGGTTTTGAGAAGACACGCGTATGGACATATCATTTCCTGTCCTTGTTTTTGGCTGTGCCCTTCGCTTTCCTCTGTGGCTCCTTCTTGGCAGTTCTCACATGTCTACACTTCTGGTATGATGATAGAAAAGTACATGTATTTATTCTATGAGACACTGTCCAATCCATACACTGTAGGTGGAAAACTGGGAAGGTGAACCGATAAATACATTGATAAATAGAGGGGCTATAAAACTCCTGTTAAAATGACAGGTGTTTATGATTTTGGTGTTGTTGTTTTTTAATGTAAAATGTGTTGTAGTTATTTTCATTTGAGTTGTACAGGTTATGTCAACATTTATATATATATATAAAAAAAATCTCGATATCAGAAATTTTTTTATTTGTGAACAAACAGATGTGCAGATTTTTAAAATATTCACTTCAAACACATAGGTTGATGGATGGATGGATGGATGGATGGATGCTGCTGCTGTACATACAGTAGATACATACTGTAAATTAAATGTTAAATTCTATTTATTCTTCACCCCCCCCCTCTCTCTCTCTCTCTCTCTCTCTCTCTCTCTCTCTCTCAAGGTTCGTGGTTCCAGTCCTACAAATGAGTAACACCTTCCGTCCCTGCCTGCGGACATTGTGCTTTTGTGCTGTGAACATCTTCATTGCACCTTTCTGTATGTTTTTTGCTCTGTGCTGTAGTCATATGGCCCTTTTAGTGTCAAGCAGGGATTGGCACCAAATGAGAGATAAACACATTGTGTGAGTGAGTGAGTGAGTGAGTGAGTGAGTGAGTGAGTGAGTGAGTGAGTGAGTGAGTGAGTGAGTGAGTGAGTGACTGAGTGAGTGACTGAGTGAGTGACTGAGTGAGTGACTGAGTGAGTGACTGAGTGACTGAGTGACTGAGTGAAAGAGAGTGACTGAGTGAGTGTTGGGTGTACGATTTATAATGTGCTGTCAAGTCTTCAACACATTCTAACTTCTAGCTTTTTTTTTTTTTTTTAAACTGTCAATAAAACAAATATTTCAAATGTTGTGTGTGCTTTTAACATATAATGTGAGTAGTTCAGTGGGACATAAAATATCTTAATCCATCGGCTCCATTCATATTTGTAGAAATCGTTGGTGCGATTAAGTCTCAGAATTACGAGCTCCGAATCAGGACTTGAAGTCAACAACCAGTTTACCCAGAATGCATTTCGCCTTCGCCATATTTTTTGTTGTGCTAAGTGAGAAAGGCGAGTCTGAGATTCGGGGAGAATCTTCCATTGAAACATTTTTAAGCAACTATCTTTTGTTTCTGATATTTGCGTTTTTAAGAGGTTATTATAAGAAATAATAGAACAACATGGCTCAATACAAAGGAGCCGCCAGCGAAGCTGGGAGAGCCATGCAACTGATGAAAAAACGAGAAAAGGAGAGAGAACAACTTGAACAACTGAAACAGAGGATTGCAGAGGTTTGTAACCCTTAAACTTGGACACCAGCTATTAACTCATTGGCTGCCATTGACGGTGCAAGACATCCGGCCTATACATTGACTGGGAAGGGTGGTAGCGATTCTTGAGCAGCATGTCCCAGTCCAATTTGATTGGACTGATATCGCCGTCAATCGCACTGAAAGATGAGCATTTATTGCCCTCCCACTGTTTAAACGAATCGATCAACTCTAAGGATCGTGGATCCAAGTTCGGTAAATGCACATCCAATAATCGCAACCATGTTTGCCATTGTGTTTGTATCCTTTCTGCAGGACAACATGGTCAAATCTAACATCGACAAGAAGTTTTCTGCCCACTATGACGCTGTGGAGGCAGAGTTAAAGTCCAGCACAGTTGGTTTGTAAACACCCCCCCCCCCCCCCCAAATATATGTGTGAATGATGTGATGTACTCAAAAGACCCAAACAAGCATTGGTATGATTTTGTTAACCAGCTTCTCTCAAATCTTTTGATTAGGTCTGGTAACACTGAATGATATGAAAGCTAAACAGGAGGCTCTTGTGAAGGAACGCGAGAAACAGTTGGCTAAGAAGGAGCAATCCAAGGAGCTCCAGCTGTGAGTCAAACATCATTTGTTGTATATTCGTGATATAGCATAGATGCTGCTTCGTGTAGTGTTTATCAAGTTGTCCATCCAATTCTCCTCATCTTTTTGTAGCAAGCTCGAGAAGCAGAAGGAGAAGAAGAGGAAAGAAGAACAGAAAAGGAAAATTGCCAGTTTATCATTCAATCCTGAAGATGACGGTGACGAGGATGATGAAGATGAGGAGGATGAAAAGGAAGAGGAAGACGAAGAGGAAGAAGAGCAGGAATGTAAGTTTGAACTTAGGGGTTGTTAAAACACACTGTGCTGTAGATCAAGTCCTGCCATTTTGTATTCATGTTACTTTACTATCATTATGTTGTAATCAGGGGTAGACAATGCATTGTCTAGATGTTTTAATGTGTGGAGATCATTATTAGGTCAGTGGCTTCTGATGTTCACTAGCCCCACAATCAAAACCATTGGCCCAGGTGAACACTTCAGTTATAGATCCTAATAATCACGAAAAGCACAATTTGTTTGAATAACATGAATAACATTATTTTTTTATTTAGATTTAATGAAAAGTGCAGCAATGTGGTGCAAAAACATGAATCTAGAGCAAAAAATCTTATTCCAATTCCATAATCACATCCATAATCATTCCATAATCACTCCAGTCTAGCCAACATTTTTTCTTGGGAGCTTCAGAGGTAGGTGGGCCCACGGGAGAGCCACATGCCAGGGGGAAGCTTTCCTGTCTTCCCCTTACCGCCTTCTGGAAGTATCCCCTTGGCTCTGTTGTCGTGGCAACAATTTAGATAGATGGCTAACGATTTTCTAGCTAGACCGTCGTCATGGCAATATAATTTTCTGCGTAGTCACGCGTTTGAATTATCACGTTATGTTCACACCATAGGTTTAATACTCGTTAACTTTTCTCAAACTTACATGTCTGCATATGTGGGCATTGATCTGCACACCTCACAGTAAACCTAATTTTTTGTCTTATCATAGCTGAGCAAATTCCAGAGGTCTAGCCACTGTCGCTGAAAGTTTCGCTTTTCCCCTGAACTCCTCCTCCTTTCTTGAGTGGTCTTTTTTTCCCGGTGCTTGGCCGGGTGCTGGGGGTTTCAGAAGTATGTCGTCTTTTAGAATATTGTTAGGTGGGTACTGAGATACTGACAATCAATCAGCAGCAGTAATCAGGTTGCGCGCGATCACACGGGAGCGAGGAAGTTAATGAGGTGTGTTTTCACCTCACGGAGAGAAACGGCTGGCTGTATAGACTGTAAGGTTCTCTTAGATCGAGATAGTGTAATGTCAGCAAAACACAGGAAACACTGGGAATTAATGTGAATTCAATTTTTTTTTGTTTTTCCAAATCAATGCATTATTTTTGCTGGCACCACCAAGCCAATGGTTGGAGCATTTTGGTGGCCCTGAGGGTTTTCAAAGTACGTCTGGGCCACCGAGCCATTTATATTGTCGACCCCTGGTAATTCTTTGAATCTGGTCCAGGATGTCTACAGCTGTCAGAGCTTGTCAAAAACTCACTGACCAAATTGTGAAGGGACACACATGTTGTTCACAGATTTTTACTGTCAGGCTTAGTCTGTTTTCTTAGTCAGCAGCAGACATCCACTGTTGTTATTTCAGATTGTTATTTAATAATGCAAAAGCATTTTATTATCCTTTTTTTTTTTATATGTGTCTGATTAGTAAGATTAGTTGAATGCTAATTCCTAAAGATATTTGCTTCCCACATCCACAGTAGAAGCGTAATAACTCATTTAATCGAAAAACATAATTCAAAACATTATTTCATACGCAACCTATGCTCCTCTCTTTCAGATGTCCCTGTAAAGAAGAAGAAGCTTGGAAAAAATCCAGATGTGGATACAAGTTTTCTTCCTGACCGTGACCGAGAGGTGTTGTTACATAATTCCTAGTCCATTAGCACTGTTGTAACCTGTGAGGCTTTTCTTGCATCTTTTTCGGCCGCATTGTTTGAAAATATTTCCTTAAAGAGTGGCTCCGCTCTAGTAGATGAAACCAATCACCAGTTGCGCAGCAACGTAAATAAAAAAAAATCGTCTCAACTAAGGGGCCTCTCTTTTTTCCCCTCCTTGAAAAACAATACATTGTGGTCCAAGTAGAGATGTGTCATTACCAGTGTTGTCACAGATTACTTGAAAAAGCAATTTAATTACTGATTACGCCTAAAAAAAGTAATCTAGTTACTTTACTGATTACTTCATTATCAAAGTAACTAAGTTACTTTAAAAGTAATCAGTTACTTTTTACCCATTTTTTCGATCGTATGTCGGGGTACCACTGTATGTTATACAATGAAACAGTTGTTCAAATTAAGGACTTGACCTTAATTTTTATTCATTTATTTTTTTAATGAATTTTGGTGTTCAGGAGGAGGAGAATCGTCTCCGTGAAGAGCTTAGACAGGAGTGGGAGCTCAAACAAGAAAAGATTAAGAGTGAGTGTCAAAATGTGCCATATATTCACACTAACACCATTCAGACCAAATTTCGTCATTTTAATGTTTATTTTAGGTGAGGAAATCGAGATTACCTTCAGCTACTGGGATGGATCAGGACATCGCAAGACTGTCAAAGTAGAGTGTGGCTCATGTCGAAAAAAAATCCGACATAAGTTTTCCTCTCTTACAACTTGAATTGTTTCTCCTTCAGATGAAAAAGGGCAACACAATCCAGAACTTCCTGCAAAGGGCCCTGGAAGTTCTAAGAAAGGACTTCAGTGAGCTG